>NC_090768.1:8955402-8975402 GCF_036898095.1 Palaemon carinicauda
ACGTTTCTGCCTGGTATTTCCTAGTCGGGGGTTCGAGTCCCGCTCAGACTCGTTAGTGCCATTAGTGTCTGCAACCCTACCATCCTTGTGAGCTAAGGTTCGGGGATTTGGGGGAGCCTATAGGTCTATCTGCTGAGTCATCAGCAGCCACTGCCTGGCCCTTCCTAGCCCTAGCTTGGGTGGAGAGGAGGCTTGGGCGCTGATCATATAATATATGGTCAGTTTCTAGGGCATTGTCCTGATTGCTAGGGCAATGTCCCTGTCCCTTGCCTCTGCCATTCATGAGCGACCATTAAAAACCTTTAAACCCTGAGGAAATTCAGTAATCATCTTTCGTTTTATTACGTAGAATTGGAAACTTATTCTTAGTTCTGATATTTTTCCTATCGACATGGCTTTGACGTTCAGTCCTTTTCTTCAAGCCTTGGGTAGAGTACCGATCCTATTTACTTTTGCATTATTTTTTATCTGTCTCCTTCGACTATTCTTTATTTTTCTCTTTTATAACATGTGTTGGTGCTTTGACAATAACGATTGCCTGTAGTTTGGTACAAAATATCCGTGTTACTGAATGATTTATTTAGGTGTCAGAGGAAATTTTCGATTAACAAATAATTATGAATGTACAGAATTGCATTTTAATGATAAGCATATTTTTTTAATGAGTTTTCTATTCTGAAGTGGCCCATTTGATATAACTTGAGAAATTATTCTGGTTTCATGACAATTTAAAAGCGTTGCAGAACGTTTAAGAATACGTTTATATCATTCACGATCCAAGTGATTAGCAAAGAGAGAAAACTGTAAAATATTCTTTGAAGCCTTAAAAAGAGACTCCAGCAAATATGTTGACAGCATCTAAAAAAAAAAAAAAAAAAAAAAAACTCAAAATATTCCAGGAGTGTTTTGCCGCAATACGAGAAATGAATATAGGCTTGTAAAATGTCGACCACCTTTCAGTTTTTCCTGTTTTCACAGATATTCCCTGGCTCGTAAAACAGTTTTATGAGTCAGTCGTGCACATTTCAAAAGCACACTTGGTAGGAAGCCCTGATATTCAGTGACACGGTGATTTGGGGTTAAAGTCTCTCCTAACCTGTCAATGATGAGAAGATCGGGTTTCATGTATAAGCTAGTTTACGCAATCCGTCAAAAATGGCGGGTATATATGTAGATAAATATACGCACACACAGATTCAAGTCTCCCTACGTCTCCCCCTTTCCTAACTACAACACGCTAGTTGGAGCAATATGTGGTAGATTGTTGTTTTCCGAGTGGTTACCGTTCAGCGTAACAGGAATTATATATATGTATATATATATATATATGTATATATATATATATATATATGTGTGTGTGTGTGTGTGTGGGTATGTATATATATATACATATATATACACATATATATGTATATATACATATATATATATGCATATATATATATATATATATATATATATATATATATATATATATATATATATCCAGACAGCGCGCGGCACAAACACATTTGCAGTATCAATTTATTTCAATCGGACTGACTTTCTCTGAACTAATTAACAAATAAAAAGCTTCGAGACTAAATTGATAAATTTAATTTCAGTTTCTTGATTATTTTTCTGTGAAATCTGTAGTAAACAACATTTGATTGTGTAATAAAAGAGCGTTACTTACGTAACTGACAGATGTTAAAAAATCCAGCATATAGTAAACCACGTAATACCTTAATTGGAATTAAAAAATTCCCCCAAACTTTCACTTCCAGAATCATTCGTGCCAACCTTTCACTTCAACCCATACATGAAATGGACATGTTCATGTAGTCTAGACTCTATACAAGTAAGGCACACGACTAAGAACACTTTTGTGGGACCAACCCGCTTGGGTCACGGGTCAAGTCCTTATTGAGTGAGTGAAATAAACAGGTTTCTTAACTGTAGAGACGACGAGGCGCGTGTTTTGACATCTCCATGCGAGCAGTGGGTAGATGTAAGGTAACCCTTTGCAGCTTCGAATATGAGGTAATTGTATAGAAAAATAGATTTGTAGTATTTGCTGAGGGTCTTCGTAATGGATACGTATATGCATGAAAAAAAAAAAAACTGAGTTTAACCATGCCTGTAAGTTTGGGTCGAACTAGTTAACATGCAAGTTCACATATACTATACTGCCTGGGACGTACACACACTTTATATATATATATATATATATATATATATATATATATATATATATATATAATACATATATATATGTGTGTGTGTGTGTATGTATGTGTGTGCATGTTTATGTATACATATATGTATGTATGTATATATATACTGTATAATATATATATGATATGTATATGTATATATACAGTATATATAAATATATATATATATATATATATATATATATATATATATATATATATATAACAGAATTGGTCCCTAGAGATTACAAAAGAATCAGGGAAAGAAAAAGAAGACGATGTCTAAGGCCTTTGTCCTGCAGTAGACAAGTAACGGCTGATGGTATATATATATATATATATATATATATATATATATATATATATATATATATATATATATATATATGTGTGTGTGTGTGTATGTATGTATGTATGTATGTATGCGTGTATATATGCGTGTGTGTTTGTATTAAACCATTGCATGATTAATCATTATTGTATATCCGTTTAGTCATTGAATAACTCTACAATAGACTACTGTATAGACAAGTTAATCAACCGGTATACCAAAGAAGGGATTTCCCGTTGAAGCAAGACGGACATTGAAAAGAAATTGAGGCGTGGCCTTCTTACGCTGTTTTAACTAATAGAACTCATTGAAGACATTGGTTGTATTTAAGTTTTTCTTCCTCTTTCAACTAACTTCACTTCTTCAGCCACCCATCGCGGCCAAGCGCCCACCCAGCTTGGCCAAGTTCGGCCTCCCGTGGTTTATGGGTTGACCCTCCTTGTGCATTTCGAGGGCTGTCTGACCTTTACCTAAGAAGAGAGAGAAAAACGTAAAGTAAAGTGAAAGCCCTCATGACTTATTTAAGCTAAGGTTTATGGTTACCTTTATTTATCAGCGCTCAAGAGAGGGATATACTTAAAATTTCTATGGGTGCGTTGATTTCATGGTTAAACCAACATTCGCAGATGTTGTAATCTTGGTATGGCTAAAACATCAGTATGATTTTGAACATTAGAGTGTATCTTTTTACAATGACTTAGAGTATAAAGTTAAAGTTTGGTTGATCTCCTTTATCAAATACGTAATAATAATTTGTTATATTTTATAATGCCTCGCGTATGTGTTTGTGTATATATAAATATATATGTATATATACATATGTACATATATATATATATATATATATATATATATATATATATATATATACATATATATATATGTATACATATATTAGTTTTATATGTATGTTTATATATGCATAAATAGTTATAAGCATTTGAGCTGTCTATGTAAAATAATGTTTTTTTTTTCTTTTATTCTTAACTTTTCCAGTTTTAGATCATTATGTTTAATGGATGCCCGAGTGAATTAGTAATCCACCATATAAAATAATTCCTTTACTTCCACAGGAAGTTTTGAAAATAAAAATCGATCAGAATAAAGGTTTGTGGGATAGTTAGCTGTCAAAACACTCATACGTTAATTTTTTTTTGTGGGGGGGGGGGTGTCCAGGACTGGAATGTAGTTAACGTTAGCGAACCCAACTTAATTTGAATGCGTTATTGATAATGTTGTTTAACTAAGCCTTAGGGAAGCTATATATTTCTCTCTTAAATATCTGTTATTTAAAAGCCACAATGATTAGATGGCCTTTGGCTACTGGTGGTTTTAATTATAACTCCAGACCTCTGCTCACCATTTATATTGATCGAACCTTGGCACCTGGATAATAGAAAAACATATATCAACGCACTGAAATAGAGAAAATATTCTCAAGTTGAACATACTTAAATATATTTGAAGGTTAAAGATGTTTCGGTATTAAACCAATTACTTTATAGCGCATGCCCTCAGGAGTCTTCACAACTATTGTGAGCAATGTAACACAAGATTGCTAGTTGCAAACGAGAAAGTAGATTTAATCTAAGGTACGATCAATTACTTGGAAAATTTAAATTGCGTCCAATAAATACGTATGAGCACACACACACACTATATATATATATATATATATAATATATATATATATATAATATATATATATATATTATATTATATATATATATATATATACAGGTATATATATGTGTATATTATATATATATATATATATATACAGGTATATATATGTGTGTATATTATATATATATATATATATATATATATATATATATATATATATATATGATAAATTTTACATTTTTACGTGTTTTTCATATTCAAATAAGCCATATATATTTTTGATACATTAATGTCTGGATTCTCTTAACGACCTCGGGATCAGAGCCCCAGGCGAAATCACACAAAGACAAGAGCTTGGCTCCGACCGGGAATCGAACCCTGGTCGGCAAGCTTGTATAGACAGTGACCAAGCCACTTGGCCACGAAGTGGCTTAGTCACTGTCTATACAAGCTTGCCGACCAGGGTTCGATTCCCGGCCGGAGCCAAGCTCTTGTCTTTGTGTGATTTCGCCTGGGGCTCTGATCCCGAGGTCGTTAAGAGAATCCAGACATTAATGTATCAAAAATATATATGGCTTATTTGAATATATATATACACACACAACAAATGCAGTTGTTTCTAGTCCAGTGCTGGCCAAAGGCCTCAGACATGTTCTTATTCATGTTTGGGGTTTGGCCAGTTTTCATCATTACGGTGGCCAACGGCGGTTTGGTGATAATGAGTGACTTTAGTCTAATTGTACACAGCAAACCAGCAAAATAAGGGTTAATTCTTTTTAGTGAGGCAGAATTGTACCGACTCGCAGGGATGCCCTTTTAGCTCGGAAAGGTTTCCTAATAACTGATTGGTCGGAAAAAAATACTTCCGACCAATCAGCTGTTAGGAAACTTTTCCGAGCTAAAAGGGTACCCCTGCGAGTCGGTGCAAATCTGCTTCACTAAAAATAATTGACTATAGTACAGCTTTGCTTATCATGATAACCAAACCCTTTCACCGAGTTAAGGTATTCCCACTCAGAAAGGATATATATATATATATATATATATATGTATGTATATATATGTATGTATATATATATATACATACATATATATATATATATATATATACCAGTTAATAGCATAAAAGCTGTCCTTTATTTTCCATGTGATATCAAGAATTTATTGATACAAAATAATAAGGGGTCAAACTCGAGTGACACTTGATATCTAAAGGTTCGGAATCCACGCATGCAAAGGTACTTCATACAAGAATATCATATCAAGAATTGTATGCAGCTGCACAAGAGGTATAAATCAAACAAGTGTGTATGGAGATATTCTAAAATTGCATCGTACGAAGACACGCGCGTACACGCATACTTATTTTCGATAGCCTCCTTTTTATAAACTCGGTAAAAAAAGTTTCAGAAAAATAAGAATTCGTCTTCTTTACAATAGTAAAATCGGAAGAAAGTAGCAGTTAATTGTTTTGTTGGAGGTTTTATGATAATTTGATTCTCAAACTTAATATTAAGGTAATTGCTTTGTTTCTGTTCTTAACATTTGTGTAAAACTTCGGAACCAACATATCGTAACATTCGCTTTACTGTAGTGGTGCACTGGGGTAAATTTCCTGAGCGAGATGGAGAGAATTAAGTATTCCTTAAAACGCTAATGGACCGTTGTTGACCTGAGCACTGAAATATATACTTGGCAATTACCAACTTCTGGGGGTTGTAACCATTTAGGGTAGTGGCCTAGCGCCATCAATGTACCTCATTTGAATTTCTTTGCAGTGTTCCTGTGGCTCATAGCTGCACTCTTTATTTTACTTTTAGTATTTTATTTTTATCTCCGTTTCCGCTTCCTTCCAACTCACTGATCAAATTCTCTCTCCAGTCTCACCTTTTGGCTGAACGGCTTGCCTGACCCTGCTCTGAAGCATATGCTCCTATTTTGTAAATGCAATGTTATATTAAGGGGAAAAAAAAAAAAAAAAACTTGAAAGAATGGTAAGTGATAAAGTGTGTATATATATATATATATATATATATATATCATCATCATCATCATCATCATCATCATCATCATCAACCGTTAGTAGTCCACTGCAGAACAAAGGCCTCAAACATATTCTATGGCATTTGTACCCACAAACTTTCTTAGTTTGTCAATCCAACGTCTTCTCCTCCTTCCTCTGCTTCTTTTGCAATATCTAGGGACCCATTCGGCCATTCATAATGTCCATCTATTATCCGGCATAATTATTATATGTGCTCCCTATGTCCATTTATTTTTCTTACATATTGTTAGAATGTCCTCTAGTTTGCTCTCGTATCAAGATTGCTCTTTTCCTGTCTCTTAGTGTTAATCCCATCATCATTCTTTCCCTAGCATTATGAATTGTAACTATCTTATGTTCTAAGGCTTTATCAAGGCTCTAAGTTTCTGATGCATAAATCAATACTGGTAGGACCATCTGATTGAATACTTTTCTTTTTAGAGAAAGTAACATTTTACTTTTCACAATCTCATTTTGTTTACCAAAAGCTCTCCATACCATGTTTATCCTTCTTTTAATTTTGGTCTAATGTCTTTGGGTAACACTGTCGTCTATAACATATATATATATATATATATATATATAATGTGTGTGTGTGTGTGTGTGTATACCTACTGTAGAGAGAGAGAGAGAGAGAGAGAGAGAGAGAGAGAGTTGTTTGTAATTTATATTGGTCTTTGGAAATCGAGGAAAGCCCATATTTGGAAAAGTCTTAAACAACGCCAAAATTTCTCAAAATGATAGTTCCTTTAGGTTTCTTCAAAAGCCTTTCATGAAGGTACATTGCAGTGCATAGACAAACAAGAAGAACAAGAAAACCTCTCACGCGGACCCTGACCGATATCAAAGTGGATTAGAATTACCAAGATTGTCAGAGATAAATATTGTCCTTGGCAATTGGATATTGGCTCGATCGCACTGTGTTGGACGGGTAACATGTCTAAGATTTATTCAAGGACAGGTGGTTGAAGCTTAATGAATAAACGGAAGAATTTTATCTTTTTATTTAATTTGTTAATTATCTCTATGTAAGAAGTCTCAACTCGGTCGATTCACGATGGTTGATCCGTCGATGATATTTTGAAAGATTCTGCTGATGTAGATGACCTCGTTGGGTATCTACACGGTATAATTAGTTTTAATTAGATTCACTTATTGCATTCTTCGATTTAACTTATACAGTATTTTGGTGATATGATTTGATTTAGATTACATTTCTCTCTTAACTTTTTTTGATCTTTTGAATTAAGTAAGATTTTTTATATTTTATTCATAATTCTTTCTTTTATGATCTCACTGTTCTCGGTACATGGTCTGTGGTCAAAATTTATAATCCAATTCAGTCCTATCCAGATTATTTACATTTTTTTTTTTCAGTCATGAAATACTTTTCTTTTTGTCATGAACACTATGGATTTTGATAGATGAAAAATACCTAGCTTATATAGTTTTTTTTTTTTTTTTTTTTTTTTTTTTTTTTTTTTTTTTTTTTTTTTGTATCCAATCAAAAATGTAAATATCTGGAGCTCAGAATAAGTAGTCCTACGTGTTCATCTACAACCCTATAACAGTGAGATGTTTCAGGGATTGAGAACGAGATCAGAGGTCGTGATTATCAGTGCCATCAGTCACCATCCACTATGCACATTGTTGATCCCTATAAACAGACTTGTTTCAGCTATATGAAAAAGATGTAGAGGAAATCTGTTAGAATCAGAAATATGGTTTACATATGGGTTATTCAATGCAAGTTTTACCAGGTCTGATAACCTTCATCTTCGTGGAAAAGTTCCATGGGATTCCCAACCTGTTGGACTACTGATTTCACATCTAGTATTTACTCGGTTCAGTAAAGTTCCCAGCATAATATGTTTGATTCAGGCATCCAAACCGACTGAGATAATTAAGTAGTCTAAATATTCTTCTGTAGAGAAACTCGGTTAGTGGTATTTTTGCGAAGTCATAGACTTGCACTCTTCTGAAGATATTTGGTGGTTTTGTATACGATAAAAAAAAATGAAGCTGCACGTCAGTGTATTTTGCTTTTAAACAACCATTCCTTAAAGAAGATCGTTACATTGATAGATCCTTAGTTCAAAACAGTTTTTGGTGGATCTAAGTTCTATTACCTGCCGAGAACCCGAAAGGTAACATACTCTGAAGTTACCTCCCCTATTGGGAAAAGGGTGTGCGTATGAGTGTACACGCGTGCGTGCGTGTATTCAACCGTCTTACTATTTTCCTCGATCCAACGATGTAGCTTCAAGCTGCTCTGATTACCAAGACTTTCTTACATAAGGGAAGAAACTTCTTGCTTTGTTAGATTCTCTTCTTAAGAACTTAGACACACATAACTTAAGTTCATATATACTTATGGTTATACATATGTGAAAAAAAAAAACATATATAAATACAATAACACCTACGATAGATATAATTTATGTAATATAACGGGAAACGTGGAGTAGAAACTAATGTTTCTTCAGTTTAAAAAAGTGGAATACATTTGCAAACAAAACAGTAAAAATTCTGTTCAGATGATATTAGTATATTATTTATTTAACTATTCAGAGTTCAACGGCAAAAATTTTACGTTAAATTATAATAAATGGATTTAAAAGAAATAACCAAATTGTAAGGCTTTTTGCAAAATAAAAAGTTATGTCTCTCTCTCTCTCTCTCTCTCTCTCTCTCTCTCTCTCTCTCTCTCAATCACTTACAAGACTGGATCGAAGATTCCTCGTGTGATGCCCATCCTTGATTTCTCTTAAGCCATTTTCCTTGAACGCACTTGATGGTGCTTTAATACAATCGCCTGATGTACTTGATAATACGGAGAAGGTTGCTTTCGTTGCACAAAATCTCTCTCTCTCTCTCTCTCTCTCTCTCTCTCTCTCTCTCTCTCTAAAGATTCTGTTCAGATAATGTTAGTATATTATTTATTTAAATTTGTAAAGTTCAAAGGCAAAAACTTTAATTTAAATTAGAGTAAATATAATAAATAGAAATAGCTTTCTGCTTTCTGCAAAATAGTAGTCTCTCTCTCTCTCTTCTCTCTCTCTCTCTCTCTCTCTCTCTCTCTCTCTCTCTCTGGGTATTTGGTTACGAAATTAAAAGTCTGAACGGTTCTTTGTCCAGTCTTTGTGCTCGAGAATTTTGGCGTAAATCACTTTAATTCGCTATGCAGGCTGTCTGCTATAGCACGTCATAATTCACTTTTATGAACTTGTGTCAGAGTGAACGCTAAGAATCGGATCGGTTAAAAACTTTTTTAAGTAGTATTTCAAGAGAAAACCCATCTCTCTCTCTCTCTCTCTCTCTCTCTCTCTCTCTCTCTCTGATGCTGTTTTAATATTCATAATTTTCTCTGATATCATAATTACGCTTCTATTTTTTTCTCAGATATACTATCTTGATGTACGTCATGAAGTCATTTAGCTCATGTGACTTCCTATTGCATTCACCTACTCATAAATCCTAAGGGGCTGAATAACTGCAAATCAAGATAGGTGTTGTTTACAGCTATTAAAAATATGGTAGTATTGCATTGTTTTATTGTAGCTCTACCATTTAGATTTTAACATGTTTTACATAAAAGACTCGGGTATGATACTTGTTCCGATATTGCTGCGATTTGAATGCTTTGTAACTCATAAATACCTTCCATTCGTCACTGAGCATGACCAACTGTCTTTAAAAAAAGATAAAAAAAAAACACGTTTCTTCCAGATAGTTTAATGAATTAATGATGTTCCCTTAAGGGTAATCTAATGGTCAGTGAGTTTGACTAGTGATAGTTGAGTACGTTGCTGATTGGGTGATTGCTCGGAAAATTTAATCCTCTTGAATTGGACTTGATTCAGATTTCTTCTTGATCAGTAGGAGTATAACTTCATTAGTTTCTGGTGAAACATTAGTATGTGTACCGTAATGGTTTCCTATAATTTCTTTGGACTGCCATGCTAGATGATTAGAATTATGAGAAATTTCTTCTTATAGGACCTGCATTAACTTGATTAGTTTATGTGAAAGCTTCTTAGTCTTGAGATCTGGCTAGAGGACTTTTTTATGTAATGATAATGCTCTCAAGATTAGGAAATCCAGAGAAAGCTATTATCGTGTGGATGCATTAGCATTGTTTTGTTTCTTTATAATATTCTGGTGTAAAAATAATTCAATTCCTCGTAATACTGTATCGTGTTACAAGTTTGGCTTTACAATGTTCTACAAATTGCTTTATGCACGCAATATGGTTATGAAGCAAATATATTCAAGTTTAGATATACATGAATAACACTAGCGCGCGTTAGACTATAGGAAGGAAATGAGACTTTATATTTTTCACTTTACAAAACTCCAAGATTTTACTCGTGGTGTTATTTCTAAGACGAGGTGTGATTCGAGAGTCCTTGCGTGACCGACAGCCATGAAATTCCTCATTACTATTCCTTCTTTTGTAAGGCGAGTTCCGATCCTTATAAGGCTCTTTCTCGTTAATCTTTGTTATTTACTGCTTTCAGCAGCATTTGCAACTTTATTCTAAAGGATATTTATTGATATAGCATTAGGTTTTGTGTTTGCTTTAATTGTTATTAGATTATGTTTGGCCATATACAATTTGTAGGAAAAGTCTGATGATTTTTCTTGAGATGATATTAATATGCATTGAAGTCATACATTTTTGCAAGTCATCATGTAGTTTTATTTCAAATGAAATTTCATATAGAATATTTTTTTTTATTTATTCAGTATTCCCTGATATATAATCTCTCTCTCTCTCTCTCTCTCTCTCTCTCTCTCTCTCTCTCTCTCTCATTTATGTAATAATTATAGCGATTATTCTACTACAGTAACCTCACATTAATTTCATTAATTTTTAAATTTATATTAATTTTAATTCATTTTATAGCGCCAAAAAATAAGCTAATTTTAATAAAATAAACTGTAATTGTTCACAGGTAGCAACCTACTTGTTCATGAACATTCCATTATGATTGATAAAACTTGTTATGATTTCAGTCGTACTTGAAAACCTGGTAAAGTTTGCGTTATTACAAATACGCGCTGGTATTGTTACGTTAATTTTACATAAAGCGCATAGCCAACAGCATAACCTAAAATCTTCATAATGCTTTTATATAACGTATTTAGTCCCTCAAACTCCAATGTCACTAAAATTTAATTTCCAAGTTTCATGTGTCTATTCGTTTTACTGATACCCTGTAATAGAAATTGTTTTTTTCGACCTATTCTGTATATGATTGGTTAATTTCCATTCTAAATGCAAATACCTGAAATCAAAATGTACTCTATATATATACGGTTCAGCAAAACGGAATTCAATTTATATCTCTTGATAGCTGAATTGATCAAATCTAATATATAAATTTGTTCTTACAAAATATATGTATATGTATATATGTATATATATATATATATATATATATATATATATGGGGGGATGCGTGCGTGCGTGTGTGTATACGCAATAGATACACGATGTATTTCTGACATCTAGAAATCGTAGAAAACCGCAAATATGTTATTCTATTTGATATCTGATGCCAACACCTTTGAACCACATTCTTTTCTTCTTTTTTATACAGGTCAAAATCATCCTTATTTAAAAAGATAAAAAGATAATGTAGAAATTTTACGTAAGGCTTCCAATTGTCAAAACTCGTTAATCGTTCAACCATTGTCACCTTGATGAAAAGCAAGATGTAAAAAAAAAAGAAAGGAAAAAAAAAGTTTCTCGCAACATCTGTCACTTCCTTATATCAAATGGAAGAGTTTAGTTGAAATTTCACCATTTTCTGAAAATTAATGCTAGGGAATTTATCATCGTCTTTTAGACGCTACAATTATCATATATTAATTGTTTACGTAAAATAACATCCCTAAATGAGCGTTCACACACATGTATATACAGTATGTACATACACACACACACACACACACACATATATATATATATATATATATACACAGATATATATATATATATATATATATATATATATATATATATATTTATATATATATAAATTGAGTTATTAATCTCTTCCTTCATTCACAAATATCATAGTTGTTACATATTCCTTATCAATTCTTGTTCTATTTTCCCCTTTATTTAACTAATCAGTCTTTTAGATGCTACAATTATCATATATTAACTGTTTACGTAAAATAACATCCGTAAATGAGCGTTCACACACATGTATATACAGTATATACATACACACACATACACACACACACACATATATATATATATATATATATATACAGTATATATATATATATATATATATATATATAAATTGAGTTATTAATCTCTTCCTTCATTCACAAATATCATAGTTGTTACATATTCCTTATCAATTCTTGTTCTATTTTCCCCTTTATTTAACTAATCAGGATTTAATCAATCTAATATCGTTTATATCTGACTTGTAATCGCTTCAAGCTACTTTCAATGACTATTTACATTTTTGTCTTTGTTTTCCGGCATTCCGTTACGTGTGTGGTACATTATTAAACTCAAAGATAAACTTGAAATTTACGTTTTCAAACTTTGGAATTAAAACCGCTCTGCTCCTTTCTGAGGTCTTTCGAAGAATCGAACAAGGGCACCACAATGAAAAACATATCTATACTAAATTATTATATAGATCACGACTAGATAGAAATCCACCTGTCTTCTTATTTTTTTTTCTCGCGGATTGGATTGAATTTGTGTCTGTGGCATATATCCGTTTTACTACAGATTTGGTAAAGAATAATGTTACCTGGATATACCATTACAATTTCTTTTACTTTATACTAACTTTTAAGAAAATCTTTGATGATCAATTCTAGATCTCATAATATTTATAATCGTCTGTGTATTCATTTTTAACTTGAAACGTATCACTTTCATATATAAAAAAAGGATGCAAAATCACCAGCAAATGTTCCCTTTATCTGTGATCTGACACACATCGCAAGAACTGTCAGACTTTTTGCCTTCGCCTGATTCATTCTCCCAATGCTACCGTTCAATATTGAGATCCCGGCTTTCGTTCTTCTTAGCCATTCCCTGACCTTCGTTTGACCGAATTCTATTTTGGCTGTGGTCATCCTTGCCGGTGCCTCTAGCATGCAAGGAACCACCAGTGGATGCCGAGGGATTGCAGCGTGCAATTCAAGGATCCTCTAATGTGTATCATCCACTCCATCACCGAAGAGATCCCGAGGCAATGGGCGTTTTTTGCATCGTTACCATATAAGTATCAGGAAAAAGTATTCTGGAATTTGGCGGTGCTCATCTTTCAAGTTGATTTGCCTCTTTTTTTTCTTCTTATTCTAATCAAATATCAGACATTTTTATCCGTCGGGATATGGAGCGCAATACAAATGCAAAACATAGAGATGTATTCATTTGAATGCATTGGATGAACTGAAGATCTTGTTCACAAGCGTTCGTGAAAATGTTTTGGTAACACTGATGATATACCCAGGGGACACGTAGCAACTTCTTGATTGCCATCCTCAGGATGACCAAGTTTTTCTTCATCTCGTTCCTCGCTTTCGTCAGTTTGGGCCTAAGACATTTAAGATCTCACTGGTACTAGTTAGCTGTAAATAACTTGAGGAATGAACAGTCAGATCTTATACTAATAATGTTACACTTTATTAAGTAGAATAATTATAGCGTTGACTTTTCTTTTCTTGTGCAAATGATTGATACGCTAAACCATTTCCTTTTATTAGACTTTTATAGTTTATACTATTTTCACTTAAATCGCGTTGTTCCACATCTTATGATTCTGTAGTTCTTTTCTCTTATTGCACCACTATTTCTATTTTTCTTTCAAATAGTTAAAGAAATCCCCTTGAAAACGAGGCTTGATAATTGCTGTATATTTATTTTGGGCTGCCGATTTTTCTAGTCAACCAGTCTTTTGGACTATCGAATGCCAACAGGTGTGTAAAAATTACATTTTGTACAATAATGACCTGCGGCCTGCCTCTCTCCTCAATTAATATCTACGTCTCCGTTGAACATTTAGTACCGAGGTATACTAGACAGTACACTAAATCTCATGTCATATCGTTCTTCCAAAATACCCATGAATATTTTTTTTGAAGTTACTAGACATTTTTTTTTTTAATTGAGCGAAAACGTTTCTGTTGTATTTTAAACAAAAGGAAAATCGTAACTTGCCAGATATATTTTTCATATCTTTTCCATATTTTTGCTAGTTTTTCCTATTTTTACCCTCTTTTCCTTATCTTTTATATCTAACATATTTTTCCATCTTTTCACATAATTTTCCGATTTGTCATGCCTTTTGTTTATTCAACTTTCTTTTTTCCTATCTTTCCCAAATTAGTTATTTTAGTTGTTCGAGATCCTTTCCATTAATAACTATTGGATACAGTTTATTAAACACAGAAATATCATTTAAAAAGCTGTTAGGCAACTCTGTAAATTTTAGATCCACTTATATATTTTTTTTTTTTGTATATCTCCCTTGTATGATAAAGAGCAAGTGTCTGGTTTTATATATATATATATATATATATATATATATATATATATATATATATTTTTTTTTTTTTTTTTTTTCTGGTCACGTTCAGCGACTACTTGGTGTCTTCCCATCCCTTGGTAGGGGAAGAGGAAGTAGTCATCCTCTCATGAGAGAGGTACACTCGGAAACTACAATCTCCCACAAATTGCCGAAACTGCCGTGTTGTAGTTACAAAATGGGGAGGGCGTGGGAAGGGTTGAATCTCTGTGTGTGCGTATATTTATGTGAATATTTTCTTTGGTAAGAAAGAGAAAATGGATATATATATATATATATATATATATATATATAAATTATATATATATACATACATATATATATATATATATATATATATATATACATATATATATATATGAGTGTGTGTGTGTCTAATGTGTTTATGTGTGTGCCAAATTGAGTAAAGCGAAGAATACTAGAATAATACTCGTACAAGTTTCCAGTAGAAATATTAATAAAAAATTCCTTATTCAAGCAATCTATGAATCTTTTGAACTTTTGTTTAGGGAATATATACATCTACACGAATAAAGATATGTAACCGAGAGAGTGCTGATTAAAGTTCAGAGAATAGCGGATTTTGTAAAAAAAATTACATGGTATTGCAGTCGTAAAAATCCCGAGTAATATTAATGGAGACTGTATGTCATCGCTAAAAAGGAATGGGTGGACCGAGAGAATGAAAAAGCAGTATTGACTGATTATAAGAAAACAATAATCATAGGTAAAAAGATATTGAAGGTTGATCGTAGATGGAAGTGTGAGAAAAATATCCCATGCCAATATTTTAGCAAGTTAAATGGACTTTTGGAAAGTTATCAAGGAAAATTTTCGCAGCCCTATGCTATTAACCCATATATATATATATATGTATATATATATATGTATATATATATATATATATATATATATATATATATATATATATATATATATATATAAAGAGAGAGAGAGAGAGAGAGAGAGAGAGAGAGAGAGAGAGAGAGAGAGAGAGAGAGAGAGAGAGAGAGAGAGAGAGAATCAAATTTAAAAGACCAGCAAGTAATTTATGAAGACTGCAATATAGAATGAAATGCGTCTCTCCTCATAAAGTGTAAGAAATTGGCCAAGAAGAATATTCATTTTGGGGACCAGCATTTATCACGCATGAGCTTCAGTTCTGAAGGTGGGCTAATGGAAGACATAGATAAGAGGCGCTCCCTGGGACTCCTCAACCTGAAAAGAAGAAGAAGAAGAAGAATGAGGAGCGTTATCAAAAGCCAAGAAGCAATGCAAAGAGACAAGAAGAGCAACTATCAACATAAGACAACAGAAAGTGCTCCGTGGATTGTTAGCGGATGACTCTGCATGAAAAATGTTGTGGTCGGCAGGACCACCAACTACTCCGCCATATTTCTTCTTTCTCTCTTCTTCTTCTTGTTCTTCTTGTCCTGGCATTTTCAAGGCCATGCCTTGTGTGCTCCATCGCCTCCCCAGTACACAATTTTGCATCTCGTATTGTTCAACGACAAAAGAACGACAAGTGTTGTTGTGCGTTGACATTCAGGTGGAAGACAGCTTTAGGATTGGTTACCTCAGGGATACTTTCTGTGGGTGTTAGAATGCGGTGGGGTAAGATAGAGAGAACTTTTCGCAATAATATACATTTTGGATTATTTTTTTTTCTAAGTTTGTGATTTAAGGTGGAACAAGACTCTTAAACTCATTAGAGAACTTTGTTTAGTGCTGGTCCGGTGAATGGTAAAGATCGTGTACCAGGAAAAAAGGGTGAAATAAAAGAATGAAAAACCCACAACATAATGCAGTGCAGACTAAATCCTTATACCACGTAAAACAATATCTCTCCATCAACTGTAATTGAAGTTAATTATCAGTTCATATGCATAATGGTAATCGACTCGCTGTGGAAAGATGGGCAGGTAGATAAAGGAACCTTTCTGACCATCTGGTCCTAACAGTTGGGAATTTCTTTATCGAATTCCGGTGCAAAATTGAAAGTTCCCATTTAATCGCTTCTGGTTATAGTCACTGGGATATCTTTGTTTACCTTATATGTATATATAATCAGATAAACAATATATTTTAATACATGAATGCTTGGATTCTCTTACCGACCTCGGAATCATAGCCCAGGGCGAAATACTCAAAGACAATAGATTCTGACCGGCTGGGATTCGAACTTTGGTCCAGGATGCTTGTACGACAGTGACAATACCATTAAGCCACGAAGAAAGATGCTATTGTCTTTGAGTGGTTACGCCTGGGGCTCTGATCCAGAGGTTGGTAAAAGAATCCAGACATTAATGTATTAAAATATATGGCTTATTTGAATATAAAAAACACGTCTAAATGTGCAAAGTTTATCATATACAGTATATATATATATATATATATATATATATATATATATATATATATATATATATATATATTCATATATATACAGTATAAATATATTTATATATATACAGTATATATATTTATATATATACAGTGTGTATATATATAGAGTATATATATATATTTATATATATATATATATATATATATATATACATTATATATATATGTATATATACAGTATATATATTTATATAAATACTGTATATATATATATATATATATATATATATATATATATATATATATATATATATATATATATATATATATATACATCGTATTCAATGCTAGACAGAAACTCGAACCATTTTATCAATTGCTGGTGACAATGATCCTTGAAATGCAACACCAGGAGAAAAAGATATTCAAAGTATAAAGATATCCTTAGTAAGGTTAGTAATTAGTTTTTAAAAGTACAAAGATATATATCCTTAATAAGGATAATCATTATTTTTGACGGCTATAAAATTTTTTTATAACCCTTATGCAAGTTATGTTAGTTTGTCGCTTTATTTTTATTGAAATTTTCTCTGATTTAGGCATTGATTTTTCCTTTTAAGAATATTTCACTTGAAATTTATCATAATTATAGTGATAAACTCACTTTAAAAGGTAAGATTATTTCATGAAAAAATGAGAGAAGCCGTAGAAAATTAGCCTCGTTTTCTTTGCTACCTCGAAGGTATAATGAAACGGCCAATTTTGAGTTCCTTGTTTTATTAAATATTTCACACTCAATTAATCTTTTCCAGCGCATGATTTTCCCTTCGCGTGGCGCCACGTAGATTTTTAAAAAAATAAATTCAACTCGTAATTACAGGGCCATTTTGAACTGGGAATATGATAGATGAAGGCGAATTGAAGATCTTTTGGTTACAGTTTTTGACGTAGATGAGGGTAAATGATGATCAAAGCACGTGAGTGATGAAGGATAATGAATGGGTGAGCAGAGCCTATGATATGAGGGAAGATCCCATCCACAGGACGCGACCCCCAGGGCACGACCCCCTACCCCCTACGTCTCCCCAGGGTGCAGGAAGATCTCATCATGTGGCAACAGAAGTTGCAGGAGTTGGTCCGTCATGGTCGTCCTTCAAGGGAGACCAGATGAGAGCAGAAAAAAATAGTTTTCTTGAATATATTTGTAAATGGCTTGGCTTGTGTTACTTCCTCGAGGGCTCTTTGTTAATGAAACTGGTTTAAACTTTCAGATATGTTTTAATCTATTTATTGGTTAATGAATAAGTTTTGAGTATATGATCTTTACGATTCTTAAACCTCCAAAATTAAACTATAATACTGCTAAAGAAGATTTTTTTCTTTTTCAAAATTACGAAAATAAGATCAATTAACTTAGCCATGTTCATTACATGCAAAGTAGTTTTAATTACAATGCAGCCACTTGTAATGTTAGGAATGTGAGACATACATATTCACAGATTTATCCTAATGAATATTTCTTTTATGAAAAATTTGCATCTTAATGACATTCTCTTTCTTTCTTTTATAGGTGAGTGTGAAAGAAGCAGCAATGCAGTCGCACGTATGTTATGATTTGATTCAAGTAATGTGCTGGGGTTGATTCTTTCATTTAATTTTAGGTTTTATCAAAACTAATTTTCTTTAAGCGTTATTTTATAATTATCTTATAATTCCTTTCTATTATTATTTTTTGAAGCTAGCGTAGAAAACGGGTAACCATAAGTGAGACTTTGTGTTATATATGCAAATGTTTATTTCCCCAGGCCATTCGTGGCTTGGCTTTATCTATGCCCTTATGGATGATATTAGAATATTTTAAGGTTTTTAAAAGTTTTATAGATAAAACCAATTGAACAGATAGCGTTTTTAAGGGCATGGTTATAACAATAATAGTAATTTTGAATGGCAAAGTAAATATGAACTCTTCCCATTAACCATAAAAGAAACATAGCAGAAAGTATGATTCTAAAAGCTTTTAAAGAACTTGTATTTACAGACAAAAGCGTGTGCATAGAAACACACACACGCACACACACACACACACATATATATATATATATATATCATCATACATACATATACCAAAGGCACTTCCCCCAATTTTGGGGGGTAGCCGACAACAACAAGAAACAAAACAAAAAGGGGACCTCTACTCTCTACGTTCCTCCAGCCTAACCAGGGACTCAGCCGAGTTCAGCTGGTACTGCTAGGGTGCCACAGCCCAACCTCCCACATTTCCACCACAGATGAAGCTTCATACTGCTGAGTCCCCTACTGCTGCTACCTCCGCGGTCATCTAAGGCACCGGAGGAAGCAGCAGGGCCTACCGGAACTGCGTCACAATCGCTCGCCATTCATTCCTATTTCTAGCACGCTCTCTTGCCTCTCTCACATCTATCCTCCTATCACCCAGAGCTTTCTTCACACCATCCATCCACCCAAACCTTGGCCTTCCTCTTGTACTTCTCCCATCAACTCTTGCATTCATCACCTTCTTTAGCAGACAGCCATTTTCCATTCTCTCAACATGGCCAAACCACCTCAACACATTCATATCCACTCTAGCCGCTAACTCATTTCTTACACCCGTTCTCACCCTCACCACTTCGTTCCTAACCCTATCTACTCGAGATACACCAGCCATACTCCTCAGACACTTCATCTCAAACACATTCAATTTCTGTCTCTCCATCACTTTCATTCCCCACAACTCCGATCCATACATCACAGTTGGTACAATCACTTTCTCATATAGAACTCTCTTTACATTCATGCCCAATCCTCTATTTTTTACTTCTCCCTTAACTGCCCCCAACACTTTGCAACCTTCATTCACTCTC
>NC_090768.1:8980402-9005402 GCF_036898095.1 Palaemon carinicauda
GTATTCCATAGCCTCTACCATGGTCTTGAAGGTACTATCAGACACACTATTCTATCTTATTTCTCTTCCTCCTGTTTTATTGACATTTTTTAGTTTATAAATGAAAGATTCACCTTCATATTGTTACTGCTTTTAAAATATTTTATTTTAATTGCTTATTACTTCTCTTGTGTTTTACTTATTTCCTTTCCTCACTGGCTATTTGCCCTGTTCGAGGCTTTTGGGTTTATAGCATTCGGCTTTTCCAACTATTGTTGTAGCTTAGATTGTAATATATATATATATATATATATATATATATATATATATATATATATAATTTATGTATGTATAATATATATATATATATATATATATATATATATATATACACACACTTGCTGGTTACCCACCAAGTCTTTATAACCGGTAAGGATGCATATAGCCTAACCATTTATATCTGGCTGAATCGACCCACGAACCTAGTAAATGTGAGCTAAGCACTGCACTACTCTAGTGACAATCGATTGAGTAATACAGTATACAGTATATTTATATCTAAATGTTATTAAATGTAATTACGAATGTACATATACGTACATGTAAACGTGTGTGATTATATAAAAGTATATGTGTGTGCGTGTTTTTCACGGTTCTCTCATGGCGAGGTTGTTAAACCTGGGAGTATGATAGCTGAGTATAACGCTTATGAGATACATGCTGCAATTGATAAATCTCAAATGGTGTATAATAAACTTGCTGCTAATCTCAGCAAAGACCGATAACGGGTTTGAAAGTGTTACAGTCACGCCTGTAGTAACGTCAACTCTTGTCAGATTAAGGCTTCGTTCTATTTTAAGAATTGCCCTTATTCTATAGTTTAATCTTACGGTGTTCATTATTTCATGTGAATGAAATCACTCGGTTCCTGTGTGCTTACTTCCTAGCAGCACTTGAAAGTATCTGATGTTACAATCAATTTCGATATTCGTAATGCTAATATGTTGGTGGTCATAATTAAGTTTTGATTTCTTTCAAGTGTTGAACCATTTGTTGTATTACATGTTTGTATCATTACGAAAAATGTTTCTTCACACGAATCAGTCGATCGAAGTCATACGTTCCATCAAATTAAAGACTGAATTCCAAGATTAATTTCGTGCAGTTTCCTGTTGCTAATCGGCTTGTGGGACCATTGTCATTCTTGCCCCTTCAAGTTACTACGCTGTATCACTCAAGGTCTAAAGACTAAAAGAACCTTTAAACCTAGTATAGGCAACAGCACTAGGTGCCTAAGAGTACACGAGAATAGATCTAAACCCATCATTTGCAATATTAATCTTTACTTAACACGGCAACTGCTGGATTTTCTCCCTGTTTTATCTTGGCACTGAATGGCCTCCCAGGCTCTATGGCTATTCCTTATGGCCCAATATGATAAATCCATCTATTGAACGGTTTTTCTGAGTGTTGTATGTTCAGTGTTTTTAATTTCAAGCAAAACAGTATATAATGAGTTTGTGTGTAGTTGTTCATTAACTCTTTAAAGTCTCCTCAATGCTTTTTCCTAGCTCAGAATTTTCTTATATTTTGAGTGTATACCACTGAACTGTGCAAAACCTAGTCATGCCTTTTAGACACAACTAAACGATAATATGATATTTCAGTTACTACTACCCGACACACCGAGTCTCTCAAGTTTGAAATGTCATCCTTCAGTGGTCCATAATCATGTGGAAATCTAAAGAGATGTTCCCGTACCCAAGAGAAATAGTAACCCTTTATTTGATATTGAATTTTAACCACACACTCAGTAATATTTTTTTTTTTTTTTTTTTTTTGGCGGCGAAATACAATCCATTACAGTACTTTCCTGGTCTGGAAGTGTTTCATCGAGACTCTCTATATTGAATTCTAACCACACACTCAGTAATTTTTTTTTTTTTTTTTTTTTTTTTTTTGGCGGTGAAATACAATCCATTACAGTACTTTCCTGGTCTGGAAGTGTTTCATCGAGACTCTCTATGTTGAATTCTAACCACACACTCAGTAATTTTTTTTTTTTTTTTTTTTTTTTTTTTTTTTTTTTTTTTTTTTTTTTTTTTTTTTGGCGGTGAAATACAATCCATTACAGTACTTTCCTGGTCTGGAAGTGTTTCATCGAGACTCTCTATATTGAATTCTAACCACACACTCAGTAATTTTTTTTTTTTTTTTTTTTTTTTTTTGGCGGTGAAATACAATCCATTACAGTACTTTCCTGGTCTGGAAGTGTTTCATCGAGACTCTCTATGTTGAATTCTAACCACACACTCAGTATTTTTTTTTTTTTCGGCGAAATACAATCCATTACAGTACTTTCCTGGTCTGGAAGTGTTTCATCGGGACTCTCTTCTCTTGGATACACATAACCGGGTCGTAATGACAAAGGATAATGAGACATCTATCAGATAACCCGGTTCTTGAATCTGTGTCACGAAATTATACGGATCATGCCGTTTCAATAACGGTTTGATATTTTTAACATGAGTATCTCTCTCTCTCTCTCTCTCTCTCTCTCTCTCTCTCTCTCTCTCTCTCTCTCTCTCTCTCTCTCTCTCTCTCTCTCAGTGTTAATAGGTTGTCTAGGTACTACATGCAGATTCAAGAGGCAATCCATTTCCTTATTCTCAAAGTTACCACCTTTTTTGCCATTTCCATTGAATAATGTAATTCAATCGGTGAATTAGGTTATTTTGAATCAAGTCTAAGTTATCGTTGTTATTATTATTACTGCTGTTATTATATTGTTATTGGTAGTGTTGTTGTTGATGTTATATCAAATTCCCTTGATCGAATTGTTTAATACTTCCAATTTATTTTGAAGGCAATGCACGCACAGGAAGTGCCTTATTAGGACCATATGTGTTTTCAATTTTACTGAACTATTGTTTTCACTGAGATTCAACTGCTTTTTTAGCTGACCAAATACAATATAATTATCATAAGATGTTATTAATATGTAATTGATAATCAAATAGTAACCTTTGGATAACACCTCAGTTGTTAGATGTGATAATCTTGAGTGGAAGTTTTTAATTTTTAATGATAAATTTTAGGAAAAGTAAGAAAAAAAAAAGTATTCATGAAGTAAGATCTTGGATAAAATTCCGAAGTCATGGAGAGAAGATAAACAAAATATATGAAGTTCAAATGGCAAGACTTTGGTTGACACAAAAAATATAAAGGAAATTATGAAGAAATTGAAGATAAGATAAGAAAAAATATTAAATAAAACTCAAGACAATTTTATTGGGTATACATTAAGATTAAATTGATGTGAATAAGAAGTGCTAATGCAAAGAATTTAAACCGATTAAATGATATTATCTCAAAGATTACTTGAGTTGATAAAGGGAATCTTCTCTTAATAGCCTTCAGGAACTTCCTCTGATTCTCCCCTGAGGAAAATGATTCTCTCTCTCTCTCTCTCTCTCTCTCTCTCTCTCTCTCTCTCTCTCTCTCTCTCTCTCTCTCTCTCTCTCTCTCTCTCTCAACCGGGTACTTAATGTCATTCTTGTGTTATTATCCCACGTGACCTCAGACGAAGGTCATGGCATCTCATCTCCGAAAACCATTCTTTGACCCACATACCTGATAACATCGTTTTTCTCTGTTTTTGTGGAATTTCGGGTCAGAATCTGATGGAATATACGGAGAGAGAGAGAGAGAGAGAGAGAGAGAGAGAGAGAGAGAGAGAGAGAGAGAATCATGTCTGTTGTACGGTATGTAAGGTGATTGTTTAGAAGCACCAACAGCTGTGCTTTTGATAAGGAAAAAGTCTGAAAATGTTGGGTAATAATGCTTTCTCACACGCAGATATATATATATATATATATATATATGTGTGTGTGTGTGTGTGTGTGTGTGTGTGTAAATTATGCTTGTATGTTTTTGTATGTATGCATATATACGTACAAACAAATATGTATGGTATAATTTGACTATTTAGTGTTTATGGATTCAGAAGCCAGCTATATGCGTTATGGACTTATCCATTGTGAATATCCCTTTGTGTATATATTCCCAAGGTGAATTCTATTTTGAAAACTATTTGTGGCTCAATATTTGAAAGTATGTATATATATATATATATATATATATATATATATATATATATATATATATATATATGAATATTTTTATATATATATATATATATATATATATATATATACACATATATATATGTGGTGTGTATATATATATATATATATATATATATATATATATATATATATTTATATATAAGTCATGGGTGTGAGATTTATGTACATTAACAATACTTTTTTCACAGTGTTTATTGTAATCGACGCCATAAAACAAAAACATATACTGTTAGATTATGGATAAAGGAAATTGCCAAAATTTTTCAAGAAAAAATACTATAAGTTTGTTTTTATGTTGAATAAAATGATCGAGCTCTGTAAGTTTTAATATGGTGCTAGAGAAAAGTACTATTTTTGAAAATTATTGTTGATCATATTTCCTATATCGAATACAAGTATCTAATGAAGAATATGTCGCGGAAGGAACCCAAATGCCCTTGGAATCCCCAAGGTGAAATGTTTCATCAACTTGTTGATTTAAACAGTTCCGAGATCTAAAATGGACCTGTTTTCTTTGGGGTACGAGAGAAAACCTGATGTAAATAAACTGGTGATTACTTAGCCTTTGCTTCTTCGTTTGGTTAAGAATCAAGATCGGCGTATTTAATTAGCAGGAATATAGTTGATTAGAATGGTATATGTTCCTAGTTGATAGAATGGTATATATATACATACATACACACATGTATATATATATATATATATATATATATATATATATATATATATGTGTGTGTGTGTGTGTGTGTGTGTACTCGTGTATTTATCCAATGAATATCTTATAAGAGGAACTTTTGCATGTTGTCAATAGTCTGGATAAACCGCCCAGTACAAATTGAAATAAGAGCTGTGTGTGTGTGTATGTGTATTCGTGTATTTATCCAATGAATATCTTATAAGAGAAACTTTTGCATGTTGCCAGGAGCCTGGATAAACCGCCCAGTACAAAATGAAATAAGAGCTGATATGTCGATATTGAGCAAGAATATGGACGTAAAGATTTATAGTCAAGTGAAATCTTATTCTGTCTTAGACTTACATCTTCGTAAAACCAACAAATCATCCCGTCTTTATTTTCGTCGAAACAAAAGTAACAACGATTTTATCATGGATATTTTTTTTAAAATTAGATACGGTCTATAATATAATGAGGTCATTGTTAGGACACACAGACTTATGAACGAACTCAGTATAGCCTTCATTAACACTTTGTCGTAAATCAATACTACCTTCGGATTTAATGATAAAGAAATAGCCATAAAATATAGTCTATCTACTTGAATTTGCTAAATAAGACAATTTGTCTTATAAAATACGTGGGTTACTTAATGCATTCTTTAGTATGTTGTTAAACTCTGCGGATTTTGCACAGATATGTATATTTTATTTTATCTGATGTTATCATTATTATTATTATTGTTGTTGTTGTTGTTTTTGTTCAAATTGCACAATTGTGTATATACAATAAGCATCATAACCCATTATCTACCAGAGCAAGCTCCTGTAGCATTGAATTTTCCTGTGATGAAAGTAGTTCTGCGAAAGTACAAGTTTTGTTATCTTTTCCACATAACTTCTCAATGTTTTTGATTCCATAATGCCTGTAGGAGGAAAAATTAGTTTCTCCATTCCAGTGTGAATAGGGAATTAGAGTGTTGTATCCCCTCATTGAACCTATTGTTATAGATTCGCAAATTAGGTCCAATAAATATAAAAGGCAGCTAATTCAAGTAATTCAAGGTTCAAGTGTGTGAAGTCTTAATATCCGAGTCTTTAACTAATTTTATAGCTGAATATGCTGTTTAGGATATTTTATAATATCTAATTAACAATTTTATTATATAAAAATCCTTCTCTGGCCTGGGAGGGGAAAATACGCAAAACTGTAATCAATCTTGCTAATTTTATTCTAAATATCGACTTATCTTTAAGTGATGACCTTTTAAAGCCGTGCTAATGAATGTGTGAAATAGCAAATCTTATTTGTGTTTTAAATGCCAATATAATTATCATTTCTAAATAACTTTTCTCTTAAGACGGTAGCCCACCTATCAATGAGAAAATTTATTAAATCTTAATGATTGCTTTAGATACCAACTTATAAATCTATTTATTTACCCATAATTACTATTATAAAGACTACGTGAAATTATTACCAACATCATCAATTATAGGTCATTTAAATTTAAAGATGGTGCTGATAATACAGAAATTATATATTGGGAATATTTTATCCCACGCACTTGAATCACTGTGCAAAACTCACTGATGAATATAAACAATCCCATTACCATGTGCTGGGCTAATGGCTACCACCTTTGCACCACCCACTGTGATATCTTCATCTCGCATGATTGTTTTAATGGGTAATTATGTCGTTCCTAACCTTAATAGCCTTTGTCCCAATATTAGGAACGGTGGAGCGTAATGGCGGATCTCGTAAGGCAAACAGGCAATTTTCCTTTGTTACTATGGTGCATCTCGTGCTCCTCCTCTCCCACCCACCCCCTCATGCCATACCGATGCCCCAGCCTCTACCCTGAAGTCTCTCCTCTCCTCTGTAATTACGCATAACTATAATTACCCAAGTATTCTTTAACCAGAGCGATACCCTTCTTGGTTTTTTTTTTTTTTTTTTTTTTTTTTTTTTTTTTAGCGTGTTTTCTTTTCACGTCTTGTTCATGTTGGAATTCTGTCAGTTTGCCAGTACTCCAATTCCAAATTTTAAGTTTGATGTGAGGTTATGAAATAATGTACTATTATAATCATTTAGAAATCACCCGGGGAATAAAATAACGAAAGAAAATCTATCGCGTGAATTGTTCTGGGTTCTATGAATTGAGTATCGAATGAAGAGTGAGAGAAAGGGGAATGATACTTGTGAAAAAAAACTTAACCTTGTTTTTTGAAACAGTTATGTGTTAAGAAAGTGTTTGGAGAGAGAGAGAGAGAGAGAGAGAGAGAGAGAGAGAGAGAGAGAGAGAGAGAGAGAGAGAGAGAGAATGGGATTCTTGAAAAAGACCCCGAGCATTATGGATGAGTTTTGTTGATAATAGCGAGCGTCTTTAATGTCTTTGTAATGATTCATTTCCTTTCCTTGATATACGGCGGAGTTTTATTGACCTTCATCCTATAAATCAGAATTAATTAACTGTTGTTATGTAGGCCTTTGGGGTATAGGGATTTATAATACGGGTGATAAGCAGTTTTCTTAACCCTCCCCCCCCCCCCACACACACCAATCTTTTGTTAGATGTAAGTTTTAAGAAAAAAATAGAATTGACCAATTAGAGACCCTTTTTTTCCTAACTGACCTTAGACCTCGTTTTCTTTAGCCTGGCTGTTCTGTTAGTGTTTTTGTTATTTTTATTGTTTACTCAATTCATTTGTGTCATTGATGTTTTAGTTGTCTTTTCTTTATAGTTTTTAATTCATTGGCTACTTAAAAAGGGGCATTTGCTTTTTTATTTATATATTGAAGCGCGAATTGTTTAAAAAGAATCTTATCTTAGACAAACTGTCATCAGGCGTTTTCAGTTAATTATAATTGATAAAATATCGGTGGCTTTTCTAAGCATTTGAATTTATTTTCATATAAATTAGAACTATTAAGAATTTCTGATACTTCATTGTAATAATAATTATTATAATCATAATCATAATAAGGAGGATGATGATGATAGTAATAACTGTAATGATAATGCTTATAGATAATAACTTGAGCTTATTCCATGAAGGTCTATGAATAAATGATGCATTTTCAGGCCATGATTTACCCTGGCGTATGACAAATAAAATCATACAATCCATGTCTTCAATTATCAGGATTAGGTATGCAGTTTTGGCTAAGCTTATGAATACTACTAAAATGGTACTTTTGTATTTGTTTTATTTGTTTTCAGTTACATTATAGACTCAAAAATGAGAAAGGCAAAAAAATTTTAAAATTCGAATAAGGTTAAATGTCGGGAAAAGCCAATACAACAAATAATGAAATAAATTTGTCTCCCAAGAATATTTTAATCAAGCAAAAATTTAGCAGATTACGGAAGGCAAAAATGAGAAACTTATTCAAAAGTTGGTTCCAAATTTTTTTTAATGTAAATTATTACAAAATTGAGAACTAAAATGAGATGGGATATCAAACAGAATATTTCAGTGCACGGTTACATAAGCATAACAAAGGCCCAAAGAATTGTTAGACGAGACCAAGCAAGCAATATCGACACAAAAGAGGATATCCAATGGCCTATTTGCGAAGATGTGAAACGCCCGTCGTATCAGGACCAATGGCTGGTTGGAAGTCTAATAAGCGTCCCTATATCTGCTCGCCTGTCGAGGTGCCTGTCCGTCTGTCTGCGAAAAAGCATTACAAATATTGAGAAATTGCTTGGGAGGGGGTAGCCTTCATTTTTTTTTTTTTTTTTTTTTTCAGTGACGCCATGCCCCGACCCTTGCGATAACCCGATGGGCACGCCTCTCCAGGCCCTTCGTGATACCCAAGTATTTGCTCTGTGGTTTATGCATTGGCATGATCATGCAAATATATTTTCTTTCCTCGCTCTCTTGATTTACTTGTAAGAATGAGATGGTAATAAAAACAGAGACAATATAAAAGGATTGAGGAGGAAGAGGAAACAAATAAGAGCAGCAGTTGATGAAGGTACGAAGATATATTTGTAAAGGAAAGATTACAATGGGGGAATGAAAGCGAATAGCATGTAGCAGAAGAAGTGAAACGTGTTAAGACGAGATTAGATTAACGAAATGAGAATTAAAGATGCAAATGAGAGTTGAGGATTACGTAGTGATCAACAGCTCCATGCTATCAAAATATATAGGAAGACAAGCACAGTTGATAAACCTATGGTAGGCTCAGATATAAAATGTCCTTAATTTGGATTAGAAGAGATATAACAAATTCACTATGAAATTGCACCAGGCATAAAAGGATATACCAATGATGAATTGCATGGATGATAAGGAATCATACTCATGATAAATTACGCTGATGACGTAAAAGGGCAATGTGCAATTAATCAATGACTTAAATGGTCTCATGGTACGGCCAGTCTTCTCAAGACGAATGGATCTTGATTTCGGACTGACGTGCTGAATTCCAGCCTCCGTGATTTAAGACAAAAATAAATGTTCATTTTTTTAAATTTTCATAATTGTTTCATGATATTTAGCAACATACGAAGAAATTTATTTTTGATTCTTATTTAAATCTAGAATTATGAAATTTATTGTGAAAAAAATATCTCCTAAGTATAATTACATTATAAAAGTGTTACTGGCGCCTTAGACAAATATTTCGTACATACAAAAATAATAGTTTAGTTGTATGTCCTTAGCATTCTATTTGATCGTTGATTCACGTAGAATTAAGAAAAGCCATGTGGTGATGTTGATTGCAATCTTGTCGATTAATTATTTGTTTTTGTAAGATGACTAAAAAAAAAAACTTATATATTTGTTCTGTCTGAAGGTAGTCCCAATGTATTTTCTAATTGTAAATATTGCAAATGTATTTTAAGGCAGGTGTGTAAAGCTATATTCGATTTAGAATTGCTGTGTAAATGAATCAATCACGGGGGTTATCAACAACAACAAAAAATAACAGAAGACCGCCTTAACTTATAGCTCAACAGAATTTATTGTCTGCGAATAATCGTTATCAGCGCCAGGGTTTGTTTATGTGAAGACTGCTAGTCTACTGTTTTATTTGTAGTTGACCCGAAAACTTTTAAGCTTCATTCGGCTTTTACCAGAACAGAAAGTCCGGTTTCTCTGAAATCCTGAGCTACATTTGTAATTCTTGCAAATATGAAACGAAGATATTTAGCTTTTTTTCCAACAATTGTTTGATAAAGCGAAGTAGCATACCTGAAAGCATGTGTTATTTAGATTCGTCCCGGGAATTTTTAATCACCGAAAGGGATGCGACAAGAGAGAGACACAAATCCACCTCAACGTAGATATTATTGAAACTGCAGAAGATTTCGAAGGCGTACATTATTTTCGCCAGATTAAAACTTCAAAAGTTATGATTTGTTAAAGAAGAATTTTGGTGTTGAGGTCTTTTGTAGATGTAACGGCAGTTGATATATTTAATCAAATGATAACAGATCTTCATTAACTAACAAATTAATATTACATCTCTTGAGATGTTCCTTGTGGAAATTGTTTGTTGTTAAGATACATTAACAATAATGGATAAGTAATCTAAGTATATAAGGAGACTTTTATCGGATTTTGAGAGCTTTGTTTTTAAGATTTTAATATATATTCTAAAGAAGCATAGGTTTTATAGATGGCATTCAATTTCTATTTATCACAGATTTTTATCTCAAGTAAATCTTTTATCTCTTTTATTTACTAAATGATTATTTTTTTCAATCATTAGATTTAATATACATAATTTTCCCTCCCGAATTTATTCGGGCCTGCTCTGTAAGAACGAGCTTGACCTATGGGGCTGGTAAATCTCCTTTTAATAATGATAATATAGGGAACATATTTTTCGGTGGAGAAAAACCTAAACCATAAAATCATTTTACACTCAAGCTCAGAAATTAACATCTACGATTTTAGCAACCACATAACAGTTTTACTTTATATTTACCTCCGCCAACGGAGTTGGGAGGAGGTTATGCTTTACCCCTTGTTTGTGTTTGTTTGTGTGTGTGTGTGTTTGTTTGTTTGTGAACAGCTTCCTGACCACAATTTCAATCGTAGAGTAATGAAACTTGTAGGGATTAACTTTTATGTATAAATCCGGATATGAATAAATTTTGGAAGGTCAAGGTCACGGCCAATCAAAATGTCCAAATCACTTAATCAGCCGTAAGTTTGGACATCGTTGTCACAGAGACTTCAAACTTGGTTCATATTTGAGTGTATGAAAATCCGAAATCCACGCCAATTAATACATATTAAGGTCAAAGGTCAAGGTTAAGTTCGAGCAAAGGGTCGAGAAATAAGCTACCACGGCGGAGGTCTGTCATCTACTGAGTGCCCCTCAATTCTCATTTGTTATCGCACTAACATGGAAATATGTTTTTTTTTCCTCCAAGGCTAAAACTAACATCTGTTCCCTTTCAGCATCATAAAAACTTAAAAAAATTTCTCTTCGCATAAATATAAAGGATTAATTTTTCCCTATAACAAGGTAAATTTCACGAATTAGTTCTTTGTAATCTTGCGACTTTAGGTGCAAGGATAGAACAACGTATAGGCCACACTACCAGTAAGAAGTGTCCACTCCGACAAAACCTCAGCCAATTTCCCTGTGGGAGGGAACACTATTTCTGGTTCTTTTATCAGATTCCCATTTATTTGATATACAAATTTTTTTAATAACTTATTACTTAATAGATTAGTTTTTAATGAAGACCTCCTCACTACGTACAAAAGAATAAAAGACTATAGACAAATAAAGACCTTTTAAGGAAAAGCTAATGTCCTCATCCGTAAATTATGAAAATTAATAACCGTACCATTTTCTTTTATAAAATCTAGTCTTTCTAGAAAATTTCTTTTCTAATTGATTGTTATATTAACATTAAAAAAGTTCATGCAACATCGTAATTTTATTTTAATAAAACAATATTTAATTTATATTCTCATTTCTTTTCTTATTTATCTTTTATTTTCAATAGTATCATAATGCATTTATACGTATTCTATCATGCCCAAACGCGCGCGCGCGCACACACACACACACGCACGCACGCACGCACGCACGCACGTACGCACGCACGCACGCACACACACACACATATATATATATATATATATATATATATATATATATATATATATAAATTTATATATATATATATATAAATTTATATATATATATATATATATATATATATATTGTGTGTGTGTGTGAGGATATCGTGACCAAGAGGTTTTCGGGTTTATCTTAGCAGCAAGTCTCGAGATGGACAAATGCAAAGTAGGTTGTCACATATACAGGGACATGTACAGGGCAGATTGTAAAGGCTAGTATGTTTGTTCATAACCAAATGGAGTTTTGTACGTACAGTGAATTACTAAATTTGTGTTGGATATTGTTTTTGTTTTTTACTCCCCAAGATAGATTAGTTCACCAAACGTTAAACTGGGCTCAACACGGCACTAGAAGAATCGGAAGACCCAGGCCTACATGGCCTAGGACTATAAAGCTTGAAGTAGATGATGAATGGAGAAGTATTCAATTAAAAGCTCAAGACAGAGACGACTGGCGAAATCTAACCGAGGTCCTTTGCGTCCATAGGCGTTGGAGGAGATGATGATGATGATGATTACAGGAACTATTACCTACTATATATTATACCTTGGCCATTAGTTCAGATTTGTCGGAATACCCTTGGCCGTTGTGACGTTACCATTTGAATTAAAATCAGATATAAATGTTTAACTCATTATCGTGAAGATAGTTTTGTATTAAGATATGCCATTTTTCAGGCTCTTTTGGGTATTCCCACGGGAGGTCTACAACCCAGAACAATCGTCAGGCTCGAATATCCTCTTTGATTCGTTAATCGCCTGAAGGGGTTAACGATAGGCTGCCGTGGGACACTTGTTGAACAGCATACCCTCCCCCCCCTTCCCCCTCTCCCTCACCTCATCCTCCCTCTCCCCTCCTCCTTTTCTAGCTCCCATCCTCCCTTAATCGGCCGTTCTGGATCATTAAACTTAAAACTCCTCCCAATTATCCATTATCTTGACCCTGTTGTCTCTATTATCAGGGCGAGGCTTTGATAAGTGGTGTGCAAGGATTTGTTTCTTTTTTTTTTTTTCATTTTCGCAGGTTTATTTGATAATACTGTTGCTGTATTTAGATATTGCAATCCATTTACAACTTGGGCATTTTTTATCCTAAAGATAAATAGATTTGATATTTCCTATTACGATATATTGTTGAATAATTACACCGATTGGTTATTTTGTCATAGAAAAACGTAAATTGCTCATTTTTATATTTTTGTTTACACCATCTATTTACTTTACCATTCACTTTACCATCAACAACATCTGTTTTATCTCTACCACATCAATATATTTTGTCAAGCCCTCACAGGACTGGACGAAAAATACCCCTCCTTTTCTTTCTTTTTTTTTTCTTTTTTTTTTGACGCCATTATTTTTTTCCCTTCTGTATCATTTTTTGTCTTTATTGCTGATGTCACACAGATCATAAAGGTTCTCCGAACCTCCATTAGATGGCAGGAGTAGACTGGACAATTATGGGTCTTTGCGACGTAAAGATAAACAGAAATGGAAGCTTTGGGGGACAGATGTGTTTGATGGGTTGATGTCTAATATAAGCAAATGCTTTTATGTTGAACAGAATGACATGTCTCTTATAGTTTATTATGAAACATCTATTTTAATGTTTTTACTGTTCTTAAAATATTTTATTTTAACTGTTCATTACTTCTTTTGTAGTTTATTTATTTCCTTTCCTCACTTGGCTATTTATCCCTGTTGGAACCCTTGGGCTTTTAGCATCCTACTTTTTCCAACAAAAGGTTGTAGCTAAGTTAATAATAATAATAATAATAATAATAATAATAATAATAATAATAATAATAATAATAATAATAATAATAATAATAATAATAATAATAATAATAATAATAATGATGATGATAGAAAAATTGAGAGATTGGAGGGAAGAGTAAGTGATAAGTATAATAAAGGAGAGGAGAGAAGGAATGTGATACGTAGGATTAAATATATAAAAAATGAAGAGATTGATTGCAGAGACAAAAAGGTGAAGTAAGCAAAAGTAAATGGGGGTCAATACTAATATTTATTTGTGTAATTTTGCGTATGCAAGTATCACATTTATCTTCAGTGTAGGATATTTAATATTAATTCACGTATTGCACACAGTTTATGGGGATGCTTATGTAGCTTGGCGGTGTTGGTGATGACTTGTTGTAATTATTCCTAAATATACCTTATTCGAACATTATAATAAAACTTCTTGACAAAAATGAGTTATAAGTACCTGGCAGATGTTCCATGTGTAAAAAACTCGCTCGTATTTCTCGTGCAACGCAGGTGGTCGAATATAGAAAAAAAAATATTTAGGATGGAAAATGTCTTTGGGTGGCTTTCTCTTTATTACTTAGTAATTTTGTTGTTTTAAAAGGATGGAATGTAGTTTATTCTTCATAACTATTTCCATTCCAAATGCCTTCTACTTTGAACAGGAACCAGTTCTTGTATCTGAATATAGTTTAACATTCATTATTCCTTACTTATTTGATTCAGATTTTTTTTATAGAAAATAGATTTTCTTCAGATTCTTATGGTTTATTCATTAAAATAAACACTAAACTATGATATGATTTTAAAATTGTGTAGTGTGCATTAAAAAAAGGATTATGCAAGGGATTTTTTTTTTTATATTTCAAAAGCATCAAACATCATGGCTTCCACCTGACTGTTTTGGTTTTTTTAATCCTCATATATTTCTAGCAACCTCAGATTTAAAAAGATGTATTTTGTGGTAGACGAAGATGTGTGAAAGATTTGCCATGTCTTGATTACAGTCATTTTTCATTGTTACTCATTTCACAGGTAAGACTTTTTTCCCAGGGCTTTCTAATTGCGCCATTGTAGTATTAAGCTCCGTGTAATTTGTGACCTGTGGCTATGTCGGGGAATGTTTTCAAAATGCTTTAGTGGTTACTTTATGTTTACGGTTTTATCGTTTCTGATATTTGTCTTCTCTGTTCTGTTTTTGAGATTTGATAGTATTTACACCTTCGTTTGATGCTGCTTTGCGTAATTCTTAAAGTTATAGAATTTTTTGCTTAAGGCTTGACACGTCATTTTAAGTTGTTCCGACACCAATGCAAACTCTTTGCTCTCCAGAGATTGATTGGCGCGAACTGGTGTATCTCTTAGGAGAGAGGTCAGGTTTGTATAGTTAGGAATAATATAAATTACTTCCAAATATGTCATATTGATATGTTATAGTTCGTGATGAAGATTCTGAAGTTACACACACACACACACACACACACACACACACACACACACACACACACACACACACACACATTTCAAAACTGATTGATTGATTAGAGATTTTCTGGCATCTTGACATCTAAAGTCATTGACGCCGATTTTCAAAACTAACATGAATAGCTTACAACTGATTTTTGTCTTATTGAAATGGGTAGCGGGAAAATTTTGAAAAATTGGAAGAAATACTTGACTAAACGCAATAAGTTTCTCCCAATTGGCATTCCGCTTAACAAGAAGCCCCTATCCGACTATCGTACGATTTTTATGCTATTTTAATGAGTTTATTCCCCAGTGGGAAAGCGTGATGTTCGGTTGGGTGGACTGCATAGTCAGAGGTAGTTTACGCTCCCTGATACAATCTTTAGGCGAATATTCAAATGGCCAAAGACTACATTAACTGAGGTGATTTATCTTCTTTTATCTGTTCTATCATCGCTGTAGACTTTTGCAAGCACGGTCGGGGAGCTATATGTTTTGTTTTATTTTTTGAGTCTGCAGTTTTTCGTATTATAAGATTTCCTTGAACTTATCGTTCATTCGATGTCACTATTATTCTTTGTAAGTGTCGGTGTTTGTTTTGGGAATTTATAGTCTGGAGGAAGGTTTTTGTATATTTTTGGAAAACGCCTTTTCTTTATATTTTCCAATGCCTGTGAGATTTACGATTGTTGATTTTTAGGTTTTGCTGGTTTTCTTATAGACGATTTCTTTGAATTATTTGTGTAAGTCTTTTTCTGCGTGAACGAATAGAGAACAAAGAGAACTTAAGTAGGATGTAATGGTTTACACGAATGTCTGGAGTGCATATTTTTAGTCTTTCGAAATGTGGTTTTCATTGAAAACGGTTGTGTGGCTTTGTGCTTTTTGTCTCGTGACCCAAGGATAAAAAAGGAGACACAATACGTCGTTTTATTTCCAAGAAACATGACTACATTGCTTTCCATTTTTTGTCATAGATCAATAAGTTTAGCTTTTTCTACGGCCCACATCTATAAATAATCATATCGATGTAGAGTTAACATAATTTTACTTACTTTATAACCCAGTTTCTTTTATCTGAAAGCGAAAAAGAAACATTACTTATTAAACCCAGGATAATGATGGTAAAGTTACTGTAATTATTTAACAGAAGCAATTTATTTTTTCCACTTTATCTTAGTTTGAGGATATACTGAAGACATTAAAACTAAAGAATCACCAGTCATTACTTTAACGATCTCTACCTAGGAATAATGGAAGTTACTACATAGATGAAAGACTTCAATTTTTCATTTTCGTACTTCGATATCTACTCAACAAAATAAAATGGATCGGCATCGAATGTCTGCTGCTTTATAATTGCGCTGAATTTAATAACTTCAATTAAGTATGCTCTTATTTTTCTAAACTAACTGTTATTTGAAATAATGCAGAATTCTTGAACAAGCCTATTTTTTTCACTTATTAGCAAATGATTGTTATTCCAAGCGCATTGAAATCGCCCGTCTCTCTTTTTTTTTTTTTTTTAGTCTGTTTCTTTCTCATGACAGAGGACTGACTATACCAGTTGTGAAGCAAGTCAGCTGATGAAACCTCCATCGTCATTTTTTAAATGAGATTAGTGATCTAACGGAGCAGGATTAATAATCCTGTAACGGAGTATCTTTATTTTATTTTCTGCCATTGATTCCATGTAATATTCATCTAATATATGATCGTAGTTGTTACAGATATGACATTATTTACATGAACCAGTAATAAATTTCTTTGTTGTGAAGGTATCTTTCTGAAAACTAAATTTATCCGGCAATGTTACGGCCAAATATAATTTCGTTCTTACATTGATTGATGGTTTAATTTTAAAAACAAATTTTAAAAAAAAATGAAATTTAATAACTACCAAAATCCAGAGAAAAGATTCTATTTGTACTTTGCAAGTTATCGCTTCAAATTTCGCTCGCTCACAAACAACAAACAAACGCCATATGACGAGTCGGTCGGTGGGAGTTCTCAAGGTAAGAAATCATACTGCAGGAGATGCCACTGTTAGTGGGAAAGACAGAGTTGAAGATAGACGAGGGAGGGAGGGAGGAGGCTGGGATGTTTTAACTGACTCGTCCATTGTCCTGCCGTACGTCCCCAGGTTAAAAGAACAAGGGTTTTACAAAGATGCCAATCGTCTTTATTCTTGCCTCTTTATTTTTCTTCTTCCAGGGAAAACTTTGTCCGTTTTCTCGCATATGGCTTTGGTTTAGTCGTCAATTCAGGAATACGAATCTTAGTAAATCTCATAAGTGGGAGAAGATGCAGACAAAGAAGAAGAAATAAATCTCATAAGCGAAAAACAGATACAGTGGATTCTAACTAGAGGAAATTCATGATCTAATCAGGCGATCTATGGTTGGGCCTGGCTAGTGTAAATTGTAAATCAAAGTCGAAAGACATTTTGACATTCATTTTTCAATGCCTTATCCGGCCTGTCCTCGATGCCCATCTTCGGAGAGAAAAGATCCCGAGATTTTTCGGTAGATTTCTTGGCTTGTCGAGTGCTTGGAGTCCATTTTTCTCTTTCATTTCGCTCTTTGTGGCATCATTCCATTTCCACGGTAGATTTAGGATCAGATAATCATAATCCGGAAAGAATTCACCAGACTGGTTGAAGCTGATATGACCTGAAGGCAACTTTTATGCTCAGAAATGCCATTTACCTGGTTCCTCTTCCATTGTGATCGTGTTTGGTTTTATGTGCATTCTTGGTGCCACTGGAACGTTAAATAAGAGATTAGTTTATGTTTACGACCGACTGAGAGAGAGAGAGAGAGAGAGAGAGAGAGAGAGAGAGAGAGAGAGAGAGAGAGAGAGAGAGAGAGAGAAGAAACTTGTTAATATTGACATATTTCAAACAATATCTTCACGCATATTTAAGCCAGATAGATTTGATTAGGATAACAGTATACTACTGTACTTTCAGGTGATACATCTCAATAACAGCTGAAAGACCTAATAGCCACCCTGAAAAGAACCAAATGTAAACGCAAGACATTATTACAGATGAACATTATGTTAATGGAATTTACATCATTGAATATGCAAGACCCCCTTGTTGGAGGAGAATTCCAATGCAAACAATCGCCGCCGTTAAGATGTAATTAAGCATTCAGTATGGCGGCTCTTTAGAGCCTTGTCTGTATTTCTTAAAAGCAGTCAAGTACATAGACAGGGAGATAAAGACAAAAAGAAGAAATTGGATTCAATTGTGGCTTTGAATACTTCGTCATGGTGGGGCCGCTTAAGATCTGCCCAGCTGACCAATTAACCCCATAGAAAACTATGGTGAATGAAGGTAATTAAGTCGTTATTTGTAGGGTTTGATGACCTCCGTGTTTTAGGGTCTCTTTTAGGACCCATTTATACCCAAACCCTGTAATATCAGAAGGTCTCGTCCTTTTTTATCTTGTCCTTCTTTATTCAAGTTAATTTTTTTTCGAAAATAAGTCTTTATATTCGATTTTTTCTGTTTTGTATTTTCTTTCTCCACATCTGTTCATCATCCTCTTTACTTGTTCCCCTAAACGTTTACTTGCCTCCCTAACCTGAGTTTCATCTCTATAAAAACTCATTACAACGAAGATGAACTCAAATTCATATCAAGAAGGAGAACGAATTTAATGAAGATTCGCTTATAAACTATGTAATCAAGAAACATCAAAACGCCAGCCAAGTCTTTAATTAGGCCTACAATCATCGCAAATGATGGTATTAATGAGGCCAGCCCAAGTAACCTTGCAAAAACTAATTCTTTTTCTTTTTATTTAGAGAGAGTTTTAAAAACTGTTTTTGCTATCCAATTTTGCTATAGAGATTTAGTAGTATTAGGTGAACATTCACTTATTCAAATGGCATTAAAGTAAGCCTATCCTACGATTCATTAAATATACGGGCTTTTATTGGTGTGTTGTGAGGTCTTTTAAATATCTCGTCATAAAGATTATATACCATAGGTTCATGGACTTCTTTATCGGAAAAATGTTTGATTATGCATTAAGACGTTTTTGAAAGCGCTTACTTGTTCACAGTTAAACGTTTGCATTGATATAAACAGTTTTCTGTTGCCGTTTATTCTCCTTTTATTATTTTTCCGTGATACGATTTTCATTTCTTTATAGCTATTTTATGTCTACGATAACTCGTAACCTGTTATCGACTAATTCAAGTCATATATTCATACTTCATTCTAAGTTTTTTCCTTTTTAATTTATGGTATATATGTATCATTTACACACATACATACACACACGTGTTGCCCTTTTCGTCGTGGTTTCGACCTTCCACCGTCGACTAACCTCCAGATGTGAATTCATTGCCTATTTCAACAGAGGTACAATGTTTTTTCTATAAAGGAGCCTAAATTTCCTTCAGCCGTTGGAGTTACCAGTTTGTGTTGTCATTGGGTAATATATTTTATTATTTCTTCTAGCTGTTTTTAATATCATTTGATTGATTTTATAATCATAACGAAGGTAACAAATTAGATTATAAATACCATTAGCCCTGTATTAATTCTAAATCTAAGACACTTATTACACTCGTGTAATTTTTAGTTTCTAATAAGAACATGGTATTTTCATTTTCATAAACACTTAAGTACATTTTCTGGTACTTACTTGCTACAAGTGATTTTCATTAGTGGGGTGAAAAGGGCATCTTTACAGGATATAATTCAAGCTAGTCTCGTTTCTCAAGTGACTTGCTCTTTTATTTCAGATTCTTTATGTAGGGCGAGTCATAAATGTCTGATTTTTTTCTCCAACAAAGGAAACTTCAAGCCAGGCGGATAAGCTAATCTCTCTCTCTCTCTCTCTCTCTCTCTCTCTCTCTCTCTCTCTCTCTCTCTCTCTCTCACCTGTATATATGTATATTTTTAGGTAACAGATTGCCCTGGGCACCAGCCACCCGTTGAGATACTACCGCTAGAAAGTTTTTGGGTCTTTTGACTTGTCAGACAGTACTGCAATGGATCCTTCTCTCTGGTTACGGCTCATTTTGTCTTTGCCTACACATACACCGAATAGTCTGGCCTATTCTTTCCACATTCTCCTCCTTCCTCATACACCTGACAACACTGAGATTACCAAACACTTCTTTGCTCAAGGATTAACTATTGGACTATAATTATTGTTCAGGGGCTACTTTCCTCTTGGTAAGAGCAGAAGAGACTTTTCAGCTATGGTAAGCAGCTCTTCTAGGAAAAAGACACTCCAAAAGCAAAGCATTGTTCTTTAGTCTTGGGTAGTGTCATAGCCTCTGTACCATGGCCTTCCACTGTCTTATTTCTCTTCCTCTAGTTTTTTAAGTTTTTTTTTCAGTTTATATACGAAAGATCTAATTTAATGTTGTTACTGTTCTTAAGATATTTTATTTTGATGTTTATCGCTTCTCTTGTAGTTTATTTATTTCCTTGTTTCCTTCCCTCAGTGGGCTATTTCTCCCTGTTAGAGCCCTTTGGCTTATAGCATCTTGCTTTTGCAACTAGGGTTATAGCTTAGCCTGTAATAATAATAATAATAATAATAATAATAATAATAATAATAATAATAATAATAATAATAATGTTTAAAACGCTTCCAGGTGACTAAAATTACCGCCAGATCGTGGCAGTAGCAGTTGCAGTTACAAGTTATCTATTAGAAATATCATTCCATATCATTATTAGTATCTTAATTAGTAGCAATAACCTAAAAATACAAGAATATTATTATTATTAATACTATTATTATTATTATTATTATTATTATTATTATTATTATTATTATTATTATTATTATTATTATTACTATTATTATCTCAAAAGAATATTCGTCTTTACTGTGAGTAATTCTTTTCATAAATGTTTCATCCCCCTTATAAAGGTCGGTCATTGAACCCTCTCTGATTCAGAATTAAAATCCGTTGCCCTTGTGATTTCATATCCCGATTCTCCACCTGGAACTTGTTCTGCTTATTGAAATTTCCAATCCCGGATACCTCTGAAACAGCAACTAATTTTCGATAATCCGTTTATGGGCGACGGAAGATGACTCCACGGGCTTCAATTTTTATTTTACGTGAGTTGTTAGAAGGTGGGTTTCTTGATTTGAGAGTAATGATAATGATAATTAGGTTTTTATACTCACATTTTTTATAATAATAATGATAATAATAATAATAATAATAATAATAATAATAATAATAATAATGATAATAATAATAATAATTGATTTTCTTAGATTTTCAGTATATTATAATGATAGTAAACTTTTGATATTTCATAATATCTTTTGCTTTGTTAATTCATTAATGATAATAATAATAATAATAATAATAATAATAATAATAATAATGATAATAATAATAATAATAATGATGATGATGGTGTTTTTGTTAATAGTTATAATTGCTGTTACTACCCGTACTATTAGTAATGCAATCAATTTCCGCTATTTTTGCATCGATTTTTCATTGACAACAACAACAACAACAATATTAATAATAATAGTAATAACTTTCTCTTTTATGACAATAATTATAATTTCTACTACTATCAGTACTGCTAATAATGCAATCTCGTAATTTATTTTGATATTTAGTCTTTACTTCCATCACTATTTGCAGTACCACTACTACTACCAAAAGTAAATGATGACGACAACAACAACAACAACAACAACAACAATAATAATAATAATAATAGTTATGTTTTTGTTAATAATTATAATTGCTGCTAATTCGTCGTTTATTCATTAACAACAACAACAACAACAACAATAATAATAATAATAATAATAATAATAATAATAAATTACGAAACCAATTCAAAGGCAAAGTTTCTCATCAATTTCCAGATGACAAAACGCACCCTTTCAAATCCGCCCTCATCCTTCCTTTCTGGCGTCCACCGGAATCGCATTAAATAATCCAGTTGCTCCCAAGGGCGACATTTCAAGGGCGGCGGTGCTCATACTTCAGGCTCTGCCTTCCTTATCCCAATGGGCTTGGCTCACCTTGTGACCCTCGAGGCCTGCATGCATAATTTCGGATACTTCTTCTCCATCATCTCTCGATTCGGGGTTTTTTTCTTAATACTTTTTTTTCGTGAGGAATAATTCTGATCAATTTTGTTTCTGGTTGGTTGTGTAATCGAGCTGGAATTAATTTGTATTTATCTTTATTGCCATATTAATTTATATTTTACTTTATTACCATGTTAATTTATGCATCATATCTCAATTTTTTTTTTTTTTTGAGTAAAAATAATTCTGAAACTTCGTTTTCATTTTCTTAAATGTGAATTTAGATGTTCTATTTTACCCGTTTTTTTTTCTTCGACTGAACTCATGATCTATTATAACAAATTAAGTACATTAATATACAGTGTACAAAGCTAAGGAATATATATTTTAAACTTTTATAGTACATGACTTCAAAGTTTGGATCTGGTGGGTCATAGGTATTGTTGTTTACCTTCTCCATTGACATTTTCTGAATTGATACCCATGAACAATTTCATTCTTTGGGTCTTTACAAAGTCGTTTACCGTTGAGGTAAGCAGTTTCCTTGTAGTAAAATACCTGAGAGAGAGAGAGAGAGAGAGAGAGAGAGAGAGAGAGAGAGAGAGAGAGAGAGAGAGAGAGAGAGAGATATTCTTACCTTTATACACAGATCTTGAAGCATGTCTTCGTGACTTAGCAGACTAGTACTTCACGTAAATGACCTCTGTCCCTCACTCAGAAAACCAGGTTTCACTTACTTGGCTCTTATCAGATTTAAACAACGACCCTATGATTCATTCCCTAGCTCTCATTCCACGTCCTTTCTCATAACCTCCGCCGGTACACCATATTTTTCTCTGGCATAGGTATGACCAACGAACATCGTGTTTATACGCTATAGTTCTCTCTATGAATGTCACCGATATTCTCTGGTCAGTCTTCCCATCATTACCCCGAATCTGAGGGTCGTCACGGATGTCTATCGTTCGCAGACCTTTCCATTATTACCCTGCCTACCCCTTCACTACCGCGACGTCACCTGGAGTGAAGTCTGGGCTCTTATATTTTCCTTTTCTCGTGTGTCCCTCATACCGCATAATATTACCTGGTTCGCTTTCCTTTGATCTGGCCCTACGCCCAAAACACCCTAGGAACTAACGCTGTCGTAGTCAACCACCACCCCTTCCCTTCCTTCATTCTCCTCCTCCTCCTCCTCCTCCTCCCCCGAAAGTGGATTACCTCTCTGTCTTTGCTTCTCTTGGTCTCTTGCCTGCCTTTAACCATCTCATATTCCTCACCGTAGATGCCCGCATTCTCTCTCTCTCTCTCTCTCTCTCTCTCTCTCTCTCTCTCTCTCTCTCTCTCTCTCTCTGCTAAGACCACACACAGCGTAGGAGAGATCCCCAGATCCCTTTTGTAAAACTGAAGTCAGGATATGTAATTATGGAAGAGTAACTCCCAGTGTGATGAGTTAATTTACTAAGCACACTTTAGCCAAGGTTCTTGCTAAGCTTATGGGAAGGCGAGTAAGTGTTCTTTAGATTGGTGAATTATTTGCAGGGAAAAAATCTTGAGAAATGAGGAATGGGTAGCCACAACGCCACAGTGCTTTAAGAGACGGGAATGCAGCGGAGAGATATATGGTTCAACAGTTTCATGATATTTTTCATGTTGTTTATTTTCTTGAAAGTCTGAAGAGCCTGAGATTATTAATGCTTAAGACTTTAAAGTTAATCTATGTCACGGGGATTTATGGTTGTTAGTAATTGACAATGATAATTGGACAAAGATTATTAGTTAATATGATGAAAAAAAATTATATTTAGATATTCGAACTTAAATATTGTATGGCTATTATGTTATTGATAGTTGTCTAAATATCCGCACGAGAAGGGTTTATACGTAATACGTAATAGCTATTGTGAACTGTGGCTGACTCTGAAGTCGGAAATATTTTTCATTTTTTCTAGAATTCATTCAAGATTTCATAGTTCTCGTCTCTCTTACGGTGTTATTACTTGGTAGTCAGTTGAATTAATTCAATTAACATGAAAAGCGAACGTTAGATGGGACTAAGAAGTGAAGAAATATCAAAAAGTCTCTCTCTCTCTCTCTCTCTCTCTCTCTCTCTCTCTCTCTCTCTCTCTCTGTATGTTTGGTTATGAGGGCCAGCTCAGCGTTTAGAGCTCTTGCTTCATCGGCAAAAATAGCCGGTCTCAATTCTCGACTTGGGCAGACTAGATTTAGATTAAAGTTAAATGTTAGTGTGTCTCTTTTGAACCAAGTAGTGATTTATGTGCTTTACTGTTAGACAACTCCGGTGATTTGCAACTAGGGTGGGGAGGGTAGTGGGGTAGCAGCCTCATCCCAAATGCCAAAATACTTGTTGAAATCCGGAATGCTAATACCCACTAAAGCCATTCCCACTTGACGGGAAAATCATGTGATGTTTGTAAAAGTATAAGTATCCTCAAGTAATCACTTACATGGAGGTATATGTTTTTTTTTTTTTTTTTTTTTTTTTTTTGTGTGTGTGTGTGTGCACAGTAAAATGGAGTTTTGTACCCCTTTTAGAAAGGATATGAATAACTGTAAAGTGATAGATATTAAAATTTATATTTCCTTTAAAGTTATATCGTTCACCAATGACGAAAGTAGACATGCTCATGATTTTCTTAATCACTGTCTACGGAGCGCCCTTAAAATTGTCCAAATAAAAGTTTTACTTATGTAAATACTTTCATTACTCTCTCTTTTTGTAGACAACGTATTCACTCGATAGTATTGGTAACTTCAATGAGATGTGTC
>NC_090768.1:9010402-9020402 GCF_036898095.1 Palaemon carinicauda
AACTAGCTTTGCCTTTCTTGTGTCGTCATCTTTTTGGGCTCAATCACACTATAATTCAAGGAGGAATATGACTCCTTTTCTATATGTATGTATGTAGGTACAAACGCACATAAATTGCTGTCTGGTTCTCTAAAGCATTGGTGCAAACACATAATATATATGTATATATATATATATATATATATATATATATAAATATATATGTGTGTGTGTGTATTTATACATTATATATATATACACATTATATACATATATGTGTATATGTAGACAAATATATAAATATCTATCTATCTATCTATATATATATATATATATATATATATATATATATATACGTATATATGGACATATATATACATAATGTATATATATATATATACATATATATATATATATATATATATATATATATATATATATATATACATATACGCATAGTAAATAAATGGACAGATCTACACACACACACATATATATATATATATATATATATATATATATATATATATATATATATGTATATATATAAACAAACAACCTAATGGAGTTACTTTAAACCATCAAAACAGTGGGTGACGACCTTTAAAAGCGATAATTTTCAATAGCAGGATTAATATCGCTGCATGCATTACATATTGCTCATATTCCTCCACATATTATTATTATTATTGTTAATATTAACAGTAAAATTATTATTATTATTATTATTATTATTATTATTATTATTATTATTATTATTATTATTATTATTGTTCGAGTTCAGCACACCTACCAAAAGAAAGTTTTAGAAATTTACATGATTTTCCCTAAAGTTCCTCAACAACTCAAGCCCACTTACATCTGCTCTTAGTAGCAGTCTTGTCTCTAGGATCGTCAGTGTACGCACGTGCGCACGCACACGCACACACACGTTATTGGAGAATTTGTATTATTACTTCGTAAGGTAAATGTGTTAGAGGTAACTTTAACACTGTTGATTGCCACCCAGTTTCCATAACTCCCGTATTATCTAAACTTTTTGAACGTCTTTTGACAAAACGTCCTAATAAGTATACTGAAGGTAGCAATCTGTTCCATAGTTTGCAATTTGGCTTTTGCAAAGACCTTGCCAAGAGCATGTGATGGCCTTCTTACACTTTACAATGTTGTACAGAAATCCCTTGATTGTGGTCAAGAAGTTCGTATGATTGGCCTTTATTTTAGTGCAGCCTTTGACCGTGTCAATCATGAGGCCTTTCCTTTCAAATACAAACAGTAGGTGGGTCTTTTCTTAGCAATACAGATAAAAAGAACAGAATTTTCCCAGATGGATTGACCCCTGATACAGAAGTACAAGATATCTCTCATAGGACAAATGGTATGAGCTTTAGATATAGTTAATGAATTCAATTAAATAAGAGTATGATGCTTTCAAAGATATGGACATTTTGGACAAGACTAAACTCAAGAATGATGATAAAGTTTGTGGAAAATGTGCAGTAAATCATAACATCGCGGAATGTAATACTTAAGAAGTAAAATGTATAAATGGCAATAAGTTTGAAAAAAATGATCATATGGTGAACATGATAAATTGCAAAGCTTTGGATATGGAACTGGCGAGACTAGCAGAGAATAAGGAACATGGATACTAATGGCGTCACAAACTGTGGCTATGTAAATATGCTATCTGTTGGAAATAAGATTACACAGTACAAATAAAAGCATTGATAAAATAGAAATGTTTCAACATTTTACCGATATCTGAAACGTGGGTAAATGATTTCGACAATATATAATAGCTGAAATGACCCCGATACACATGCTCTCTTTCATATTCTGAGATATAGCTGGGTAAGGGGTGGTCGGGCTCTTCGTTCTCATACGCTATGCCTCAAGATGATAAAAAGAACTATAGTCCATTTCTTTTAGCGAGGCATATTTGCACCGACTCGCAGCGGTGCTTTCAAAATCATTACATTAATCTTGTAAAATGAAGGTGAATTCTATATATAAGAGGGTGGAGTGGAGGGGATTTTTTTACTTTATTGAAAGCGGACAACTTCAGTGGTTTGGTCATGTCAAAAGAATGGGAGAACGATATCCATGTATTCTTGGAATGGAGACCCCAAAGCAGAAGACCAGTTGGTAGGGCAAAGCTGAGATGGATGGAAAATATTGAGAGAAGAGTGTGGAGGACAACTTCAGTGGTTTGGACATGCCCTTTTAGCTCGGAAAAGTTTCCTGACCGCTGATTGGTTGGACAAGATAATTCTAACCAATCAGCGATCAGGAAACTTTTCCGAGCTAAAAGGGCACCGTTGTGAGTCAGTGCAAATCTGCCTCGCTAAAAGAAATGGACTTTGGTGTAATGTATGGAAATAAACTTTACACACAAAAAACATGTATCGTTATAGTTAACAAACCGAGAGCAAATGCAAATGTCTGTATGAGGAGTTCGGTATGCTTATTGAGATGATTGACATGGCTACAACAAAATTATTTAACTGAAGATTTCATTCTTTGGATGAATGACGCATCAAATCGTGATGCTGCTGGCTTTAGTGAGCTATTGGAATCATGTCTATTAGTTATTAATGTTGAATGTACAATTATTTTGACTGGGCATACGTTGGATTGAGTTTTAAGCGATTTGATGTATAATATTGTATCAGATATTAATGTGAAAGAGATAAAGAGGCGAAAGTGGAATTGGTTTAAAGCAAAGTGCATGGAGGTAATAGAAAATCGTTGTGCCAGAATAAAAACTTGCTAAGGAAGGAGAAAACTGAATACTACGATAAAAAAAAAAAATTCATGAAGCACTAATAGACATGAATAAGTTATATCATATCCTAAATGGTATAATGGGAAATATAAATGATATAGGCCCCCGCATGGGTATAGTGATCAAGAATTATCTGATGAATTTATACAATTTTTAATGATACAATATTAGTTCTAACTATGGTGCTACTGACTGACATGTATTAAGAAGTAACAAATTTTCTTCTACTAATATTGATGATCTTCATAATATAACGAAACAATATTTGCTCTATTATTATTATTATTATTATTACTTACTAAGCTACAACCCTAGTTGGAAAAGCAGTATGCTATAAGCCCAGGGGCTCCAACAGGGAAAATAGCTCAGTGCGGAAAGGAAAAAAGGAAAATAAAATATTCTAAGAAGAGTAACAACAATAAATATCTCCTATATAAACTATAAAAACTTCAACAAAACAAGAGGAAGAGAAATAAGATAGGAGAGTGTGCTCGAGTGTACCCTCAAGCAAGAGAACTCTAACCCAAGACAGTGAAAGGCCATGGTACAGAGGCTATGGCACTACCCAAGACTAGAGAACAGTGGTTTGATTTTGGAGTGTCCTTCTCCTAGAAGAGCTGCTTACCATAGCTAAAGAGTCTCTTCTACCCTTACCAAGAGGAAAGTGGCACTGAACAATTACAGTGCAGTAACCCCTTGGGTGATGAAGAATTGTTTGGTAACCTGTGTTGTCAGGTGTATGAGGATAGAGGAGAATATGTAAAGAATATGCCAGACTATTCAGTGTGCATGTAGGCAAAGGGAAAATGAACCGTAACCAGAGAGGATGATCCAATGTAGTACTGTCTGGCCAGTCAAAAGACCCCATATCTCTCTAGCGGTAGTATCTCAACGGGTGGCTGGTGCCCTGGCCAACCTACTACAACGATCTAACGATCCTTGAGGCCTACACTTTTCCAGTACTGAAAACCACAGGTCTCTTCAACCTTGTATTTCCTGTCAATGTCTGAAGTAAATGTTTTAATATTCTGGCCTCGGATACGGTGTTATCCTAATAGAGACGCCTAGCGCATGAAGGACTTCAATTTGACCCTAGGTGCCCTTTCACGTGTGGCTTGCATACCTCCATTGACCCCTTTTAGAAACGCATTTTGACGCCTTTGTCGGTCATCGCCAATGACGAAATTTCCGATAAAACCGAGAATTTTACCCCAGGGAGGCAGTAATTGTGGTCCCGAAAAGTGTTGTTAGGTGAACATTACTATGCGATGAACCGGATCCAGTTTAGAGTAACCATCTTGTTCATCAGACTCTTATGTGTACGTGGCACTTGTTTAAACTCGAAGTTACGTTATCCAAATTTTTTTTGTCGGTGGACGATAAAACCTTTGAAAATTGCTGTGTAATCGAGTTCTCCGTTTTCATGCCAGAGATAGGCGTGCCAAACAAGTTCACAAAAGATCTATTAAATGTATTCAGGCTTTTATTCTGCATGTAATGACGAATGAATAAATGAGGGTTCTTCAGAATTTTTATCACGCACTCACTTCTCTCTTAAATGTGGAGTTCTGTTCTTTTATTCGATGTTAGGATGACGGGGTTTTGAAATACTTCCGAACCAGTTCTCAAACTAAAACAAATAAAAATTGAATAAAGCATTTGCTTGTGGAGACAGAACAGTCTCCTCTTGGTGTTAGATCACTTAAGATATTAGACTTCGGTGCCCGATACAGTCGATAAAGCGGCGGTTTGTTTGGACAAACAATCTCGCATCACTTATTTATGTCCTTTTTACGACCCCGGTTAACTGGCTAAATCAAGTTTACCGTGTCCGCAACAGAGAGGGGTCGCAACCTCGGCATATCGCCGGGCTTAGCGTACACATTCTTTATACGATAAAGAAATTATGTATCCTATACATTTAGGCTTATCATAAGACCAAAAAGGTACGTTATTGTGTGTGGTCATAATCCCCGGCCATTGAGATTGAAAGAGAAAATCATTCTCTCTCTCTCTCTCTCTCTCTCTCTCTCTCTCTCTCTCTCTCTCTCTCTCTCTCTCTCTGCTAGTAAAGAGACTTGGTAATGGCTTAAGTCAGTCCCTTTTAATGGCATCTTATCCCGAAAGGTTGGCGTCTCAGGTTTCTCCCACAAAGACTTTTCGAAGGTCAAAGCTTCGAAAACCCTCCACGTCCTGCAGCCTGTAAAAGAGGGACGTTTTGAGACTTCATCCAATCCAGGATGAGAATTTTTGGCAGGGTCCCACAACCTCTGGTTGCGACGATGTCAAGGCCACTGGTACTGCCCGCACCGGAACGAGCAATTAGAGGCGGAGTGGGTCATTAAGAGAAGTTACAAGAGCGTTTACGATGGTTCATGGTAATTACTCATCGGTGGTTTCAGTGTCACGTCTGGCGTTCTAATTGAGATATACCTTCTTAGAAGACGTTGAAATGAATTATCTAATAAATAACTAATAAACTTATCATTATTGCGGGGATAGATGGTCAGTTTGGAAAATGAAACTGAAAATAGAACGCCACATGTAGACTGGGACATCTAACGAAGGTATTGGGCTGGCAAAGTGAATGACAATAAAATCAATACAGACTTCCAACTCAGGCAGCTGGCTTTGCTGTAATACAGGTTGTAAAATGTTGATGATGATTCCGAAGTGAAGAGAAGGGACAATGTTACGACAAGGGGTCTGGCCTGTGTCGGTGGGTGGCGGACGTTGCGTTGCACCTGCGTCTTCTTAAGAGTTTATGGTAGCAGGTGGTAGAGCTAGCAACGTAAGGAAGGGAATTTAGAGATAGCGAAAACAAGATTTTAGGAATAATCTCATTAGAGAAAAGAAGAATTTAAGACCAATCTAATTAGATGATCTTAGTGAAAACATTTTTGGCAACTTGCAATTATTTTTTCCCATATTATTATTATTATTATTACTAGTGATAGATGATGCTTATAATGAATAGTATTTTCATATTATATCTTTAAGTCTTATTCTTATCAATAGAGTAAGGATTCAGAAAGACACAATGCACTTTGAAATATTCTACAGTGACATGGATGCTTCATATGATGAGCAGTTTATATCAGATGGATGAAAATGGTCAAGTCCCTTTTATACCTCAACCTAGACACGAAGAAAGTGAGGAGTTAACAGAATCCGACAGTGGAAGAATTGGACAAAGTGATTATATCCCGAGGGAAAGGATTCTCATCTTCCTTTTGCCCTGGACAGAGAGAGAGAGAGAGAGAGAGAGAGAGAGAGATTTTGAATAGATTTAATTAACAAGATAATCGTGGTATTTAGGTTTATTTAAAACTCGCATAAAATACATGCTATACGCAAACTTTCTAATTGAAGAATTAGTGATACAAATATATTGAAAATATTTCAATGTGTCCATTATCACAAAATTTTTCGACTAATTATATAAGAAAATTTACTTTAAATGATCGTGAATCCATCTTTATTTCAATGCTGACGGTATAAGTGAGCATCTTTGAGAAATAAGTCAACGCTGAGATCATACGAACCAAGAAACCAAGAGTCAAAAAAGATAGAATAGAAAAGTAAGACGAACATACTGTCACAAACCTCCATTGTCGTGTCTTTGCCTCTATTTCACATTACCCAGGCCTTGACCGCCTTTGTCCCTTCATCCTTGCTCGGTGTTAGTTTTTATCTCATCACTTGTCACATCAGCCATATATCCTCTTGATTCCCATCGCATGAACTCTTTAAGGTACTGTGGCCTTATGTAGCTTCTAGGAAGACTCCGTCCCACATGACGTTTGAGGACTATTGAGTCGCTGCAGATACTCTCTCTCTCTCTCTCTCTCTCTCTCTCTCTCTCTCTCTCTCTCTCTCTCTCTCTCTCTCTCTCCCTCCTTTTTTCACATTATTCGTGCAGTGAAATTTAATCACTCTTGACAGATGCTTAGCACTAATAATATGGACAGATTACATCCTATGTTGGACAAAGAAAGGTGTTTGGATGCCAAATACAAATCTGTTTAATGCACCATTCCATTTATACGTAACTGTTTGTCAGGTTACATAACTATCTGTCGTCTACGGGGGCAAACACACTATATTATATATGTATATATATATATATATATATATATATATATATATATATATATATATATATATATATATATACATATACATATATATATGTATATATATATATATACATATATATATATATATATATATATATATATATATATATATATATATTTGTGTGTGTGTGTATGTATATATATATATATGTGTGTGTGTGTGTGTGTGTATGTATATATATATATATATATATATATATATATATATATATATGTGTGTGTGTGTGTGTACGTATATATATATATATATATATATATATATATATATATATATTTATATATATATATGTGTGTGTGTGTGTGTGTGTGTGTGTGTGTGTGTGTGGAGGGGGAGCGGTTGTTGTGGGTGTAATCAACGGTTAAATATGTAAAAGGACTAACACAAGCATGCCTTTTAAGTTTAATATACGTAAACTATATCAATGAAATAGTGGTATTGAGTGTGTAATGAATTAATGACAACAAATTTGTCTCTACAAACCCCTTTTTGTTGTCAAACATGGAATGAAATATGTCAGTAATACTATGAATGAATTCTGAATTTATTAGATCCATGTCTAAAAAGAAATAGAAGCCATTTTCTCTCCAAGAAAATGTACCCAGACATTTTTGAAAACCTGAGAAGTCTTGTGGAGCAGAATGTTCCTCGTGAACTAGACCCTTCACACCTTGAAAATAATGGACGCATTGTTTGGGCGAGGAAGTCAGGGCGATCTTTTATGTTCGGAAAGGCTCGTGCTGGGATAACCACTGTTGATTGTAGTAGGCTTAGATGTATTCCTGTTCAGTGGATTGTATAGGCCTATTCATTGACTGAATAGAATGTGGTAATAGATGATGAAGGCTTTGAGCGGCATCCCTATCTTCTTTGTCCGACTGGATCACAGACTTCATTTAACCATCTCTCTCTCTCTCTCTCTCTCTCTCTCTCTCTCTCTCTCTCTCTCTCTCTCTCTCTCTCTCTCTCTCCTTAGTAAGATTTGTGAAATTCAATTAATGCTATTAAACAGAAATATTGATATATTATGTTTAACTGAGACTTGGTTAACCCCGAATGTTGTCGATTCACTCGTTGAATTTCCTAATTATACAATATATAGATGTGACAAAGGAAGAGGTGGAGGTTGTTGTATTTATGTGAAAAATAATCTTTCTGTTAATATTTGTAATCTTAATGTTCAAAGAGAAGAGGGGGTAGAAGAGGTTTGGCTCTCTGTACAATCTCGTAAGCTACCTTCTGTTATCATTGGTTGCTTGTATAGACATCCGCATGCTTCAAATGATACTTTTAACTATATTTTGGAATGTCTGAGAATGGTTTCTTTAAAGAATAAATCAATTTCTGTGATAGGTGCTCTAAATGATGATTTGATGTTAGGTTCAGCAAAGATGCATAATATTATAAGAGTCACCAAATTAAATCAAATGATTAATAAACCTACTAGAGTTAACCCCATCTCATCCACACTACTAGACGTTTTAATAACTAACAAGCAGGAAAGTGTTATTAACATCGAGGTAAATCCAAGTATTGTAGCTGACCATGTACATATTTCAGTTATCATAGATATTAAGAAGCCAAAGCGTAAACCAGTCACGGTAACCTCTGGGTATTTAAAATATTATTCTGCAGATTTATTGTGCAATACATTGCTAGACCAAAAACTAATTTTAGATACAATCACGCACACTGATGACACAGATATTCAAACAGGAATTTTCAATGTAGTTATATAATAGTGCCTTAGATAAATGTGCCCCAATAACCACGAGAGAAATAAGGAGACCCAGTGCGCCTTGCATAGACGATGATCTCAAAAACAGTATGGTTGAAAGGGACAAAATGCAAGAAAAGCTTAAACAAAATAGACATGATGAAAATCTGAACAATGCGTATAAGGAAATGAAAAAACTCATCAATTCTAAGATGCGTACTGCCAAAGCTTATTATAACAAGGACAAAATCAAGAAAAGTAAATCTCGTAAAGAAACATGGAAAATTATGAATAATATTGTATCTACTAAAACCATTAAAAAGATTGAATACGACAGCCCAAAAGCTAGAGCAGATCAATTTAACCAATACTTTGCTAATGTAGGAAATATAACTTATGGTAAAACGCAGGAAATTCTACAAAAGTACGAAAATGAAGATATTAGAACCACTCAAACTAATTTTGGTAATAATATAAGATTGTTTAGACCTCAACCAGTTACAGTAGAAACAATAATATTAACAGTTAAGAGTTTGAATAATAGTAATGCTTACGGGACGGATGGTATTCCTACTAGTTTTCTAAAAGATTCCCTTACAGTTATTGCATATTATATACGGTTATCATAAATACATCGATTGTAACTGGAAAATATCCTTTTATTTGGAAACAACCCCTCGTAGACCCTCTTCACAAGAAAGGAGACAAGGACGACCCTGGTAATTATAGACATGTTTCTATCCTTCCAGTAATATCTAAAGTAATAGAAAAGATTTTATGTAAGCAGTTAATGGAACATCTAGAAAAAAATAATTTGATTTCTAACACTTAGCATGGATTCCGTAAAGATTTATCAACAAAATCAGCTTTGATGAAATTAACAGATGAAATTTATAAAAATGTTGATGGAAAAAAAGTTTCCATATTAATTTTATGCGACCTATCAAAGGCATTTGATAGTGTCAACCATGATGAATTGTGTAAATCGCTTAAGGAACATTACATTGATACTTCCTGGTTTCAGGATTACTTGAAGGATAGAAGTCAGGTAGTTAGATTAGGAGACGTAAATTCTTGTATTGAAAAGGTTGAATTTGGGGTCCCACTGGGATCTGTCCTAGGCTCAATTCTGTTTTCAGTCTACGTTAATGATATGATTAAATACATAGAAAACTGCCTGATAATTCAATATGCTGATGACACCCAAGTTCTTTTGGCTGATAAAATAGATAATCTAGATGCCTTGATTAAAAGGGCTGAAAATCTATATGTAGACAGGTATCGAACGGATTTGGGTTCACGCTCAATGGCAATAAGGGGCCCAGTTTGCTGGAACAAACTACCTCTGAAAATAAGAAAATGTATAATTATTGTGAATT
>NC_090768.1:9025402-9027902 GCF_036898095.1 Palaemon carinicauda
TTTTCCCTGATGGAACCTTGGGCTTATAGCATGCTGCTTTTCCAACTAGGGTTGTAGCTTAGCAAGTAGTAATAATAATGATAATAATGATAATAATAATAAATAAATAAACGTAGATAAAAATCTTATTATACAAAATGCTGAAAATAATAACACACTTTAGTAAGATCTAGGGAGGGAGTAATCTGTATCATAGCAACTATTCTTTAAGGTTTATTTTAATTTTTACAATTTTTGCCGTCCTTTCACTGCGTAAAAGTAAGTCAAGTGACTTTTTTAGTTCTAAACTAATCTAGATGTCTGCATGGCTAAGTAAGTACACTATGCGAACCAATGTAATTTTAATAAATGGATGTAAACACCTTTAAAAAAAGTGGTAGCATATTATAAATATAGGTAGAAACGAAGCCACAATCATATAGCTAATAATATATTGATAAATAAGGTTGTAAGATTCTCTAGTCAAAGGTACCATGGAATTCCACTGTCATGGGTTGGAGTTCTCTTGCTTGAGAGTACACTCAGGCACACTATTTTATCTTATTTATCTTCCTCTTTTTTTGTTAAAGTTTTTATAGTTCATATAGGAGATATTTATTTTAATGTCGTTATTCTTCTTAAAATTTTTAATTTTTCCTTGTTTTCATTCTTCACTGGGCTATTTTCCTGCTTTTCCAACTAGGGTTGTAGCTTAGCAAGTAATAATAATAATAATAATAATAATAATAATAATACTAATTCTTTACTTCTAAAACACCACAGGTTAAACACGACTCCAAAGAGAAATCTCGTGGTCGACATGTGTCCTGGTCCCCTTATGGGTGTCAGTATTTCCCGCCGTCCACTTCCCAGGAACTAGCGGCACCAAACTTGGATTCTCTCCCCAGAGATCCTTTGGGCACCGGTGAACAATACTACATCGATCTCGCTGGGAATATCAGGAAGGTAGGTTCCAGCCGTCTTTCCCCTAACGATAACGTATATTATGTTTGCTGTTTTTATGTACTTTATCTGAATAAAAACGACCCAGTTTGTAACTAAACTAAAAAAAAAAAAAAATAAAAAATAAAAAAAAAATAAAAAAAAAAATTATACAAATTTCTTATTACTATGATTGAGATTTTTTTTTTTTTTTTTTTTTTTGGCGGGGTGGGGGGCTGTTGTGGTTTTATATTTTCATTCTTTTACAACCTAGTGTCTTCCATAATAGCTGGATAACAATAAATTTGGTTTGTAATGAATGTTGTGGATTTTTTTTTTCAAAACCTAAACATGAAATCATTCCTGATTATTTGTATGTTGCAGGGTCCTTTGGGTGTGGGCAATTCTTGCCTTTGCACCCCATTTATCAAAGACGTCGAGAATAAATTAGAGAGAGACCGATTTGCTCTTCTGGATCGCATTGAAGCAGCAAATGTAAAGCTGGACGCAAAACTCAGTGAACTGGAACGCCTGACAAAGGCACACGTTCACCATGTGAGTATCCATGCTAAACAGGTTTAGATGCCATTTCAATTTGTTTCTTTACCATTAAGTTAATTCGTTAAAGTACTGCATAGTTTTCCTAATAGATTCTAAAAAGGTCATTTACAGTATTATGTTTTAGTAATGCATTTAAATGATTGAATAATTGCTAACCTGTAATTGATTAATTTCTTGAAATTTAAGGCCACTGAAGTGAAAGAAGGTAGGAAAAAAGTGGAGGTATCAACTCCTACTCAGAAAGTAGAAACTATAAATCAACGTGCTGAACAACTGAGGCAGTGGGCTGAACATCAACTGGCCATAAGTTCTCCTTACCTCTACACGCAAGCTCCAAAAGGATATCCTGTCCCTGGGTCATCCAGAAGATCTAGGGATCAAGGATCCGGAATTGTGCCCATAACCAGGTATTTTTTCTATCAAAAACGTGCTTTCCTTGTAAAAATTAATCAAAGTTTTATTCATTATTCTGTTCCATAAACTTATATACATTGTCTTACTTGGTGTATAACTTTATTCTATGTAATATCTCCCGCTCCAGATCATGGTCAGAAGAGGCCGTCTCAGAGTATAAAGAAGACTGTGAAAGTGGCCGTTTCTCTTCGTATAAAGGGCTAAAGGTTCTTGACCATCCTACTTCCATGTACAACATAACTCAGAATCATCATGATGATGACGACGTTCTGTCAGAGTACCGTAAACCCATAGCCTCACTTGTACCTGGAAGCTGGAGATGTGCCTCTCCTGATGGCTGCCAGTCACGAATTACTGAAGATGGATGGAGGTTAACACCTATGTCTAAACGGCGTGAGAGCCGTAGGAATTCAATTGATTCAAGTGAACTTCTGGATGACCCTTACGGACCGTTCAAATTTAAGAAAGAGATGAAATTGCTAGCTGTGTTTCCTCCTTCACCAGATCTAGTCAAGGAATCTACAGACAGTGGCGCTTCAACAAGTGAGCGAGACTCTAGAAAAGGGAGTAGAGTAAGAAGCAGTTCACTGTCGCAAAGTCCTAG
>NC_090768.1:9032902-9037902 GCF_036898095.1 Palaemon carinicauda
TGTCAGCAATATGTTGTAGGGAAAATAAGGTTTCATTGTAGTGTATTACAGGGCAATGTAATCTAGGAAATCAACTACTTTTTCTTATAGAAAAAATTACGCTCTCTTCGAAAATAACACTCGTTCCCGTCGCAAATGAATAGTTTCAGATATAGGTAATTTTTTATTGTATTACAGGGTGAGATTTCGAACAGAAAATATATGTTTTCCTATAGTAAATAACGTGATTTAACCGAATTTGATGTTCATTTCAATCGGAAACAAACAGATCAACCAATTCGGCTAACTTTAAGTTGCACGGTGTCACTTCTCTTACGAATGTACTGCAAACGATAACATTAGCAACGTTATCAATAATACAGTGTTACCAACGTTGACGTATGGTACACAGAGTTACCAACGGCACGCTGACATTACTAACGATAGTAATGATAGATATTTCCATATGTATTTTAAATAATTTCTCCATATAAGTTTTACTCAATATATAAAAAGTACAAAAAGGGCACAGAACCTAACAAACCCACCTAACCTAGCCTAGTAGTATGACAGGTCACAAAATAACATTTGATCTACATTGGACGTTGGCAGCACTTGTTACTGTATTTTTTCATGACACAATCTTTGCAACGGCGCCTCCAAAGTTTATCCAGATATACTGTTTTGTATTTTCCTCCGGTTATTATAATTTCAAGAAGGTAATGTATAGAGAAGAAAAGGCTTGTTTTACGTTTATATATCGATTCCCCAGTATGTTTTCCCCTCCCAAAACCCAGAGTTCCTACTGGGGGTCCCCCATTATCGGAGGATATAGATGTATATATATTTCTGAAACTATTCATTTGCGACGGGAACGAGTGTCATTTTCGAAGAGAGCGTAATTTTTTCTATAAGAAAAAGTAGTTGTTTTCCTAGGTTACATTGCCCTGTAATACACTACAATGAAACCCAGATATATATATACATTATATCCTCTGTTTGATTCTGGTTGAAATGAAGGTAAAATTCGGTTAAATCACGTTATTTACTGTAGGAAATCATATATTTTCTGTGCGAAAATCACACCCTGTAATACAATACAAATTTACCGAAAATAATAGGATATTTACTAACAAAGTCATCACCTAAGTCGATGTGAACCTCCATTTCTTGCGAAGCCCCCTAAGAGGCCCCCCCCCCCCCCCCACCATGCCCACTGCTGTTGTGGTTCCATGTTAATTGTATATTGAGTACAGTGCCTGCAGTAAGAAATACTGGTACTTTTACAGTTTCAACCAAATACGTATAACTATTATTTTTTTATTTTTTATCATATATTTTTAAGATTATTCATATAAGAAAGGTACTTGAATCTTCCGCAAATTAAGGAATATTGCCTATGAATATTGTTCCTAACTGTTATCCCAAAGATGTACTTACGCTGACATTTTAGTTTTTCTCCTCTCCAGATGGTATTTTGTTTTTTATAAATGCATTGTGGGTAAAAATGTCTGATTGACCTTTGTTTTTGGTTATGATGTATAGGTACAGTAAAAATGCTGAAACCTGTTCGGTTGTTTTGTTTCTCAAGATTATACAATTAACTGCGCTTTTGAAATTCATACGTCCTTCTAAAAACATTGCTTGTCAGTTGACTTAATGGATTCCGTTGTGTAGACGTACAGTGGTTGTTGTTCTTCATGTTTTGAGTGTTTTGAGGTTATTGGCCGGTTTTATGGACATACCATGGAACTCCAGAAGTGTAAATAGGTTTCTGCGTGATCATTCAGTGCTACCTAAAAGTGTTAAATGTCCCAAGTGCAATTCTGGTAAGGATTTATTTGTGATTTACTATAGCATAATGTAAGGATTTATTTGTAATTTACTCTACTTTTAGTTTGTGACCTTGGAAGAGATCCCGGGGTGGAGGTTGCTCCCCGGCTAGATCTTGACCTGGAAAGGGGATGTGGGGGCTTGCTGCTCAGCTAGGTCTGTGACCTGGAAAGGGGGGTGTCCGGCTAGGTCTGTGACCTGGAAAGGGGGGTGTCCGGCTAGGTCTGTAATCTGCAAACTACTAGGTTAGGTTAGGTGGCTTTGTTAGGTTCTGTGGTCTTTTACAAATCTCGAAAGTGTTCATAATCAATTTTTGTCCTGTTTTCGTACACCCTAAGTCCTAGGTTCCCACCTGTGAACGTTGAAAAGAGAGGTACAGTATGTCCATAATGGTAGACCGGTTTTTTTGCGGTGGAAATAAAGGTCAAATTCGTTGAAAACACACTATTTAAGCTAGAAAATTTAGATTTTCATATTGGATATCAGAGTTTGTTTAAAACTGTAATTTTACCAATATATTTTGGTGTAATTGAACTTCCCTTATGAGGCATTTATGATATTTTTAATTGAATATATCAGTGATTTTTTTTTTTTTTTTTTTTTTTTTTTTTTTTTTTTTTTTTTGGCAATGCATAAGTAGGAATGCTCGGCTAGAGCTGCTAGACCTTGAACCTTATTGTCTGGGGGCTTATGTTGGCATGAAGATAGTATGACAAGTAGGCTACTGTGCAGTATATGAATTAGGACGTGACCTGTAGGGTAATTTTATATTTTGTGTACACTAATTTCTCACAGTGACATGGTTGATTGCAATGCTTCATTAATTTCTCTGTGCTGTTGTTTGGCTTTAAAGTTATGCCATGCCTTTGGCTTCATTCTCTGCTTAGGCTATGGTAGCCGCTACACACATTGACAGTATCATTATTTAGTGAAATTGAACTTGACTTCATGAGGCATTTATATGTTATATGAAAATTTATTTATCTAAGTGACTGTTTTATTACAATGCATTGATGGGCCAAAACATTGATCATAATGTATGAATGGCTTATATTGCCATGGAAGACAGTATGTTGAGTTTAAAGTGTGAATTGGGACGTGTTCTGTTGGGTAATTTCATAATATACTTTCTGCATATTAATTTTTCATTTACAGGGTTTGGCCTAGATATGATGCATCCTTAAATCAAACCTTGGCCTAGTGCCTCAATGTCTGGGTATCCTAAGGTGACCCAACTACTGTACTGTACTGTATGGTTAGTATGGGAATTCAAACTTACCACTTTGTTTGTTAACTAAAAGATATAATCTTATTTTGTTTTGCACAAGTGACAGGTTTGACTATAATTGTATCAATGTTAAGCAATGCTTGGGTGCCTCATTAGGTATTATTATCACAAAAGTAAATTTTGTTGGAAAGTCTTTCTGCTTAAAATAATGTTTTTAGATTTCCAATTTTTTGCTTAGCATTAGAAGTTAGCAGTCATTTCCAATTCCAGATGTATTTATGGACTTGTGAAATGCATCTAGTGAATTTCCTTTATTTCTTATAGGAAAAATAGTTTTAGAATATACAGTATTCGCATTTTAGGATGTGAGCTCACTCCCAGAGCGAATTAAACTCGTAAACATAGGTAGGCTACTTCTGTATGTTTCCTTCTGTCCGTTTTCTGTTTTATTGTCCTTTGACCTTTGTTATTGATGCAATGCTTTTTTTTTTTATTTATGTATGTATCAAATACAATTTAAATGGGAAACTGTTGGAATAATATGTAGCCTAGTATAGTTCGTGTGTACTGTACAATAACTTACAGCCAAATAATAGATATTGCAGATGAGAAGGGTCTGTATAGTAAGATGTATGTGTCATGCCCTATCTAGTGGTGAACCCTGCATCCTAACCTTATCAAGGTTGCAGTAAATTACAGAATAAAATATCGGAGCTACCGACTAACCTAATCTAGTGTGGCGCGTTGTGGAATTTTTTCTAACCTAACATAGGATAGTTGGCCCTTCCTATTCTGGGACCACTTCCCCCTTTCTATTGAACTTACAGTTGCATACATTATTTTATAAAGCAAGGGTGTTGCAAGTTACTTTGTTTTCCTTAGTTTTATAACAAGGTTAATGTAAGAGGTATGAAAGATCAAATTTAGCTCAATGCAGGTACCGTATAATACTGTATAAGTTAGTAACGTAGGTGGCCTTATCAGCTAGTGTGCATTTCATAAATCGTAGTTATGAGTAACTGTTGTTGAAACATAGGTGCCTGCTTCTTTAAGCATTAATTTATGATAGCCAATGATTTTGTTAAGCAGTATAGGTTGCATATCAGGGATGAAATGTAATTTTTGTTGTGGGCAAGTACTGGATGGTTAGAATTTAGTTATATAGTTATAAAACTTTTGTTATATCACAAAGGGAAAAATTTCTGAAAAATTTGCACATTAGTTGTTTGTGCCCATGTTACCTCTTGAGAATATGATCTGCTTGAAAGACGTCATACACTTCAAGTTGAATATGAAAAATCCAAAACCTTTCCTATATGAATAACTTGCCTTGCTCACTCCATGAGAAAAAATCCCAAAATTATCATTTGACTATTAGCATTATTGAATTCTTTGCAATTAAAAAATTGCTTTATTAAATATTATAAAAAATGTAGTCTGCATTATTATAAAATTTTTCTTGTTCAACCCATTTTGAATTTTTTTTTTTTTTTTTAAGGGTTCTTTGAAAGGTTGAGCTGCAGTGACGTTAAGTCCTAGTGGCTGAGTAAGTGGTTAGATTATAACAATTTGATAACGGGTTGGTTGTAGTGATGTGTTACAATATAATACTTCAGTTATGATAGTGGCATTGAGCCTAGTGTCTGAATCAGTAAATTTGAAGTTAGAATTAAGTGACAAAATTTATAAAGCTCCAAACTTTTTTCATTTCTTGATAAATTTGATCTCATGATTTAATGGTATTTGTGCACATGTTAATCTATGCTGCTGTTGTATGTAACAGGTTAGATCATAGCTCGTTAGTGATGATTTAGGCTACTATACCTCATTGTTAGGTTAGGCAAAAGTATTTTGTGAAAGGTTTGGCAGTAGGCCTAATTACATATCAACAGGTTGGACAATACTAACTCATTAGTAGGTTAGGCTATAGTAATCAATTACAGTTAGCTCTCCTTATTCG
>NC_090768.1:9045402-9065402 GCF_036898095.1 Palaemon carinicauda
TCTTTTAGACTTTTGTTCAAATTAGAAACTCAATTCATCACTAGCATTGTTTCTGGAGAGAATATATTGATGGACAAGTAGAAAAGAAAGGCCTTTAAAAGTAAAACGTGGTCTGTTATCTCTATATTTAGTGAATGAAATATGAGAATTTGTAATGTTTATTTTCATGACTTTAGGAACTGCATTGTTCTAAAGTGGTTGAAAAGCTGTGGATGATTTGTTTTTATGACTTTTGAATGGGATCTTTTTCTTGGGTAAACAATGGCTGCATGTGTAAACAACTAAAAGCGTTTCGTAAATGTCTGAAAAATGAGTTACTTGTGGTTTCGTAATTACGTGTAATATTCCAGGATTATTAGTTCTCACGTTCGACACGAAGTTAAAGATTTTTCGGGGGGTTAACCTTTTTGCTAATGCTAGGAACAAGCTGGTGAAGGCTGTTTATTGATGGAAACTCAGAGTGAGTAGTCTGCCTATAATTTGTGGCTTTGTACTCAAAGTATTTAAGAATATATTAAAAAAAGGCATAAATAATATTAATAATGACTGGTATTGTAAGTTACAACCCGAATCTATGCAAGTCCACAGATTGGCGAGTTTCATGATAGAATTCGAAGTTCCCGAGGTTGCGGCGATTGTATAAAAACGATGATAGGAAAGACACTGATGGAAGGTCTTAATATGTCTTGAAAATTTGAGAAAACCTCTTCCCCAACTTTGTGAAAGAAGAGCCAACTCCTCTCAATTGTCTAGTCGGGAGCAATTCATATGTTATACCTCAAATAGATCTGATGCTAAATTTCAATTATATACCGTACCTGGAAATTTTGTAAGTTCCATGGCTATTAAGTTACCTCGCAATGACATTTGACAATCCATATTTATCTCTCTCTCTCTCTCTCTCTCTCTCTCTCTCTCTCTCTCTCCCTCTCTCTCTCTCTCTCTCTCTCTCTCTCTCTCTCTCTCTCTCTCTCTCTCTCTCTCTCTCTCTCTCTCTCTCCCCCCCCCCCGCTCTCTCTCTCTCTCTCTCTCTCTCTCTCTCTCTCTCTCTCTCTCTCTCTCTCTCTCTTGCAGGGTATTTAAAATTTTAACTAAGATATCATAGTTCAAATGGTTGAGTTTAGTACGTTTCGAGCTACTGGTCTGAAAGTAAGAGGTAGAGCGCGAGTTAAAAATCAATGAACAAATTGCGGACAATAATAGAAAATAAAGGAAGTAGAATAAAACTAGTTAGAATTGATTTGGTACAAAAATATTGTTTGGGGTTGCTGTGGCCTGATTGGTAACGTTTCTGCCTGGTGTTTGCCAGTCGGGGGTTTGACTCCCGCTCAGACTCGTTAGTGCCGTTAGTGTCTGCAACCTTACCATCCTTGTGAGCTAAGGTGGGGGTTTGGGGGAGCCTATAAGTCTATCTGCTGAGTCCTCAGCAGCCACTGCCTGGCCCTCCCTGGTCCTAGCTTGGGCGCTGATCATATAATATATGGTCAGTCTCTAGGGCATTGTTCTAATTGCTAAGGCAATGTCACTGTCCCTTGCCTCTGCCATTCATGAGCGACCTTTAAACCTTTAAACACCCTGGCTCTTACAAAGATCTACTGATGACATGTTAACTGTGGTATGCCAAAAAATTTAGTCTTTGTTACTAATCATGAAACTGTGTTACTGCGATTGGTTGCCTTTCATAGGTGGATAGGCATCTCCTCAATACTATTAGCAAGTTCAGTCCTGGAAGAGTGAAGAGCGTTTATCTAAATCTCAAAAGATATAGTGGGATGTGTTATATAATGTAATTGCCAAAGTGCAAGACTTCTGGAAGAAGATGAAATAATTTCTACGTGAAGTCACCCTTGCCTTCAGAAGATTAACTAACCATACCAACTTGTAATTGTAGAGGAAGGCATTGAAAGGGTTAAAGGGTAACGGTCAACCTTAGTACGCTCGTGTATAAAAGCGTCAAATGAAAATAAACTTAAATGTTTGAAGATAAGCGAAATGATGATAACATTAAATCGTGAAACTTTAATGTTTAAAGGTAAGCGAAATGATGAAAACTTTAAATCGTCAGATGTGGATATAGCCGAATCTATCATTGGATGAGAAATATTGCTAATTAGAAGCTTGTAGAAGGTGAAATTACAAAAATAGCTTAATTTTGATTCGATAGAAAAATATAGACTTGTGATAAAGGATGGTTGGAAAATGAGTGGCAAGTGAACGTGCTAATGGGGATGACTAACATGGGATGGAGCTTTTACATCCGCCATTGCATGGGAAAAAACGCCCATTAAATATACTGATTAATGCGGATGATAAGCGAAATTCTTTGACTTTGCCCCAAAGAAACGGTAGATTACATGAGTGTGCGATGTCATTTTACCCGTTTTCTATTGACGCAGTTTCTTTGAAATCGAGATCACTGATAAATTAACACTGAATGAAATTCTTGGAATATACTATATCTCTGTGGGAAATATTTTCTCCTAAGACTTTCGATAATGCTTCAAAGGTTAAGTTACATATCTAAGCAAAAATTCATGAAAGTTAGCTAAATACTTTTTTTTTTCAGAAAGGTGTGTAAGGTATGAAATATCCTGCAGTTCAATAGTATTTTATCATAATCCACCTATGATGTTAAAGTTAGTTAAAAGAACATTGTAATTTACTGGTTCGAATCAGTTTATTGCAGTTGAACTCTTCTTTCTTCCGAAAAACGAGATTAAAATATCATTACTTAGTGACGGGTGAAGTCATATATTTCCAGTATAATTTTCTTTTGAAATTATATTAACCTTTGACCTTCAGTGAGGATCACATTTAGGATTTTATGCTTCGTTATTACAAAACAAAAAATGTTTGACGCTTTAAGACAAATAGGCAATGTAACTTGAAGGGCATTGGATGGAGGACAGCTAAGATGTTATTTTTTTTATAGATTATGAAAAAAAAAACTGAAGACTGTAAGATTGAATAGAAGCATCTCGGAGAGTGATCCCTCGATATTCCGTGGAAGACGAAGGTCCAAGGAGTGTCTGTGATCACTCTGCCAATATTGACATTTATTCTACCAAGGTCATCGATCCACACTCGTCTGCTGAGATGCCCGTCGTATTTGCTCTCTCTCTCTCTCTCTCTCTCTCTCTCTCTCTCTCTCTCTCTCTCTCTCTCTCTCTCTCTCTCTCTCTCTCTCTCTCTCTCTCAATTTTCGATAAACTTTAAAGGGATTTTTTTTGTTTTCTTGCAGAGACGCACAAGCAGTGTTTTGATGTGACAGGTGTGTTTGATTCAAGTTTACTTTCACATTATAGTTATATACATTTTCCTTCCATGATTATTATTTATTATTTTACTTATAATAAAACCTGTCGAACAACAAAAAACATAAATTGTACTATATGTAGGCTATCTTCACCACACAAGCGTGTTGAGGATGAAAAATAAAACGATTAACGACTTCAATAAAAATAGCAAAATCCATAGGAGATGAAAAATGATTGCAAGTTGCTTCTTGATACGATATTGTTTCTTAATTCTTATTTATTTTAACAGTTTGAGTTAACATCTTTAATTGCCTACATATTGGTTTGAACGTTGCAGGCAATTTACTTCAAACGCGAAAAGTTACCATGAAAATTATACCAGAGGAAGGCGAGCATGGGTTCAAACATGAAACCCGTTTAAGTAATATTACAACGCAATCAAAAAAGAAATTTCAATATCTTGTTAATGATAAAAAAATAGACGAATTCTAAAGAAAACTGCCAGATCTGAACCAAGCAATATCACAGTGTATCGATCTGTCCGTTAAAATAAACATGAAATCAATTTCTTAACAGAAGAATACAGCGAAGTCATGCACGTGATTGGACGTTGGGAAGATAAAGGATGTTATTGCTCGTTCCAGAGTCGTGAGATGAATGCTAATTGGGACCGGAATTTTACAACAGCTCATCTTATTTTCAGCATTGGTTATTCAGTGTTGGTTTCTTTGGCAATTAAAATCGTTTTTAATTTGAAGAAGAAAATCAGTTGTTTTTTGTGTAAGAAAGATGCTTCTGTTCGGTATCATTTTAAGGCAATTTTCTTAAAATTTATTTAGGACTAATATATTTTTATATGTTTATAAGTATGTTTTAGTTGTTGGGTACTAAGATCCAATTGCATATAATGGAATATGTATCCGTATTTTTATGTATCCGTAAATTTTTGGTGTGTAGCATCCATCACCGCACTCTCATCTCCTGCTGATTCGTTTTCACTCAACGATATTTCTCTTTGATTCTCCGAGTAAGTTAGTTTACATGTCAAGATATTCATGAATGGTGTAATTTTAAATCAAAATATGTAACATATCTTGAGTATATCATTAAGAATTTAAATTGTGAAAAGGAAAAGTATAAAATGTGCTCTGCGTTAAAAACAGTGTTGGAAATGGATTTGTATATACAGTATATAAACGTGAAGAAAGCTGTTATATAAACTATTTTAAAATTCGCGGAATATAAATTTTTTTATTAGTTAAAGTTAGTTTTCATGCTTGAGAACTCTTATTAATGACATGTTTATTAATGACATGTTCAAGCTAAATATTTTTATTTCGAGTTTAAGGAAAATATAGAAAAAGTAGAAGTGCTGCAATTACAAGTTGAAAGTAGCTAGATTTTTTCACATATTTTGCAGTAAAAATATTTACAAAGCGAAATAATTCTTCTGTATATACACACAATACATGTATATATACATATATGTTTGTATGAATTTGGTACCTTACATAACTGGGATAAACTGCCTTTCAAACACTTCGTATTTTAAAGGTAATTTATGCATGAAAAAATTACTATCACTTTAGTCGAAATCAGTACACTATATACTGTATATTAAAACTATTTTTTTTTTATTCTGACCGTAATTATTTTTATTTTTTAATTTTAAACAGGATCCTATATCATTATATCAGTTTTTTTATCTGAATTTAACTTTATATTAGATCGAATCTAATTGTGATGCAGTTGCAAAATCAATTAAATTGTACACAAGAAAACCTTTCTTACTGCACATTTAACAATAGATGTTAGGTTTCATGTTCACACCAAAGAAAAGTTGCCTTACATTTTAAAGATTAGTTTTTAGTTCCATATTCGGTATTTCTTATTTTATGCAAATTTTCTTTTATTGTTCTGACTGTAGGCTAAGGAAGCCATGACGTTCCAATACCAGACTTCATTGTCTTCTTCCTTGTTCGTAGAGTTGTTTCAAGAGTAGTGATATTACATTTGAAAAGGAATTTTTTAATATGTACAAACCATTTTATGTTAACATTTGCAATAGTAGTTGTAACTATAGTAGTATTAGTGGTGAAAATTGTTCATAATTTTCTTTCTGCTCTAATAAATGTTGTCAATTTCTTGTCCTTTCTCTTGGCTTGATGTTGAGGGTCGAGATGGTAAGCTTGTGTGTGTGTGTGTGTGTGTGTGTGTGTGTGTAGATCTAACGAGACGCGGGATCGAAGGAAAGTACTTTTTATCGAAGCATCAACTTTGGGCACAGCAATGTGGCAAGCGACGGGATATTAAAAACCTGGCTTTTAATCTTGCCGCTTCTCGACAGCGGTAAAAGAAATAAAAAAAGATTAAGTCTTTCCAAGCCTTCGCCAGGTGAATGTAATGAGCGTTTCTTATCTGATTATCAGGGAGGAAAGAGTTATTTATTTCTTATTTTCCTTTTTTTTTTCTTTTTGAGGGACGTAGGGTTTATGACAAATTATCACCCTTTCATCCCCATTAGCTTTTGATAGTTAAGCTTCAGTTAAAAAGAAAATATCAAATGATTTTAGATTGAAAGATTAGATTGGTGATAAATGCTTGAGGATATATATCTTTCATTGAAATGAGTAATGAATCCATCGTATGTCTTAATTTCTCTTTCAGAACCAAAGTGTAGAACCATTGGCTTCTCCCCCTTAAAGAAAAAATCTCTCTCTCTCTCTCTCTCTCTCTCTCTCTCTCTCTCTCTCTCTCTCTCTCTCTCTCTCTCTCAAAGCAGCCGATCCAGTCGTGTGTTGATGAGCTACTTCATCGCTTCTCCTTCTCGTCTACTCGTGCACATTATCATAACTCAGCCACTGAAGCGTACATTGCAGGCTACCTACAGTCACGATTCCTTATTTATAGATGATGTATTTACTCAACATGAGCAAGCAGTGAAGGCATCATTACCACACGGAGGCCGCATGCTTAAGATGCTTTTTATAGACCGAAAATATCTGTATCTGCTTAGTTTCTCTGTCAGTGTTGACGGGAAGTTCTCTTTTATGTTGGAGAACTTTTTTTTATATCAATGGTTTTCTGATTATTGGGAAAATGACAAAGATATACCACAATGGAAATCCCAGTTTAAGCTTAATTTGTTCAGTAGTGCTGACAATAGATTTTGAATATTTTTCATAAATATTTTTATAAGTTGAGACATGAAGTAATTTTGAATATATTTTCTTAAGTTGAGACGAAGTAATTCGGAATATCTTAGTACATATTAGAAAGATATGAGGCAACAAAACAAAGTTCAAAAGATATCTTTTTATCTTTGAAGCTTCTCTTCAGGTTATTAATAGCAATTTTCGGATAAATCAGAGGCGAGTGTTACGCCGCTGAACCATGGTAGTTACTTTGTCGAAGAAATTTTGGAATTTATAAATGTTCTTACTACCTTGATGTAAAGCAAATCACTGGATAACATGAGAAACGCAAATACATTGGGGGGGGGGGGATTAACCGTTCTTTTATAGTGTATTAATTGAAAAATCATTTACATTATTGTTGGTAAGGGCTCAGCTACGCACATATAGGGAATGGTAATTTATTTGTTAATGTTTTTATTTTTTTTATTGTTTCTTTAGTGAGATCAGTAAATTACTGCGCAAATTAGCTGAAGATAACTTAATTTCCTTTTTTTTTTTTTTTTCTTAAATTCCTGTTATTTGAATATGTTTTCTCTGCTCCTTTTATCATTGGCGTGCTTTTCAATATTAATAGTGTTGTTTATCATGATTGTTTATATTTAATATGTAACGTTGTCGTAATAAGCTCTCTTTATTTAAAACCTCCACTTATAGACTGATATCTTCTCCCTCTGTTTAAATTTCTTTAAAAATCTCTTCGTGTTTTATAAAACTTTAATTCATTTTCTTAATTTTTTAATACATTTCCTTAAGTCGATCTTTCCAATCACAGTTTCATTGTCACTTAATCATCTTGTTTTCCTTTTAGCTTCGTGTTAGGAGACAATTAATCACATGACCACGTCATCTTTTCATTACGTCTGGTCCCTTCCTTGGGGATAAAAATCACTTCTTTTGATTAATCAAGGTTTTTTTTTTTTTCACTGAAGAAAACGCCATTCTCTACCTTAGGGCTTTGTTCACAAGGTCGTTTATTGATTTTTCCCATAGGTTGAAAGCAGGTGTTCTTGTTTACTTTTTTTTTTTTAAATTTATTTTTGAGTAACTACTTTTTTTTTTAATCCGGAATTAGTTGGATCTTTTAGTGGTACCGTTATAATATATATATATATATATATATATATATATATATATATATATATATATATATATATATATATATATATATATATATATATATATATATACTGCATATAAATTATATAAATATATATATATATATGTATATATATATATATATATATTTATGTATATATGTGTGTGTATATATATACACATGTATGTAAATGAGGCTTAGGTTCAGTATGATCAGCCATGAATCTTTAATTATAATGTTGCAAGAGCAAACTTCGAATGAACATCTGTGAAAGGAAAGATTCTTTCTGCAACATACAGAATCATATGAGGTGTTTCTGGAGAAATACAAAACTTGGAAAGTTTAAAACGTCATGTGTATCAATTTGGTTGCAATATTTTGTCATGTGTATCTGGCAAGTATTTAAGCACACATTCATATATGTTTTTTTTTTTTTTTTTTTTTTACTGAAAACATATTATATAGGTCTATAGGTATGTATGTATGTATGTACGTACGTATGTGTATATATATATATATATATATATATATATATATATATATATATATACAGTATAGATATATATATATATATATATATATATATATATATATATATATATACAGTATAGATATCTATCTATCTATCTATCTATATATATATATATATATATATATATATATATGATAAATTTTGCACATTTTTTACGTGTTTTTTTCATATTCAAATAAGCCATATATATTTTTGATATATTAATGTCTGGATTCTCTTAACGACCTCGGGATCAGAGCCCCAGGCGAAATCACACAAAGACAAGAGCTTGGCTCCGGCCGGGAATCGAACCTTATATAGACAGTGACTAACCCATTCGGTTAGTCACTGTCTATATAAGCTTGCCGACCAGGGTTCGATTCCCGGCCGGAGCCAAGCTCTTGTCTGTGTGATTTCGCCTGGGGCTCTGATCCCGAGGTCGTTAAGAGAATCCAGACATTAATATATCAAAAATATATATGGCTTATTTGATATATATATATATATATATATATATATATATATATATATATATATATATATCGTTACATTATATTAGATTTATGTGTGAGTATGCTTGCTTACGTTTGAAAATGGGTTTTCACATTTTGTCTAAATACTTTGATAGGTAGTAGGTTTGCCAGGGCACCAGCCACCCGTTGAGATACTATCGCTAAAGAGTTATAGGGCCCTTTGACTGGCCAGAAAGTACAGTACTACTTTGGATCCTTCTCCCTAGTTACGGTCCATTTTCCCTTTGCCTACACATACACCGAATAGTCTGGTATATTCTTTACAGATTCTTCTCTGTCATCATACACCTGACAACACTGAGATTACCAAACAATTCTTCTTCATCCAAGGGGTTAACTATCGGACTGTAATTGTTCAGTGGCTACTTTCCTCTTGGTAAGGGTAGAAGAGAGACTTTAGCTATGGTAAGCAGCTCTTATAGGAGAAGGGCACTGCAAAATAAAACCCTTATTTTCTAGTCTTGGGTAGTGCCATAGCCTCTGTACCATTGTCTTTTACTGTCTTGGGTTAGAGTTCTCTTGATTGAGGGTACACTGGGGCACACTGTTCTATCTTGTTTCTTTTCCTCTTATTTTGTTAAGGTTTTTATAGTCTATATAGAAAATATTTATTTTGATGTTATTACTGTTCTTAGAATATTTTATTTTTCCTTGTTTCCTTTCCTCAGTGGGCTACTTTCCCTGTTGGAGCCCCTGGGCTTAAAGCATCCTGCTTTTCCAACTAGGGCTGTAGCTTAGCAAGTAATAGTAATGATAATAATACTACTACTACTGAAGGAAAGACATAATTTACACAGCCTTGCGCAATGAATTTATAGCTCGGTGCGCTATGCAGACATATTCATCAAAGGGAGTTTGGAAAACGAAAGGACGCATCAGGGATTTATTAAACACCTTGACCAATGATAGGTCACGGCTTTTGAGAAAGGCTTTCATTGTAGTATCGAGATATTTTATCGTTAAAATATGGACGTTTGCGTGATAAGAACGGATTTCCATTTTTTGGTGTAACGAAACTTTATTTTTTCAGCAATCTAAATGGTGTGTAGTTGTCAATGATACGTCTGGTTTCATTATGGATAGTATTTCATATACAGTAATGGGAAGATATATGATTTTTTTTTGAATGGAAAGAATACAAACGGATTAAAGCTAGGCCTGTATGGCGATGCCATGATGGGATTGTTTGGGTAAAATTATTAAGTACAATGAAATCATATAGCAAAATCACATAAAAGCCGTTACTGAAAAGGGGCTTATGAATGTGTAGTTTTTTCCTTGATATTTTTGACTTCAAAATGCTCCATAGTTCTTAGTAAAATTCAGTAAATAAAAAATTGCAACGTCAGTTGTTGATATTAAGTTAATGCATCATTACTAGAAGCAGTGCACTTGGATGCACATGAATGGAAATGCCGTTATCAGCTATGTTAAAGGGCAAAACTCCGAGTAAGTAATTGTTTAAAGACTTTGGGTTTGAAATGAAGTTCGGAGGACTTTCTTTATAGTAACGATTCCTGATAAATTTTGCTCTCATCAATGTTATTTTATCCTCTTAAGCTTAAGTGTAATTGTGATTTTGGAAGGGATAATCCAACGGGTAACAAAACGAAATGCAAAAGGATTATGATTATTTGATGTGTGTACGTATGAATGAGATTTGTATCAATGGTATTTTACTTGCTGTATAATGTTCTTTGTAGTTACTGAAAAAGCAGTTGACAAATACCCATTAATTCAAGTGATTTTTGAAGTTAACGGTCAATATCGGCAGTCGATATCATTAAAGATGTCTCCTGCTTTTGATTGCCCATTGCAGATTAGTAGCAGGAAGTACATGCAAAATTTATTCGTATTTTGAAATATACGACTATTATAGCTAATCAAAATGGGCATCCTAGAGTTACTATCTTGTGTCATTTTGTTAACTGACGACACAAAAGAAAACAAAGAAAAGTTGCAGACTCCAGCAATGGAAGATTTGAAACATCCCAAACATCAGTCTCTTCCGCTTATCAAAGTTGGCTGCAATGATATCGGTTCCAGGTACTTACTGTCACCTATAAATAAACCAACTATAGATATATTTATCTGGCTGGTAGTGGAGTCACTTATCGATAGATTTATTTGCGGACTCATATTGAAGAATTATGGTGTCGGTTTTTCTCATTGTGGTCGCTTATTGAAACATCCCTACCCGACGATTTTCTGGAAAGGGGATTCGAGACCCGCTCAAGCTCGATAGTGTCAGTAACCTCACCATCCTTGTGACCTAAGGAAGCAGGGTTGGGAGGAGCCGATAGGTCTCCCAGTTGAATAATCATCAGCTATTACATGGCCCTTACTGTCTTGGGTAGGGAGAGGGCTTGGGGCGCTGATCATATGTATATATGGTCATTCTCCAGGGCATTGCCCTGCTACGGCTCTGTCACAAACCCTTGCCTCTGTCATTCATGACTGACCTTTAAACTGTTGAGAGCAGTGTGAGCAGGGTTTCATAATTAAGTTTAAAAGATAGTTTAACTGGGCATTGATTTATTTCTCGGTTAGGTCAGGGTCGTATTTTTTCTGTTAACCCGTTATTCTTATAACTGCCGTAGGTATTACTAAAGTCTTTGTCGCACCCCTTTGCCCCCAGCCACACCCACTTTTTAACCCTCCACTTTACTTCCTTTCCAGCCAACTTTCTTCTTATCAACCGTCTTTTAACTTTTAAAAATCTTCTTGCAACAGCGAAATTTTCCCCTGCCATGGATAGCGTCCCAGATCACAGTGCCGGACCCTATGTGTCAAATTCCGTACAGCCAGAAGATTTTCTTGCAGACATTGCTTGAAAAGCAAGTTTGTGAACTGAATTCTCTACTTTTGTTTCCTCTCCTCACCTATAGAAGGGTCGCTCGTAATGTTACCATCTCTTTAATTGATCTGCTAAATTATCAAATTAGTTAAGTTATTGGTTGTAAAATTATGCATTAAAGTATTTAAGGCGTGGTCATTTTTTGTGGTAATTTAAATTTTTCTGGTTGCATTCCTTGAAATTCATTGTTTTTCATTTAATAGTCGCTTACGGGCTGCCAGCGCAAGAACCCGTGTCATGCATAAGGCAAGACAATCTTAAAGCAAGCAAGTTGTATGACGTTTACTCAGAATGTTCTGTCTTCTATGCTGAAATCTGAAAACAAGAAACTTAGCAAGGCAGCGGCTCGATATATTACCACCGATCCATTTTATACCTTGTGTCCAGTGTAGGTAGTTTGTAGAAAAACTGACAGTAGTTAGAGAAGGGGTGTTATTGGTCAAGTAAAAATTGGACTGGCGTAAGATTTTACGTTCGATCTCATAAAAAACTTGAAACTTAACCATTTAATCGCTCAACAAATTGAGCATTAACAGAAACATACTCCTGTGCTTATATGAAATAATTATGCTTTACCTAAAGTGAAATAACTATTCTTAGTGGATTTCACGCCCTTATAGTACAAACAAATTTTTTCTCTTGCATTTTTTCTTTGTCATTTCACCTTGAATTTAAAAGAAGCTTCTCAACCATCCACCTCGTAGCGTGAGGTGTGCGTTAGTCCTATTGCGACCACCGTACAAATTCCAATTATCTCCACTCGCACGTCACACCCGAGGCAGCGTTCAGTGTTCCAAAGTTGGAGACCCTTTCTTAAAGTTACCGTAAACTATTATTATGTTGCCTGTGAGGTTTCCTTTTTGGAGAAAGTTGTAAATAGATGCAAATGGCAGTTTCTACTAATTTTTGTCGTGCTTCCGAGTCTTATTTTATACCCTACCCATAAAGCTATCCTAATTTGAATTGTGTCAGTCACGTTCTTCGTCAATACCAAGCCTGATGAACGTGCTTCTTTAGCTTGCGTTCCAAATTAGGCTGGTTGCCTTACAATAGGCTTTTCCTTTGTTTCTTTTTTTTGTGATAGTTCGGAGTGAAATTATGTAATTACTTTGATTACTACAATATATATCGTAGAGAGACTGAAATTCGTGACAAATGTGACACCTTCCACCATATGGTCAAATCAGTTCAAGAATTCTCCACTCTCAGTGGGTGTTTCACCCTTTTCGAATCCGCTTATTTCTCTCCTAACAATTCCACGATTCGTTCCGGAACAGCCCCGATGTCCTTCTTTGGTGGGTTACACTACGAGGGTTCGAGGGAGAACCAGATGAACACCCATGGACATGGGTTAACATGTCAGGCTAATCTTCGATACACGAATGAGGATAATAAGGACTGCCAGTATAAGATTAACTCTCTTTAAAAGTACTGGATCTTGGGCCAAGTTCCTTCCCTGTGCACTCGAAAAGTTCTTAGGTTTCGTATGCTTAACATCTTGTGCCTGGTTCTGTGTCATTTAACTTTCATTTGATGGATTCGTTAAAAGGTGTGGATGAAAAACCAGTGAACGCCGAGGAAAACATACTTGTTTGAAAACGTAGATTATTAAAAAGATATATATATATATATAGTATCAAAATATACCCTTAACCCCTTTACTTTGACTTTTAATCATTGCCATTGTGGTCGACAGTACATGTTTGCGACGTTGCCGTGGCACTGCTGTTTTTTTTTATATTATTATTACCAAACCACTGTAAGATAATTAATCAGATGATACCTCTAATCGAAAAATTTCTTTTCAAAATACTACAGCTGTTTTGAGTTCACCTTGAAATCTTTGCTTTGGCTTTTCAGGGTTAAGATCTATTATTCCTGTCTTTTTATTTCTCCTATATCAGGAAATGACTATGAAAATTCTTGACCCAGCATATTTTATATATATCAGAAACCTGCATGAATACCTCTAGGGATAAATCAGTTTCCAGAACGTAAAAAAATGTCATTACAAAACACAAAGTTACTTTTATATGTAAATGATCTACATTAAAACATTTAATCATATTTCTCTCTCTCTCTCTCTCTCTCTCTCTCTCTCTCTCTCTCTCTCTCTCTCTCTCTCTCCCAAAATCAAAATGCTTCTAGCCAAATAACAACAACAAATTTAGCCCATAGTGTGGCAAATATGTTCGTTCTCTTCAGTTGCTGTTGTTAGTTTTGACACATAGTTTGCTGTAAATTATTCAGCGAAAAATCTTTTATCTGTAGAGTTCTCAAACTATTGTATTGCAAGTACTGGTTCAGGAAACTCTCTACAAATATTTCCACGTTAGAAAGAGTCTGTGAAGGTATGTAAATTTCGTTTTGTGAGAGGAAATATCCGTAATATAAATTCTGAATCATGTTTGACACGAAGTAATGTAAATAAAGATCTAAGCTTAAATTTTTTTTTTCATTATAAGTAGGAGATGGTTTGGGCGATGATCTTATTCATGATTGATCTCAGAAAATGTTGACAAGCAGAATGATTTGTCTTGGGCTCTGTCGTTCTTAAGCTAACTTTAAGCATTTTAAGAAGTCGAAATATCTTTTGAAAAGAGGAATCGTAAACCAGAAATCAAGTAATGGGCGTCCATACAAAAAGAAACCATCTGATCATTAAAAAAAAAAAAAAAAAAAAAAACTATTTACTTATGTAACATACATTTGCCTAATGTTTAGATTTCCTCAATTAGAATAAATAAGGACACACGCTCCCACCCTCCCTCCCTCCATCTAACCTCAGCGGATACCAACCAGATGTAAGACCCGGCACACCTGCGTGCATTAAAGACCAAGATCATGCAGGTGAGAGAAAGGCTCGAGAGACATCCATCCTTTCAAGATGCTGATCAGACCTCTGATAACGATCTCTTGTCGAAGTTCGGGTCGCTCGCTGCAGGTGTCTCTCTCAGGGTATATATACTGGACTTTCGGATCTTCGTTATTATATAGTATCTGACTCTTTAACGCTTTTGCGTGCATACGCTCTTGCGTGTGGGTGTGTATGGCTTCATTGCTGGATTTGTCATTTTTAGACTTACAGCTTCAGATTCACCATTCTATGGTTGAGTGCTTTGATCAATGAGAGATTAATTTCTATCAATTTTCGGTCGATTAATAAAATGTGGTCGCTACTGTATGATAGATAATCGCATGCCTTGAGGTATTCCCATTAATTTTTTCGAAGAAACAATATATTGAGTTTCACAGAAGCAAGAAATGTTTATTTTACGTAGAATTCAATAAAAGCCTTAGATAGCTTAGGTTTAGAACAGTAACTTTCACTCTTCATCAGTTCTGTTATTTTTAGATAGTTTTTACAAAAAACTGGAAAGTCTTTTAGTATCACCGAATTAAATCAGGCTTACAATTTCATAACTCAGAATAAGGCTCGCTCTCTCTCTCTCTCTCTCTCTCTCTCTCTCTCTCTCTCTCTCTCTCTCTCTCTCTCTCTCTATCTCACACACAAACACACACACACACACACACACACACACACATATATATATATATATATATATATATATATATATATATATATATATATATATATATACACACACACTAGTGTAGCTACCCGTCAAAAATAACTGCCAAATATTTAGATTTGCACACATACGCGCACCCCTCTCACAAGAGTATGCATACTTCCTCTCCCTACCCAAGAATGGGGAGAGCTAAGTGTGACCGGAAATATATATATATATATATATATATATATATATATATATATATATATATATATATATATATATATATATCAGGACACTTGCTCCATTATATACGGGAGACTCTCTCTCTCTCTCTCTACAGACACACACCCATATATATATATATATATATATATATATATATATATATATATATATATATATATATAAATATAAATATATATGCTAGTATTAAGAGCATTTCAATTACAATCTGTTTCGAAGTCATCTTCTGCAATCTCTGTACATCTTAAAATGAAACGGGAAGAATCTCGAAACTTTCGAATTATTCGCATGGAACGAACCCTTAGTCAAACGGAAGCAAACCCTATCATCACAAATGTGAAAGGATATCTACTTTTTGTTCTCATATTCACCGTTCTCTCAAAACTAACTTGTTCTGTCCCACATTAACAGAATCACTGTTATTCAAGCTAGATCCTGAAGTTTGAATCTCGGCTTTACGGCACATTTTACCAATAAAGGACGTGATGATTAGCTAAATGCGGAAGTAATGAGAAGGTTTGAGCCAATAATGACCTATATTTAGTTTCTTGATATAATTCTAAAAGGCGCCAGTGCTAGAACCTATAATTCCAAACTGAGCTTTGTCATTGTGGACTCTGCAATGTATTCCGACTACCATTTTTGTATTATTTTTTTTGCACCCACCTGACTTTTGACGAGTTTTTATGAGATAGCTATTAATGTTTGCAAGTGAATAAGTGAAGGCGATTTTTTAAGTGAAAGACGTATATGGTATGGCGGCTGAAAAGTGCAATGAATGTAATATGGAATTCTAAGATACCAAAGCTTTATGATTTACCAAAAAGTAATAGTTATTAGTAGTTTTTAGCTTAATGTAAGTTTCAAATATCAGCAATTCATTCATTGATGAATGTGAAATTGTCAGTATGTACTTGATATAAATTTATGATGATTGTAAATGAGGGGGCAATAAACGAAACTTACGGAAACAGGAAGAAAATACATGTGTTGCTTGTCTTCTCTGCAAAATGTTCGTCATCTGATTAAATGTTAGTGTAATGTACAGCTTACTATTATAAGTTTTCATTAGTGAACGGAAGCATTAACCCTGCTGTTATATATTCTTTCGCAGGAAAATTTTTATTTATGTTAAGAAACAAGCATTTCATATTATCCCTTATAAACCCGAGTAAGAAAAATGAATGCCTGAACGTTTCTATGAATAGTGAATTTACCAAAGTAGTGATAAAACAGATAGTTTCAAATGAAATTTGCTATTTTATAACTCGTTGAAAGTAACTTATTGGAAATGTTGCAATTGCATTCAGGAAGAAGTTTGGGTAAAGAAATGATTCTTATCAACATTGCAGTGCATCGATCTGTTACCTTTTTAATAACGTAATAAACAGATCCTGTCTCTCGATGGAATATTTTCGTAATTACCATTAGCGAGCAACCAAGAGAGGTACCTTTGCATACTGGCAAAACAAGTTTCAATTCACTGCGAGAGACAATAACTAACCCCGGTAATTGCCGGGGTATCGAGATGCAACAGGGCACGGAAGGCCGTGCCCTGACGCTTGCAATCATCACGGCACCTGCTAACAATGTGTTGGTTACGTGAAAGGACTTCATAGGCCGTAGTTAGCCCATAGTTCTGACCTTTGTTACTGAACCAAGTTGAATATTTATTTTCAGAGTTTGCCTTGTAGAAAAATTGAGTCTTTTATCATCTCGACTAAGTTAGACTTTGATATAAATTACAGCAAATGAAAAAAATTTATCTTCTGTTTTTCAACAGCAAAAAAATGAAATTTATTTTATTATGAATTTGAAATTGTAGCGTTCTGTATGCGTGCATACCGACTGTAATTATACAGAAGAGATTTCGTTTTCGCTCTGAATTAAAAACGGTAATTTTTTACCGAACAATCTTTTTTATCGTTCTTCGTACCATTAGTGTAGTCATGCTTTTAGAATATAAGATTGTAATTTATTTTGATAGTTATTGCATTAGGGGCTGTTGCAGATCAAATTTAGATATGAAAATTACACAGTAGCATATTAGATTGTAGTTCTTACACCACAGTAAATTTCAGGTCTTAAAGAGAGTACTCGCTCCATTCCTTTAGCCTAGAGACGAAGGCATAATTTGCATGCAAATTTTGCAATGATTTTATTTTTTTTTTCTTTATTTCAACGCTACTGTATTCTTATAAAATAATCTAGAAGTTATTGCAACTCAAGATACTAGCGATGCATAAGAATAATTCGCAAATTAAAAGAATAGAAGCTAACACGAAATCCACTTTTATATTATCAGTAACCAACTAAATAACATTTAGAACTAAAACTACTTTGCACGCTAGTTCAAAACTTGAAAACTGATTCACTTTGCATACTTTGCATAAATTTACAGAGTTATATTTTGACCACGAAAAACTGTATATCTTCTATGAATGCGATTGCTTCATAACTTTCGATATGGTAAAAGCTAGAAATTAAATTTAGTCTCTCGTACCTACTCAACACATCACGTTGGATGTCTCCGAGATGGACATCTACAGCACTGTCATTCTCGTTAACGACGACATGATTTTTTTTATGGTGATATGCCTCTAATCCCCTATGAATATTCATCTCGGTGCAAGGATCAATTGCTAGCCAATGACAATACGAATCTGTAACTAGAGCCTTTGAGGTCGGGTACGCCCTGCTAGAAACCATTCTTCAAATTGTAATACAATTAGGGTTCAATGAAATACGTTTATTCAGTAAATTGATTCAGCTGTCAATTAAGGAAATATTTCTCGAATTAGTTCATGCTTGAAATAATCCTTTTGGACCATTTCACTAAAATTTCTCTAACATATTTTTATAAGTTGTAGTAAATAGATACAAGAAAAGTAACCCATATTTTCAAGGAAGAAATTATCAAGTAAAATACCTTTGGGTTAACTGTGTAAAGGAATAAAGTTAAAACTAAAGAAACCTTGAGTATTTGTTCCGTTCGTTACTTCTTGCCATGTAATCGCATGCTTTGATATATGCATACACACATCTATACACTTTATTGAGATCAGAGCGTAAGTGCGCAAAAAAAAAAAAAAAAAAAATGTAGCTCTTTAGGCAATGGCTCGATAGGTCCGATTCCGCAAAATTGAGGATGAGAGATATTAGATTTTTTTTAGGCAAAATTTCATATCTCAGTATCGTGGAAGAGGCACAGATGTGTGTCTGCTGATTGGTCTAGTCCAGAGGTCTCCATCAAATCTCTAATCCCCTTGGTGGAAATCCTCATGGTGGGAAGAGGCCACTTAATCTGAAACAAACAACCAGTTACTCAGAACATTGAAAATTGATGCGATCTAAAGTTTCCACATTTATTTCGAGGAAAAGACCACAAGGAGAAAGAAATATTAATGTAATTTGCACATAATTTCAAAAGGAATTTCACTCTTCTCTTCTGACATATTTTAAGATTTGCTAGTCTTTAATGTAAAGAAGGACAGATAATTTGTCTCCACTGGCTTATTACAATGCGCCATCTTTAATGCTATTTTTCGCAATGTCTCGATATTGAGGGCCGATAATTCTGATTCGGCTATGTGACATTCTTGCAATTCCATATTACAAAATATATTAAGCAGACTATAGTCTCATGTTCCTAGAACTCTAATGTATACAATTAAGCAATTGTATTTGGAATTATGTATGTTTTTTTGGCCTACGATCCTTAGGTTTTTTCTCCCATTTTGCATTTTGATGTCAGTCACTATGAAATTTTATTGGAAAATATTCATTATGATTTTTCAGCGACCGATCGTTAGACTGTTTTACTTACAACTCGCTAAACTTACTCAACCCAACTTTCCGTAATAGGAACAATTCCTCTGAAAGATATTAATGGTGAATAAAACACCCTTTTCAAAGCACAATAAAATTTTTAATTCAAAGATTGATCGGTTCTGCGATTGTTTTTTTTTTTTTGGTCTTCTACTTTATACATCAATGGGATTTTGTTCCTTCCTCTGTTTCCTGACTCATAATCTTCATTGTTCCAAGAGCTGATTCTCTTGCATCTTTGTTTACTTTAAGCCTGATTGCTTAATCCGTACATTACCGTAAAATGAGAATTATTTTATTCCAGAATTCGATCGTAGCATTTCTTCCGGAGTGATAATTCGGTTTCACTCCCGTTGGCTTCTGCAGTTTAAAAAGGAACAGTCTATATGATTTTATTTTCAGTTTAAAATAGATAAATCTTTGAGAAAATGGAAATAGGTTCGGATAATTCAGGTAAGTGCTTCCGTCTTACACAGTAAACGTTATTCACTACTTGGAATATATAACTTAATTTGCATGTTCATTTAGCCTCTTAATAAAAAAAATAATTTGCGTATTTGCTTCCATCCATACGTACGAATTCATGTGAATCAACTTCCTATGCTTGTTTCATGGAAAGTACATTTTTCGGGAGTTCTCTTGCCTGCTTCTTTGAAAAAAAAAATATTCTATAGACTTTGGAAAAAAACTACAGCATTTCCTTGTTTTGTATCGACTAATTTCATTATCTCATAAAACGGACAAGTTTCGGAGTTGTCGCTTGAATTCATTCTTTCACTTCCATTGTTTGTGGCTATTAGTTGTGGTTAGCAGAGGCTTGGTTACCATTGTGGTTATTTTTCTGTACTCGCTTGCCTGCGCAAATGGTCGCCCGCTTTAAACTAATCTATCGCAAATGGTGATGAGGTCGTGAGAAAGACTTGGGAGGTTAGAACTGTAAGAGGAAATGACCGTGTTTGA
>NC_090768.1:9067902-9070402 GCF_036898095.1 Palaemon carinicauda
TTACGTCTCGTAATTGCATACTGAGCTGTTTATCAGTCCTTCACGACAGAGTTGTTGTTATCTCTTGTATGCATGTATGCTGTCAGTGAGTAGACATGATGACAAGCAAGTGAATACTAAAATATACTGATGTCTTCATTATTTGATATTGTATATAAAACAATTGTTAGACGTTTATACTCTTACACGTTTTTTCTTATATATACTGTATATATAATTATACAATAGGATATATATATATATATTGTATATATATATTGTATATATATATATTGTATTTATATATATATATATATATATGTATATATATTGTATTTATATGTATATATATATATATATATATATATATATATTTATATATATTTATATATACATATATATTCATATATATATATATATATATATATATATATATATATATATATATATACATATATATTCATATATATATATATATATATATATATATATATATATATATATATATATACATATATATTCATATATATATATATACATATATATTCATATATATATATATATATATATATATATATATATATATACATATATATTCATATATATATATATATATATATATATATATATATTTTTGATGAATTTTGCACATTGTCGTGCTTTTCATATTCAAATAAGCCATATATTATAGTACTCTAATGTCTGGAATCTCCTTATACCTCAGGATCATAATTAGCTTCTGGTCGGCCGGGGAATCGAACTCTGGTCTGAGAAGCTGGCACGACAGTGACATACCATATAGCTAGCTTCTCGGACCAGGGTTCGAGTCCCCGGCCGACCAGAAGCTATTATCTTTGAGTTGGTTCCCTCTTGGGGCTTTGATCCCGAGTTATAAAGAGAATCCAGATATCAAGGTAGTATATTTGGCTTATTTGAATACACACACACACACACACACGCACACACACACATATATATTATATATATATATATATATATATATATATATATATGAATTTATATGTATATATATCAATATATATATCTATATAAGTATATATATGTATATATATAAATATTTATAAATGAATTTTTATTATATATATCTATATAAATATATATATATATATATATATATATATATATATATATATATATATGTATATATAAGTATATATATATATATATATGAATTTATATGTATATATCTATATATAGATATATATATATAAGTATGTATATATATTTATATAAATATAAATATATATATATATATATATATATATATATATATATATATATATATATATATATATATATATATATAGTGTCTGGAACAGCTGAAAAGACTTGAATCTGGGAGACTCACGTGAGAATTCAACTGGATTAAATTGTAACTTATTTTTCGTATTTCAAACAAATTACACTTTTGGTGTTAAGAGATGTAATGCGCTTGTTAAGAGTGAAAATAATTTACTTTGATAACTGCATGTGTAAGAATGAGTGTACATTGTGTAGGAATGGAGAAGAATAATAATTAAGAGAATAATTTTAGGAAATTGCTGAATCATTGTTAGGCTTCTTTTTGAGAATGTGGTAGGGTAGATGTGCTAGGATATGTGAATGCGCATGTAAATCACAAGGAGTGTTCTATTTGTATAAGAGGGTAATGAAAGAGAATATGAACAGTGAGTGATGAGTAGATACAAAGTTTAGTTAAGGAAAAAAACATAGATTATTTGAGATACAGTTACGTGATAGAAAAAAAAAAAGCAGGTGCAAAGGAGAGAAAAAGCTGGGCAGTATTGAAAACGGAGCGGAGAAAGTGGATAAGAAATTTAGGGAGAGTAAAGAAAATCTCTTTTACATGGTTGTAAATGAAGAAGGATAGGTTAATAGATAAATTTATCTTAAAATAAAAGATCTATAAATGGAATTCAATAAGTTAAAGAAAGAAAAAACACCAGGAGTTGATTGAATTACAAGCAAGACACTGCAGTGATACTGGGGTTAGGTGGTTGATTAGGGTTTATATAGTATGGCAGCGTGAAGGAAAGATCTTTTAACAATGATGGGCATGTAAAGTTTCTAGAGGAGATTAAGCATTATCAATGTGTAGTTTTTCTTAGTATACTATGGAAAGTGATTAGTACGATTTCAATTTAAAAAGTAAGACAGGCGACGGAAGGACTGTTAGGGAGAGTACAGTTTGGGTTTTGAGTAAACTAGTATTTAAGTGTTTGTAGACTAGTTGATTGTTATGAAGCAGTTATGTGAGAGGTTTAAAAGTAATTGAAAATTAAGATGCATTTGATATAGTAAGACATTGTAAAAAATAGGATGGCATTAATAAAAGTACTGTGGGAGATTGTTTCACATGTATAGTATAGAAGATAGATTGTTTAAAGCTACACAGTTTTTATTAAGGATTTGTAGCATATATATATATATATATATATATATATATATATATATATATATATACTGTATATATATATATATACTGTATATATATATATAT
>NC_090768.1:9075402-9085402 GCF_036898095.1 Palaemon carinicauda
CAGCTAACAAGGAAGGAGGTAGCGCCAATTACCTCAAACGATGGTTCTAACGACAACAAGCAATTACACCTTTCTCTAACGACTCGTATGCCCAATCATGGGTGGTCGATCCATTGCTGAACCCAGCAACATCAGTTTCGATTTCCCAACTTCCTCTATAATGGGGCGAACCATTTGCAAACGTCAAAGTTAATCACTTCTATTGGTATTTAACGTGAATCAACATCACATACTACAAGGGATATTCGGAAATGTTCGAGAAATTAACGAGTTTCGTCTAACGAACAACGTTTACACGCCGTTTGAGCATATTTCCTGAAGGGTCGTGATTGCAAATTGAAATATCTCTAGTTCTGAAGTGAAATTTCTTGTTCGGCTTCAGTTTCGAAGGTCACCGAACTGGTAAGCCATCTGGTGGGCTTCCTCGAGCATCTGCTTTTCTAGGCAAGGGGTTATTAGCATACTATTTTCAAGACTTAGAAAACTGCGATGTTATTCATAAGTTATCATTTTAATCATAATTGAATGTTAAGAAATTCAAAGGTATGATGCTATGTATATTATTAATGTTTGAAATTTCTAGAAGGTAATACATTAGTTAGGAATTGGAAGCGACTGTAGTAAATCTTGTAACTTAATCGGTCACTTTGTATGTCCATTAATTAATATGAATACCGGTTTTTGTAATTCAAGTCTATTATAATAACAACACATATTTTTTTCAAGCAACACGTTTACAAACGCACATACACCCATATATATATATATATATATATATATATATATATATATATACATATATATATACATATATATACATATATATATATATATATATATATATATACATATATACATATATATATATATATATATATATATATATATATATATGTATAATTTTTATCAGCAATAAACACTCCCTGAGGAACACTACTGGTGGTAATTACCATAAACACTGGCCGCAAGATAGATATCCCTTATGAAGTCCAAATCTTAATTACGCTTTCATAAATAGACAGAAAAATTTAAGCCCGAGAAATAATTCATATGTAAATCACCATCAAATAAGAGCGTCATTATCTCTGACCTTGAGATGGACCTATTTTCAATTCGCATAGTTGATATACTGCAATGTCCGCTCTAATGTTAAGTCGGTCTCTTGTTAACGTTGAAAACTGTTATGTCAATGTTATACTTTTTCTTGGATTCATACATATACTCATTCTCGTAAGACCTTACTGAGTAACAGTAATGGTTTCAATTGTAATTTTCGGTATGGTTGATATAACCCGTTGAAATTAATGCAATTGTTATCGATAGGAAGTGAATTTAAAAACTGTACCGTTTCCTTGAATACAAGCACGCGATGAACATCCATAAACTATGTTAGGGATACGGACAATTATTAATTCATTAAATCAAATGACGAATTGTCGTGGAATGTATCAAAACACGATTTCCTCTCTGCTTGTAGGCAACAGGAAAATTCGTATCTTATTATTGAGACTAGTCGTTTTCTTTGATAAGTTTGCAAGAGAAACTGTAGTAAAAGTTGCACTCCGGAGGGACATATCTTCCCATGAAGTTACTTTAATAGAACAACGTAAAGAATAGATATCTACCTAACCAGTATTTGCTTGGCAAAGTATTTTAGTAGATAGTTCGTAAAAATTGTGCCTCTTTTCGATGTGGTGAATTGTTTCCAACTTAAGCAGATGAAAGTATTTTTAAGTAATAGATTGCAGAGAGTATGTTTTTTTTTTTCGTGGGTGTGTGAAATAACTATAAATTACTATGGAAAATCACACTTTTTTTTTTCTAATCGCCATCGTAATATTAACTTGAATCCTTCCTGGCATAATTATTTCAGATTGAAACGTTGAACACCTAACAAATTGTAGCTGACGCATAGTATAGTGTAGTTTTACACTGCACTTGAACTATCCAATATACAATTGATTAACTTACATAAATACAAGAGCAGTTCTTTATTTACTTGTCATTTTATGTACCACAATGACCTCAGAGCTTAAAGATAAAGAGCAATACATCTGTCAAATTCATAGTATGAATTTTGACGTTCACCGATTCAAAACCGACTTGATGCCCCGAGATTCCACTGAAATCTCCAGTTCAAAATAATTATAATAACATTTGAAAAAGATGATTTCAATAATGAAATTCGATTTGCACATTGAAAAAACCAAATTCGAACGCACCTTAATTTTAAGAGTAACATTTATGTGCTGGTCAGCAAAGCCTTTCATTTTTCCGCATTTACAGAAGAACCTGAATTTGCTTCCAAAACTATTTTTTTTTACAGTTCCAGAAGCAATCTTTGTATGTCATAGCTGAGAAACATTATATATGTAATGATAAAGTTATGAATAACTTTTGCCCCTCTATACAACGTTAAAAAATGTTTTGCAAAAACACATCTTTCAACTATGAGAGGACTTTGTGACCAACCTATTCCTGTGCGAACAACCGGACTCACGCTCTATGAAGTATTAGGATGATTTCAGCCAAAGGAAAAAACGGGGCTAAAAGTCTTCAAGTCATTAAGAAGTAATTTATCTTGATGGTTCGGTGATTCAGATGTAAAACTATGACGGATGAGTATTTAGTGCGAGCGCTGCCATGCTTTCAGTAAATCTCATTTTAGAGAGAAGGAAGGGTTTACAACTTCTTTTTAATTCTATGCCTTTTCCTATTATTATTATTATTATTATTATTATTATTATTATTATTATTATTATTATTATTAAGCTACAACCCTAGTTGGAAAAGCAAGATGCTATAAACCCAGGGGCCCCAACAGGGAAAATAGCCCAGTAAGGAAAGGAAACAAGGAAAAATTAGATATTTTAAAAACAATAACATTAAAATACATAGTTTCTATATAAACTATAAATACTTTAACAAAACTAAAGGAAAAGAAATTGGATAGAATAGTGTGCCCGAGTGTACCCTCAAGCAAGAGAACTCTAACCCAAGACAGTGGAAGACCATGCTACAGAGGCTATGGCACTACCCAAAACTAGAGAACAATGGTTTGATTTTGGAGTGTCCTTCTCCTAGAAGAGCTGCTTACCATAGGTAAAGGGTCTATAGCAAGAGGAAAGTAGCCACTGAACAAGTGCAGTGCCGTAGTTAACCCCTTGGGTGAAGAAGAATTGTTTCGTAATCTCAGTGTTTTCAGGTGTATGAGAATAGAGTAGAGTCTGAAAAGAATAGGCCAGACTATTCGGTGAATGTATAGGCAAAGGGAAAGAACCGTAACCAGAGAGAAGGATCCAATGTTGTATTTTCTGGCCAGTCAAAGGACCCCATAACTTTCTAGTGGTAGTATCTCAACGGGTGGCTGGTGCCCTGGTCAACCTACTACTTATATGGTGTATATTTACTGAATGTTATAAAAGGGGCAAGTCCAGTCACGTTTTGAGAAATAATTAAATACAAATAGAAATCATACAACAATGATAACAAAATTAAAAGGCATTTTTTTTTCATTTGAGCTTGAGAATTGGAGATGAATCAGATTATGATCCTGATAAATCGGAGGATCTGTTCGCTTGAGAACGAAACCAACATTTTCATAAACAACCAGTGTTAAAATGTCTTTTATCATCTACCAAGTTTTTAAATCATAATTGTGTTAATGGTTATCGTGAATCAATAAATGTATAAAATATGATATAATAGTGTCAGAAAATTGGTCTACTCTTAAAATCCCCCTTGCTAATTTGGAGGCAAGAGATACCTTCGTGTGCAGTATCCTCTTTCCGTCATACAGTAAATGACCAAACTATTATCTCTCGAACTTGAAAGAAGATATATCACAGCACATGATTCATTAAGATGACTTTCATCTCGGAATATAACTAAAAATTCAAGGAAATTTGATGGAGAGATTCTTAGAGAAAAGAAAAAAAAACCTGATCATGATATAGTCAAGTAAAAAATGTATCAAATACTGCTTACCTGCTTATTTCCTTTGTCATTCCTACCCTCTCCACGTCCCTCAACCTGAAACAACATGCCATAAATCGTCTTTTTTTAGCTGTCTTGCAGGAATACAATCCTTAAGCATGACTTGCTAAAGGAAAGACATAATGGCTTTAAAATTCAACTTCGAACTCCAACGCCATTACTCGCAAAAACTTGATGATGAATATTACAAAAAAAAAAAAAACCCTGTTCGAAATATGAATGACTAAGGAAGTTTTTTATGAATTCTTGCACTTGGTATTTGAATTCGTCATATAATGGCTGAAAGGTATCTGATATGACGGACGCATGCTTTGCCCAAGGTTTATGCTTAATATTGATCTGGATTTCTCTATAAATTTCGACATCTAGACACACACAAACACACACGTATCTGATATGACGGACGCATACTTTACCCAAGGTTTATGCTTAATATTGATCTGGATTTCTCTCAGTATATTTCGACATGTAGACACACACAAACACATATATACATATATATGTGTATATATACACATATATACATAGTATACCAGTAGAGAATCCATTGTTTTTACAGAGCCTTAGGAAGAATTAGCCCAGTGCGTATAGATAGATATTTCACAGCGCATTGTTTTTTCATGATATTTTGTTAATCTTAATCATTTATCTAAATTTGCCTTCTATCCACCCACCCTTCTGTGTTTTTTCAAGGCTTCTGAAAGATTCATGATTGCATTTTTATCAGAATTTAGGAACAGTTTTTAATATCTTTAAATAGTTTTATATATGCAACTATGACGACACTACTATCGAATTGTGATTATCATATGTATATTCTTCTGTACTCACCTACGGTAAAGATTAAAAGTTATCTCTTATTCCTTCCATATTGGAATTGTCAGGAAACCCGTTCTCTGACTGTTCATTGAATGAAAAGCAAACAAAAACACAAACCTGATATTATACACAAGATATAAGAAACCAAAGAAAAAAAATAATTGTAACACTGAGGTCTCATTCAATGGGAAACCACAAAAAATAGCCAACTTCACATGAATGAAGACATTGTTTCAAAGCTGTTTCTTTATTCAGCCCTTATTCAGTGAATTCAGTCTAATAGAAACCTTGATATGCCATTTCCCTCCCTTGCCTTACCCCCTCCTCCTAATCATTATCACGTTTCCCTTTCCTTCTCTTCTTTTATTCCAATCTTGTTATTTTTCGCTTCTCTTATATCGTTACGAAACATATCCCTGAATTTCAAAGAAGAGCCACATAAGAATTCCCGTACACTCGAAATTATAAGAAATTATAATGTGATTAGTCTTACTCCTGAATCATCCAATCCCTTATTATATATAACCCTCGCTCATTCCTTTTAAATTTACATGTATAATTTAACAAATTGCCCCAATCCTACTCCGAAAAAGCAAGCCGTATTCTTGGTTATCATGCAGACGCTGCTTCCAAAGATTTGCATTGCAAATGTTCTTTTTTTCTGGATTTTTAATTGGTGTAATTAACATTCTGTATTGCGGCATGATTCAATGGACTTTTACGACGCAATCATTTGGGTACTGCTGCATATTGATATTACATACCGTAGCCTGATTCCACGTCTACTGCAGACTTCCGGTGTTCACTAAACCCCATTCATGTTAATGTGGGAGGCTGTCGAAATACTAGAATGTAAAAGTATATACATCTGAATGCACATACACACAAACACACACACGCACACACACATATATATACATATATATATATACATTATATATATATATATATATATATATATATATATATATATATAATATATATATATATATGTTTGTTTATGTATACACACACGGATGTATGTATGTATTTATATTTGTGCACAAAGTGTACTGAATAGGTTTTCATTCATAAATAATGATCATAAAATACTTCTTATTTAGTTATTCCAGGAATAGCAGCCAGTGGTTGCCAAGGCAGGAGAAGATAATTTTCCAAATTGTTTATTGTTATTTATATACTAGCATTGTCATCTGTCTTTAATTTTGGAGGTTCTACTATCGGCCATCATTTACATCATCCCACTTTAGTCCGTCAAATAGGGTGGAAAGGTGATCATTATGCAAAGGAGTATACGAGAAAAAAAAATCATAAATATTTCTGACCACTTGACTTTGTGTCATAGTTCTGTCATGCGTACTTTGTTTATGTAACTCCAATTGAAGGGGTATCCAAGCTTTGTACAAGACAGACCATCGTGCAGAGACGTGCTTGAAGGCATTATTCTTCTGCCACTCCTATCCTGTCATTGCAACTTTATCATTTTTCATGTAAGGGTTACCCATCATGGATAGTTTACTATATGGGAGATCGTCCGCCTAACTGTCTGTTGCCTCACGTACCTTGCTTTCGAAATTCAGACGCAATTGAGAGGATTTCAATCAAAGTTGGTAGAATGGAATTCCTTCGTGCACAGATGTGCTTGAATAGTGATTGAATGTCTATCCACTGGACGCTTCTGAATCTGCAACGCTTACCGTTACATAGCAATTCTGAGATTGGAGAAATTTCAGTCGAAGGTTGTTGTATACTTGTGCAAAAGCTGTAATGGTGTCTACCACACTTATTCAATCGCTGTGTTTTAAGAGACAAATAAGGATTTAGTATTAGCAACATCCATTGTTTCGGCAATACTGTCCATATTCTTTTTTATCTATTTTCATTCTTTGATTGAATTCAGAATAATATCGCACAAAACATTTAATGAAGCTATGAATAATAAAATCCCTGAGTTATATGTTGCTTATAAACTCGTCTTTAATAGTATCATTTTGCCAAGGTTTTGTTAATAATAAGATACCCACCCGAATGAGTTCCTTATTATAATTATACATTGCCCACAAAAACTCGATTAACCCTACAGTCTTCTAACCTAAGATATAGTTATATCATATTTAGGGAAATATTTTAATAAAGAGGTAATTTCAACTGCCAAAAAATCGTAGTAATAAGCCGGTTGTCTTTAGCTTTAAAACTTTCTATAAGTCTTCTGATATTTCAAACAGGAATCTTCAGACTAAACAGTGTGACCGACTGCGTTGATGATCAGGTTATAAAATTAGCATAGTTACCCAAGAATTAAGTTGCAATTAATTCTTCTGCTTTTCCCTGATACAACCGTTGTTATTAGTCATGATGTTGGTGATGTTAAAGACAGAACAGTCTTGTAAATAAAGCTTTGGAGACATTTTATAAGTGCATTGTTGGTATACATTTCTTAATTAAGCCAAGTCTCAACCACATAGCATGAGTTGCTTCAAAATTCTTATTGGATTGGCAAAGAAATTTCGATCTCTTATCATTTTATTCTTGTTGGTAGATGTCACTTTTATTAACAGTGAAAAAAGGGTTTGCAGATTTTTTTTTCTTACCGGAGCAACTTATACCTGCGATAAATTTTTAATTATATTTATTTAGTTTATATTATAGTAAAGGAGTGACTGACTATCCTTGTTGGGGTTACCTTTTCAGTTTACGAAAATTATACATTCTCTATTATTACTTATTAAAAAATTTGTTTTTTTTCATGTTTAGAAAATTAGATGTAATAATTTTGACAAAAGCGCGTCTGTTAATAGTAACGTAAATTTTCAGTTTTCAAAACTGATATTTTATTGATGAAGAAATGTCCGCCATAATTTATAGGAATTCGTTCGTATCGTATATCATGTTTTGTGTGGTTTCAAAGAGAGCTTAACAAAACTTCACCTTCTGGATCATTTAGGCTTTGGTTGAACACTGCTCATGAAACTTTCCTGATTTATGACTTGTGGACATGTGAACATTTATTTGCGGAAACTTAGTGAGTAACCAGGATCATGTTTTAATTCTAGTTAGTCGCTTGACTGTTAGTTCTATGATGTTTGTGGTTCAGGGAACTCATTCCCAAGATGAAAATCACTCCTCATCGTCATTCATCATAAAAATATATACTTGAATCACGAATAAAGGATAGTGGTTATGATAATAATGTATAGCAAGCAGAGTAAAACTCCATGTGCGCTTTTTCCAATTGATAGTGTTATTCATTGCTTTTCTTGCACAAGGTCCTCCAGGAGGGGAGGTCCGAGGCTCAAAGCATTGGCCTGTGCCCTTTTTCGAAACGAGGCTCGGGCTAAGGATCCAATTGTGGGGAAAGAAAACTAGGGTATAGACTGGAAAACCAAAGTAAAATTGACCGTTAATGTTAAGACCTAATTCCAATTGACTATACCTAAGCAGTCCTGGCATGCTTTTATTGAAGAATCAGACTTAATTCTCTCCTGTACACTAAACGACATCGCAAAGAAGATTAATAATAAAAGATAATCCTTAACCAAAGAAGACAGATGAGTCAGAATTCTTTGCTATCAGGAATAATTGTCCATTTAAAGACAGCCGATTGATAACAATTTGCAAATGGCCAGAAAAAGACTGCAATTCTCCCTTCAATCGTTTCTAGTGTCATGCCGAGACCGGAACGTCGAAACTATTTTATCATCATCATTATCTTCTTTTCCTCTTCTCATCGTTCATGAGCCTTCTGTAAATGCAGCTCGGCATCGTTTTGAGGTATTAGGTTTTCGTAGCTCTTTGTATCTTTTTGTTACATGAATGGCCCCGTTACAAAAGATAAATGGGTGCAGAGATGAAGAATAGATTAGATAGTGAAACAACGACGTATACAATATATAGACTAGAGACAAAAAAAGTTACTTGGCTTTTCCGGTAGGTTTTGACAAGAATTAAAACGTCCAGCTGTGATCAGCAGGGTAACATATTTACTGCTTAATGTTTTGTGGAAAGTAATCTTACAAATCCCAGATGTTTTGAATACTTGCAAAACGGATACATCGAAGTGTTCTCGTAGAAGAGGAGACTTTATTCTGCCGTTTTCTCTTTGAACGATCTATTTTTCTGGGAGGTGGAGGTTCTACATTACTGGAACCTCTTGTTTAAATCAATTGGTAATCATTTATTGTAGATTGTTGCACTGCATAAGATTTTTAATAACTCTGACCATCCTTTACATTCAGATCTCCCTGGACAATTCTATCCTGTTCGTAATACTAGGCAGGCAGTTAATTCTAATAGCCAGGCCTTCTCCATCATGAGGCTCAATGCTACACAGTATTCTAGAAGTTTTATTCCAGCTGTTACCAAGTTGTGGAATGATCTTCATAATCGGGTGGTTGAATCAGTAGAACTTCAAAAGTTCAAAGTTGGAGCAAATGTTTTTATGTTAACCAGGCTGACATGAGTCTTTTTAATAGTTTATATATGACATATCTGTTTTTGACGTTGTTGATAGTTTATATAGGACATATCTGTTTTGACACTTGCTGTTTTTAGAATGATATATTGTTAATTTATTCTCATCATTTATTTATTTCCTTATTTCCTTTCCTCACTGGGCTATTTTTTCCTGTTGGAGCCCTTGGGCTTATAGCATCTTGCTTTTCCAACTAGGGTTGTAGATTGGCTAATAATAATAATAATAATAATAATAATAATAATAATAATAATAACAATAACAATACAGTATGTCAGTATTTTAAGTCTGCACTTTTAAAACGGTAATGGTTTGCTAACTGCTGTAATGTTTAATAAGAAAAACTAATACCAGATAGTTCTAGCATCAATATTGTGCTCACGCGATGGCTGAAGACAATTGCTAAGAATACAAAATTCATATTTCTAAAAAAACAGAATTAACTGAATGTTATAAGAATGTGAAAGGTCGAGGGAAACATTGGATTAGGCATTACGGAAAGTAATTGCAATAGCAAAAAGCCTTAATGTATTGGAATAATTTCTGTTAATTGTGATGTATTGCTTATTTTTATCATTATTTGAGTACCCTTGTACAAAATGTCGGTTGTAGGTTAGCCAGGGCACCAGCCACCCGTTGCGATATTACCGCGAGTTTTTGGGTCCTTTGACTGGCCAGACAGTACTACATTGGATCCTTTTCTCCGGTGATGGC
>NC_090768.1:9092902-9095402 GCF_036898095.1 Palaemon carinicauda
AATATCTACATAGATAATTTCCCATTGTTTCATAGGAGGAAATTCGTTGAATACTAAAGAAGAAAAATGCATTTTTTTCCAACTCTGTAGATTTTGCGAATGAAATGTTTAATTGTTCCAATTACTCAGTGTCATTTTCATATTTTATTACGAGATCTTCCATGCAACTTATGTAGAGTATAGTCATAGGAAGACAAGTTACTCGGAATCAAATAATATTGAAGATTGAGAAAAAATATTTACTGGTGTCAGTGACAAAAGTTTCTCCATTTAGTTTTTGCTGTTCATCGTTATCGGCGATAATAGGCATTAGGAGTCGTTATATTTGCAATTATCAAACGAAGACACAAAATACACTGACTATACCATATCGATATGAAGCACGTAGATCGTGATGAACGTTCACAAAAATAGGAATGTGCGTGTTTCTGTATATTAAGAGATGAGAAGAATAATACTTAACCATTAGTAATGCTGGAGATATGATGAAGTAGGTTGTAAGAATCATGGGCGTGTCGGGTTTCTTTATATACCTGTGAGGGTGTAATGGAAGAATAATAACAGGAGGATTAGCAGGAAAAGACCCATGGGGTTTAGCAAGGAAGGTAGTGATTGTGAGTTAAATGTTTATTATAAGATAGGAGTGCTCTAAACTCTATAAGTGGCCTGCATAGGTGGACATAAAGTTATATAGAATTGATAAAGATATTGTGTGGCAGCTGGTGAAAACTTGTCAGTTAAAGGATAATTAGTTTATCCTAATTAAAAAGCTATTTGCCGAAATAGAAGGTCTAAAGCTACTTATTTATACTAGTTCAGTGAAGGTGTTGATGAAAAAATAAGGTTACTGCAGTAGAAAGAGTTGTAAATAAATCCTAGCGAGAGTAAGAATTTTATGTGGAAGACACCCATAACTCTAGTATGGATGAGAAGAGACAGAATGGTTGACTTTCAGGTATGTGAGAGTAAATGCCATTAATACAGGTAGAATAAGAGAACTGGTGAACCAAAGAGCAATAGACTTGGTATAGGAGGGTCGTACTCTGCAAAAGTCTTGGCGAAAATGAGTATCAAAGTAGAAAAAATTAAAAGATAATCGAGCCAAATATTCGTTTTTAGGAGTGAAGTATGATTTTTTAGTGTTGCTTAATGTGAAGGAACTAAAGTTTTAGAAATTTATTGTGGGAATAATAAAGCGTATGGAGAATAAAGATGAATGTATGAAAAATAAAGGATATACAAAATGTGTAATAAAAATTCAAAAATTTTTGAAAATCAGAAAGCTTTGAGGAGATATCTTGTATGAATGAAATAAAATAAATAGGCTGGTGAAAAGGGTACATGATGAAAATGTAAAGGATGAATAAAATGAACTAGGTCAATAAATTGAGTAAAATTTTGAATGTTTTCAACATACGAGGATTGTCAAAGTGTGTATAGAATGCATTCGAAGCTGATGGTGGCAGATGCTTTAGGAATGTTCTAATTTGGTTTTATAAATGATTTGCATGAATGGGTCCAGACGTAGGCCTAGGATCGAATCTCAGTTAGGAGTAAGCATTGTGGAAGTTGTCTGTTATAACCCATTATTCTTCAGATTGTTACATAAGCAGTTAAATATGTAATGATGGTTGTCCGACTGTAGTGGGTAGCGGTCGATGATGGAAAACGATGTGGTAAACTCGTATTATTTAGATTTTGCTCAGAACTTTTTTTTTCATCATTGATCGCAGCATTCTAAATACTAATAGAGAATCAAAAGAGTAACACCTTCCAGGGCCATCCCTTTGATGAGGAAAAGGCGTCGGTTTGTTTAAATGCATTTGCTTGCCCATATTCATTTTAAGATTATTGCTCTTGTATATATGTGCAACCGTGAAAAATATGATTAAAGTTTTGGGTCTTTTGTGTTAAAGAATACCTTTCGAAACGAAAGCTATTTCTTAGCACAAACGGCTATAGCAGGAAGTTTTGATTATCTTACTGTTTGTAAGCCACCTGAGGAAATACTACTTTAGTTCATTCAATCTTCGTTTGTACTGTAACAACGGTATTAACTCATCGCAGGTCATTCATATTGAATATATGCTAACTCTTCGTAAGAAAGTTAAACAATTTTATTTTGTCCATATAGAAATGTAAAATGGAAATTTCTAAGAGGCTATTGTGTCTGTAAAAAAATGAAGTGATGAGAATGAAAATATATCTCTTTCTCCTTACGCTCAACGGATTATTTGCATATGCAAAGAAATGCAAATCACGAATATTACACTTGGATGCAAAATAATATTTGCTAAAAAAGGTTAGCTCTTACAACCCGTCCTCTGTCAACCTGAGTCTTCTTGACAAGAGCCTTGACATAGGGCCTAGAATGTTTACAAACATGACATCTGTATAATACTGGTAATAACCGAGTGAAGTTGCTGCTGAATGTTCATTTGATGCAGTGTTTTTTATTCTGCGTGAAGTTTGCATATCTTCTACGTCAGCATTAAGTGAC
>NC_090768.1:9097902-9115402 GCF_036898095.1 Palaemon carinicauda
TTATGTGGGGCAGAAACTTCGACACTTAGAGGATGGAGGAGGGACTGCTGGAAAGAACTGAGATGAGGAAAGTGAGACGGATGGCTGGAATATCATTACTGGAAAGGAGGGAGGGTCAAGATATAAGAAGAATGTGTGGTATATATAGAATGTAAAAGATAAGGCTAGGGAAGCTTGTCTGAGATACAATAGCCCTGTAATAAGATGGGATGATGTGGAACCAATCAAGAGACCTAAGAACATGTCAGTGATGTGGAGGAGTGTCAGCATGATGAGATTGTGGTGGTGTTGGGGCGAGGAGAGATGATAATATGTAATGTGTTGGGACTCGGGGAAAAAGATGCACGGAATGGAAATAAATTGAGAAAGTTGACTCGGGCGGTCGACAGTTATACACTGGGACAAGTAAGGTCGAAAGATATATATATATATATATATATATATATATATATATATATATATATATATATATATATATATATATATATATGTGTGTGTGTGTGTGTGTGTAAGTATATATGTATGTATGTATATGTATATATATATATATATATATATATATATATATATATATATGTATGTATGTATGTATGTATGTATGCATATATATATATATATATATATATATATATATATATATATATATATATATATATATATATATCAACACAACATCGTGCTCAAATAATAATAAATTTCTACCTCATACTTGGGATCGAACGCTAGCCCCTTCTAATGAAAGCTGCGAAAAGAAAAGTGTAAAGAATTGATGGGAGTTAGTTCCGTCATCTTATTAGTGACCTCATCGGAGTCACAATAAGACTACAATGAAATTGTTTTTATACAGGAGAATGGGATCCCTAAACGGACAGCTTCTTGAAGATTCTAAATAAGTCTAATTTAAGAAAAGAGGACAGGTCATGACAGATTCCAACTTTGACCTTGTGTATATGGAATTAGAGTTCCATGATATTTCTTTGGCTATTATTGTCTTTATATCCAGCCAACCGATTAAAGTACCTTAGCTCAACCAATGGACGGGTACGGCTTTATTAATGAAACCACTAGATACAGCACTCTTATGCTGTTATGTTACATGACAGATATGCCTTTTGAAGTTTGCTTACATAAAATAAATTACTTCGCGAACTTGGAATATATATATATATATATATATATATATATATATATATATATAGTATATATATATATATATATATATATATATATATATATATATATATATAGATGTGTGTGTGTGTATATCCGTGTGTGTGTATGATCAACACTCCTTAATATCAAATTGGTATGAATTTTATTTTAGATATCACCCTTTCTGAAAAATCTACATAGCCAAATAGTGTTTAAATACAGTTGCATATTGAAAGATAGGTCGAATCAAGAATAGTTCTATAAATGAGAGTAATGTGATCTTTTTCCATGTTCAGATTATAATTCATTTTATGCCGGCCTTACATCTAAAGGCGTATGTCAGGACGAAACACCATAAGATGGCTATTTCTCGGGGCTTCGTTGATAATGCTTTGGCTGTCCATTGGCTTAGCTCACATTATAGAATCGATTAGTCAGTTGTCAAGACATTGACTTTACCCCAAAATTATTGATGAATCCTAATTAATTACATATACCCAAGGTCATGATTCATAGCTAAGACATGGTCGGTTTTCCAGTGATACTGTATTATCTTTTCTTATATCCGAATTATTTGAAATCGTCAAGAAACTGTCCGTTTACGGTACACCCCCTACTATATAGATACGATATTCTTGTATATTCTCATTGTGGGTTCGATGTTGTCATCAATAAGACTTGAATTACTAAATACAATTAAGTCTTTTCACTAATCCTTTGAAGTTATAATATTCTATGCTTTTCACACGTTAGCTGTCGTGATTTCTAGACTCAAAACACATGCACATACTCATATACTGTACATACATACATACATGCATACATATATTAAACATGAACGTCGAGTAGCGTATGATGCAAGAGAGGTTGACCCTATATGATGATACATCGTTGTGACATTTATAAGCCATTGATAAGCATTATTACTTCAAAATTAGACATTAAAATATAGATGTCTCCAGTGGTCTCGTAACTATGGTGGGCTGCTATAGATTCCTGATTAGTCGATCCATGACCTCCATAAGCATCAATCTGGATACAATCCCATATATAAGAGACATAATTCTTTAGGTCATTTTAGTAGATCAGAAATCGCATTAGACAAGTTATGTATATTCAAAGGGACTCAGAGACTGTTTTCGTATCTCGGTGTCAAAGGACCCCGACGTATAAGCAAAACCGAAGCCTTATTCGGAATGACAGGTCCAAAGAGATAGGCAAAATTAGCCTTCGTCTGGTCACCGAATAGAAAACGACGTTTCCCTTTACGGATATATGGGAGGCGTGTAAGTCAGGATAGCTAGAGCCAATTAGGACGGGACATTTTTAGCCGTGCGGTAATAGGATCTGACAGATGATAACAGTAGACAGTGACAGAAATCATTTTGTATCTCGTCATCATACATAATTACCGTTAAGCTGCATGAATAAGAGTATCAGGTGCTTCTATAGTCCATTTTTATCGAGGCAGATTTGCACCGACTTGCAGCGGTGCCCTTTTAGCTCGGAAAAGTTTCCTGATCGCTGATTGGTTAGAATTATCTCGTCCAACCAATCAGCGATCAGGAAACCTTTCCGAGCTAAAAGGGCACTGCTGCGAGTCGGTGCAAATCTGCATCGCTAAAAGAAATTGACTATAGTTAGGCACTTTTACGTGCATGTTTGTGCTCAGGTTTTGCAAAGTTTTCATTGATGTGGTATGTTTTTTTAAAGAAAATCTTTGATATTAGTGATAAGTTTTTAGTATAACTGATATTACATTAATATTATCCAATTTTAATCCAAATCTTAGGCCGTGAAAACAAGAACATTCTTTTTGCCAAATAGAACAAAAATACAAGAGCAATTCATGGACGGAACATGAAGAAATGTGCAACAATATGATTGCTAGCAAAGTTTATTGAAGCTTTTGCAAGCAACTTTCACATACAAATTGGTTGATATTTGATGTTTTATACTCTTTTCATATCCTAGTACTAGATAAGTTTATAACTGTTTTTAATTCTTCAACGGTTGTAGGATAAAACGTGCGAAAATTGATGTTTCCCGGCGCAATCGAAAGCCTTCATACCTAAGGTGAGATAGAATTTAAATTTAACACCCTAGGTAAAGAAAGATAAATTATCTCCTCTATCCTGGCTTTACCTCTGGCATCTGCATACCCCCTCTGATCACGGAGGAGGTAATACTTCCTACCTGTCACTATCAGTAAAGCGTGCCAATCACGTGTCTTTGGTTGTCACAGAACACAACGGTACAATTGAAGGCCAAGAAGGTGTCGCAAAACTATTTGAAATGTTACTGACTGTTAAAGACACATGCATATAAAGAAAAGTGTAATTAGTGAAAATCTCCCTGTCAACGATGCTTTTCGATTTTGCTATCGCCTGAATTGTAAGAAAGGTTGTGAGACCACAAAGATTTTCAGGAAAATAGATAGTTCATTGCCTGGGGTGAGGAAAACGTCATCCTATAGTTTGAGTATGAAAATAGCATTAAATTAAATACTGAGTGATGTTAAACTTTTTTTTTTTCTCTTTTAACTAATTTTAGACATCAAGCATTTCGTTTGTCAAATATCCTAAATCCAGTACCACCGACTTCTATTAAACTTATTCTGAAAAACAATAATTAAATTAGCGAGGTACCATCGAATAGTGAAGCTGTGAACATTTTGAATTGTATTTTTCTAAACAACAATTTCAATTTAATTCTCTCGTAAATAATGATAAGAATGAATTTCGTAATAGTATTAAGAAAAAATCTATAGCAGAGAAATCGGCGGTGAAGAGATATGGCAAAGTAATCGTGAAATGAAACCCATGGAAAGTATTTAGCTCTTTTCGAATATACTAGCGCCAGGAGCCTCATTTTCACGATTAGTATAAACTTTAGTTTCCTATAACATGAATAGCTACACCTTACTGCCTACTAGTTTAATTTTTTATGTATACTAATTCTTCACGCCCATTTTTTGTCAATTTACGCTCAAGGTTACATGCATATATGCACGAAAATGGATTTATATATAGAGGAAACTGGAGTATTATTTTAGAGGCATTAGTTATTCTTCTCACCAGATGAATTGTGTTAAAGTACTGAGAGCAAAAGGCAACGTTCAAATTACAAAATACTAAGATTCATCAAATTAAAGATATCGCCTTAAAAGAACAAAAAAAGAAAAAAAACTATGCTTGGCCCACTCAAGACAATTGGTGAATCAAGTGCTATAACATTTATTAATCTATAGTAGTATTTTCCAGTGAATATTTGGTTGATTATTTAATTTTAACCAATTGATGTAAGTGATCTGGCATTTTGACGACCTTGGTCATCGACGCCATATATAGTTGATTATCTAGGTGAGTGACGACATAGGCTTTTATCTAAGTAGGAAATAAAATAGGCGATTTCCTACACTGTTGAAGAGACAGGCCTTTATATTAGCTCAATTTAACTGGCTTGACGATAGACGTATTTTCTAGGATGCTGAGAGTTAGAAAAATTTAATTTATTTTTAAATCTTATTGTTTCAACAGATAATTAGTATAAGTTATTTTATTTTCAAGTCTGAGTACCAACCAGAGAAATTTGATGAGTTAACAACCACATCCTGGAAGGTTATTATGACGACGTGAACGATCAGTGAAAAAATACCATCACAGAGGTGTGTGGTCTCTCTTGAAATTTGATTACTGGAATGACAAATTTGATAATCTCATTGAGCGACAACTGATGAGTATACAGTACGTGACTGCAGAATCAGGCAAGAAATTTGGTAACCTAAGTGAAAGGTCATGGCAGAAACATGACTGATAAAGTGAAAGATCTCAGAGGAGAATGATTGCAGAAGTACGTGACTACTTGAAAAATACAGTTTGCTGAAGTGAATGATTATGGAAAAAATTAGAGATGTGCCGATACCACTTTGGAGGCCGATACTGATTCCGATACCCATTTTTTTTATTTCTAGACTGATACCGATACCAGGCTAATAGCCGATACCGATACTAACCGATAATCCGACATATTAGAAATTCTTTGTATTGCTTACAATAACAGTATAATATTGATTTGATTACGTACTTTTCAACCTCTTCATTGTGCCCAATACAGTGTGTAAGGCATTATTATGCCTATTCAGTAAACAGTACAGGCCAAGCACTTTGTGGTATCTATTTTACATAAAAAGGTGCTTTAAAGTGTTATTTTTGTTTGAAACATCTTAAACACTGGCTATGTGGATGGCAATGACACAATTGGATCATAAATCTAAATGCCCTCCCCTATATGATTTTTTTTATTACTGAATATCACAATTTTATTTCAACCTAATCACTGAACTGGAAAAAATAGCTGTTCATAAAAAGAGTGAAGTAGTGAATTATCTGCATTTCAGAATTTAGTCTTAGCGTGAGGAGCTAAAATGGTAGCTTTGATTGAAACAAAAAAATATATAAGTCTCCATTTATAACACTCAATCTCAGCGAGTTTTTCTTTGATAGTGTTATCTTCTACACATTACTCTTTGCCTGTTAGTTGACATTTAGGTACAGTTGTCCGCATGAATTCTAGTACACACCAAGGTGGGAGAGAAGTAGAAATTTAGAATGTATACCGAAATTTATGTAGGGATTGTACAAAAAATCACCAGTAATACTAAACTTCTTTATTTAGCAGTGTTCATATTTGAAAGGTTGTTTTTTATGTTCTTTAGAATAAAATTATACGGAATTATTCTAAAATCTAGTAATCACGAAAAAGGAAAAAAACATCACAAGGCTATTTTACATTACTATGCTCCATCTTCTTCAGACTCGTTGTTTTGTCATGCGATGTCAATTGTTGGAAACACGTTTAATCTGAACACAAGTAAAGCTTTGATGTTCGGATAACCCAAAATACTAGTACCAGTATCGTAGTATCGGCAATTTAATCTCATTTTTTTTATTGGCTGATACCGATACCAGATATTCTTGTTGGAGGCCGATACCGATACCGGTGACATGACAGTGGTCGATACCAATACTCACCAAAAAAAGTGCCGATACTACCGATACCAATACTATCGGCACATCTCTAGAAAAGAAATTGTTATAAGGAATTGACTTTGCTAAAAACAATATTTCCATTAACCTATAATTTTTTGCTTGATTGCTTTTAGAGTGGTGGCCTGTTTGATGTTAATAGACATATATCAAGTGTCTCGTTAAAGTTCTAAAATAAGTACTTTTGATTATTAGACGTGCCATGGTAAATGTCGAAAATGGATGCCCAGAATATTGACAATATGGATATAAATGAATTATCATTCAATTTCAAGTCTGTGAAAAGGAATGCAATTGCGCCATCAATATCTCTCGAAAACTATTTTACAGATATAGAAAAATAATGATATCTCCCGAATGTTTCCGTGACTTTCAAGATATCTGGATTAACGAAAGCGGAAAGGAAAAAAAAGTGAATTCACACGCATGTCAAGATTCCGAACATGCCCGAGTAAAGGCCAAATTACCCTTTGAACTGGAAATGTACAATTTCCAGAATGTATCAGAAGTTATTTCCTTTGGATTTGACCTTTCTTTCCTTACTTTATAGGTCACCTTTAATCTATATCAACAATGGGTGTCTCGTTATTTTTTATGGTTATGATCAGGAAACAGAATTCCTTTTTATTTCCTTTATTCTCAAAGGGAATTGACTTCTGAAGATACACTTCTAAAGAAATTTATTTAGTTTATTTTGATTGAGACGATGAAGAAAACGATTTCTCTATATTGAGTACACCCCTTCAATTTCATCGATTAGTTATTATCCAATTAAAATGTAATGGATGATTGAGTGCAAGACCAAAAATCATAAGCGTTTATTGATGACGTCATAGTTTCGACATTAAATCAATCAATTTGGAACGAAACGGTAATCCAAGTTTTAACAAAAATTTCATATTGAAAAATATACGTTTTTCAAAGTGAATTTTCTTTGTAATATCCAACACCAACATCAATCACTTTTACGACGGCAAGGTTCAGTCAGCAATTACTTCGCATAAGCGAAAGATGATTCTCAACGCCACTTATCGACGATAGTTTTCCTTCTTAGCGTTAATAACTTTGTGAAATTTAGCCCAGCTCATGCAAATCCTGGCTTGTAAAGTACATTGTGTTTAAGATTTTAAGAGGACTTTAATGCTCCAACGTCTGACACTCTTGGTAACGTCCTTCCCTTCGTTGGAACGCTGCAAATCAAGAAACTCGGCCGAGGCTTTTATCAGCGTCAGCATTTTCGACATAGGACGTCCGTCTTTGCAGTTTATTACTGCCTTATTAAGATCACAACGACTTGAAATCATCGCCTTCCCAGCTGTTTCCAAGCTCCCGGCGGCTCTGCCTTACATATTGCCTTGGCTATATTCAGGCATTATGCCACCATAAAACGGATTCGTGTGGTTTCATTCATGAGAGACTGAAAGAGTTGTCTGAATACATGGCCTAATTATAATACAAGAGCAAGGGTAATGACTTTGCATATGAAATTTTTCTTAAAGTATTATAATTTTGCCTTTATTTGCGGTGAACGTAGACCATCTATGCTTAAAATAGCATGTAGGTGTTGATATATTAGTCCTAAGGATTTATTTGTTTTATTTAATAACTGTTACATTTGGAAAGATTTATTTATGAAAGTTGAAACGCCATCTTTTATAAAACATTACGCGAAAGACCTAAGCTCAGTGCATCCTACTCCTTATAATCCTATATAAAACCTTTTAAGGATTTACGTAAAGAAAATGCTTTATTTTTATGACTAGAGCAAATCAAGCATGCCTTTGCTTTCTTATTTAGCCAAAACCGAAAGAGTAATAGCTTGTTTGTCAGTGTTTGTTGCTTACGCGTTTACTCCCTCTTTTTGAATGTTTATACTTGCCATTTATGCATTCACATTCTCTGTTTGTTTTGATGATGTTGTACTTTATTTTTTATTATGTATTCCTTTTGTTGAAACTTGGTGTTTATGAGTATTACTTATGTTTTTACTATTAATGATTACGCTTATACTGTTTATAAGTAGTTAAAATACTGAACCTTTGCAATGAGAGATTCGAGCATTTTGCCCAATTTCAAATATGAAAAGTGAAGGATAGATATAAGTTAACGTAAAAGACATTTGTACAAATCAACATTAAAAAACGTAATCATGGAATGGTTAACCCATCTTTAGTTTCAAGGAAATTTGTTTAATGAGTATATTAAACGTTGTAAAAACCACTTTCTCAAGTATTTATTCATTCAAATGAACAGCAGCTGTAAGGTGGTCTTCCTTCTGTTTTCCTTAGTCGTGCTCTCAATATTAATATGCAAATTACTGTATCGTAAAAAGGTTATGATAATTTTTGTCAGTTTACTGTCATATTTGCGCTTTGTTTCATCTCTTCCAGATACTCAGAAGCAAAATGTTAAAACTTGAATAGTGTGAGAATTATAAGACTTTTTGCAACAAATAAATGTTTTATCAAATACATGCGAAGGCTGAAAGGGAGAAAGTAGTAGGCTCAGTGAATATCCTGTAACTAAATTCCTCCTCAGTGAAAAGGAATCGCCCGAATGTTCATATATGAATACAGCTACATGAAATGATAATCAAGAGGCTTTAAATGGGAACTCATTCCAAACAGAAAGCGTAGGAGGGTAGTATGGCTTGGCTGAACTAAAAAGTCCTGGTATTTCGTAATTGCGCAAGTCGCGCCGGTGCCCCTAAAGACGCACGCCTTGCCTTAAGGATGCTGTTTTTTATTTTATGGTAGTTGAGGATGGTATCAAAATTTGGATACTATCCTTACTTGTTTATAATATGAGAAACCTTTACTTGGCCTATGATTTTGTCCAGACTGATCGTTTTTTTTACCTTTTAAGATTTGATGCTTCATGACATGTTACACACATATGTCTTAATGTAGAAGATTAAGGTTTGCAAGTAGAATATAATATGTATACATACTTATAATGTATATATCGGTACGATATATATATATATATATATATATATATATATATATATATATATACTGTGTATATATATATATGTGTGTGTATATAAATGTGTGTGTACTATTTGTATATACACTATACACGTTATATATATATATATATATATATATATATATATACATATATATATATACATATATATATATACATACATATATATATATATATATATATATATATATATATATATACGGTGTGTATATATGTGTATATAAATATGTGTGTACTATTTGTATATACACTATATACGTTATATATATATATATATATATATATATATATATATATATAGTTGTGATTGCTATTAATTTCTAAGAATTTAATTTCCCTTTACTTTACACTCCAAAATCAAACAATTGTTCTCTAGTCTTGGGTAGTGCTATAGCCTCTGTACCATGGTCTTCCACTGTCTTGAATTAGAGTTCTCTTGCCTGAGGGTACACTCGGGCACACTGTTCTATCTAGTTTCTATTCCTCTTGTTTTGTTGAAGTTTTTATTATTTATATAGGAAATATTTATTTTAATGTTGTTACTATTCTTAAAATAGTTTATTTTTCCTTGTTTCCTTTCCTCACTGGGCTATTATCACTGTTGGAGCCCCTGGGCTTATAACATCCTGCTTTTCCAACTAGGGTTGTAGCGTAGCATTTAATAATAATAATAATAATAATAATAATAATAATAATAATAATAATAATAATAATAATAGTAATAATAATAATAATAATAATATGACTAATTTTAGAATTTGCACGTTTCTGTTTTTACCTTTGATTAAATTTCAGTTTTAGCTTTGTAAACTTTTAAGAAGAAAACTGTTCATTAAAAAAAACAAATGCGGAATATTTTGACTCTCCTCTAGAGGCTTAACATCGAATGCTGTCCTCAGTTCTAAGAAAAGAATTTAAGAGAATTTACATAAAGCTCTGGGAGGAATGTTGCATTTTTTAAAATCAAGAGAGAAAATATCTGGGATATTCTTTTTCTGAAGTTATAGATTCAAAAGAAATGCAGTTGAAGAAGAATTGGAATAGATGAAATTAATTGTAAGACCTCATTAATTTGGAAATTACACTGAACTGGATTTATGCAACTGCTCATCAAGGATATGTTTCAGCTAAAAGTTTTGTAGATAAAAATTTCGTGCCATGATATGTTTTGTAATGCAAAAAAAAAAAAAAAAAAAAAAAAAGTTTCACAAAAGTAACAAATCACCGTTAGAACAGATTAAACTTTTAATTATTAAAGATATTACTATCTGGTAAAGAAAATTCTTTCAAGTGTATTGTAATTGTTATATATAAGAACAAGGATAACTTGTCATAGGGAATAATATTAGTAAAATAAAAGCAATCAAAATCGTTGATAAAATCATAATTGTTACTTAACGTATAATGTATCTATTTATCAATGCAAGAACTTTATGCGAGGGTACTCTTATAGGAAGGACCAATCATTTTGCACAACGGCAGACTCCTCAGAAGCCATTACTCTTATCTTACATTCATTTAAAAGAAAATATGCTTGCAAGCCTTCCCAGCCGTTACTAATTGGATCGTATTTTCGCATTTAAATATCGGATTCTGTATGTTAATTGTTACTTCTCGGCGTGTTCTTGTTTGATAATCCAACCGGTAAATAATGATCTCTCTCTCTCTCTCTCTCTCTCTCTCTCTCTCTCTCTCTCTCTCTCTCTCAAGTGGACAATAGATTGTGTAGTTAGTTTTTTATGTATTTAAATGCGCAAATGATAGGACCGTTTTCTGCTTTCATCTGATCTTGAAATATTTCTTGCTCAACTAGTTTTTGGTAATTAATCTTCGGTAATATTAATATACGTTTTAATTAAAAGTAATAACCGATACGTGAGAGGAATAATACGGCCATGAGTCAATTGGTACTGTAAAGATCTTGAAAATGTTCTCAGTTATACTGTAGATGTAGCCAACACAAGAGAAATTAGACCTTGTACTTTGTATAATTTCTCCGAACGATGAAAATAATTGTGTTTAGTCATTAGATGTCCAGTTTTCTCATAACACATATGTTTCATATGTCATTATAGACTGTAAACATAACCATTTCAGTAGCATCTTTAGTGCAGCATCCCTTCGACCCCTAGCTACTCTACTCTTGCTTTCTACAATACGTCGGTTCCTGTTTCGTTTCTTCCAATCAGCTTCGCAACCTCTCTTGATTTCTAATTCATGGTACAACTGCAGGGTTTTCGCTCAATTGTACCTCTATGCTAAATTGCCTCCATGTCCCAGTACCGGGTCACTTGTCTGAAATTCTATGAATTCAAATCTGAACTGGAGGTGGGTCTAGGAAAATAGGTAATCCCTGCAGTCTTACTTAAACTATTGAACCTAATTGAATCTCTTGTTCACTTAATATCAACTGGTTTACACGCAAACTTATCCAGAATACTCATTTGCTAACCTCTAACCCTGTGCTCAGCGATCAATGTGAATTAAGCTACTGCAAATTTAACGGGTGAATTTTCGTTAATTACAAGGTGTTATTTTATAATAAATTTTATTAAAAATTCTTATCCTTACCATTCATTCCATCTCTTAAGCACTCACGCCTTTCCTTACTATTAAATCATATGCTTTCCTGTACCTCTTTAATCTCATCTGTCCATCACTTTTTAATTCTTCTCCTTCAGTCTCATAACACCACCTAATGATACACACTAATCCCTCAACCTATCTTCCTCCATTCTTTTATCATGACTGAACTATCTCGGAACACTGATACATCCTTTCACCTGCTAAACATACTGAGCAAACAATATTCCTCTGAACTTCCAGCCTTTTTCTTTCATTCTCACTGAACATTCACATTTCTATAACCACTCTCTGTTAAGAGTTGAGCATGATTCGTTGGGCTGTTAAATCTATTTTTAATGAAAATAATAACTACTCGGCTTTCATAGATACTTAATTCCTGATTTTTATTTTCCTTCATATATGATTTAAAATTTCTCTTATTGAAAAGACTTTCAATTTCTTTATTGTTTCTGAAGTAACTTTCTAATTTGGTATTTCCAATCATTTTTCATTATCAACTTATATCCAGAATCTAGTATTACATTCACGTCTCATTTTCTCATCTTGAGACTTTTCACCAACATCTGCTGTACTTTCTGTAACTTCTCTTATCATTGAGGCTTAACATACCCACATTTCAGGACCTTTTATCTAACACCAAATCAGTCACCCACCTTTCTAATACTATCCACATTACGTCTCTGTCAGTTCAATCATAAATATTTTTTTATGGCCATATATCCCACTGAAGCCTTTCCCATCTTTTTCAAACCTCGCTCACTGTTTTATAGCAAAGAATTGGATGCTTGCGCCCTCTTCTTTATCTATGCTTACACTACTCTTCACCTATAAATCTAGTCATCTGTATCACTTTCTTAGTCCTACTTCTATGTAACGTCTATCCATGTATGTGAAGTGATTTCATGTCCCTGTAGAGTTACTAGCAATTTTTCAAACTACTTTAGTTCTGTCATTTCATCATGGAAGCAAAAGTCAACATTGGCGGCTTAGAATCCTCATCGATTCTAATCCTTCTCTGTGGAAATCGGAGCAGAGGAGGTTGTGGTTCTGGACCCAATCCTTTTCAATCTGTTCATCTCCACAATAATGTATTTATTGCAGGAAAAGGTAAAAAAGGCAGGGCTCAAATAAGATACTGAATGGATGGTAGCCTGTTCAATATCAGAGGATTACACACCTATACAAGAACATTGATTTGACAAAGTTGATCCATAATATGCTGATGATGCTTCCATTTCGTCCCACACTATGGAGAGAGTAGCACATCTTAGACACTCTATCTGCAACATATAAGACAGTTGGTTTACGGATGAATATAAGAAGTCTTGGTACAAGAACAACCAAATCAGAATGTGCCCATATTCACTGTTGGTGATAAACAACTGCACGTGGTGCCATTTTTCAAATACTGTAGTAGCATTGTTTCATCCACTACTATGATCGACAAAGACATGCTGGATATGTTAAACACGGTTCACATGCTTTTGGAAGGCTGAAGCCTAGGATTTTTCAGAACAAACTCCAGAGACTGACCACTTAAACCAGTATGTATCCTGAATCTTCTTTATGATGCAGAGACTTGGTCTCTATCAAAGCTATCTCAAGCAACTGAAACATTTTAACATTTCCTATTTGTATTAAAATTATGGGCTGTGACTGAAGAGATCAGAATACTCTCACGGAGATTCTGGAATAGACAGGATGCACAAGCAAAGATGCTATGCTTAAGAAACGACGACTATACTAATGTGGTTTCGTGATCTGTATGCCTGCAGAAGGGCTTCCAAAACAAATTTTATATCGAGAACTGAAAAATGTAAAGAAATGCAAAACTGACTATCCTGGAAACCATTGCTAGGAAATGTTTGGTCTGGAGAATTAGTGGTCAATGCCCATGCGTAGGGTCATTCGGTGTATCTCACTTTGAAAAGACAGAAGCGACACTTTAGAGGTCCTAACAGGCCCAAATCTTCATTAAAATGTATGATATGGGCTTTACAAGGCTTGTATTATGATAGTCTAAAGAATTAGGAAATCTTTGCAACCTAAACCAATACCGAACAAGAGAAAACTTTCAGTAAAGGTGTAAAGGTAATTCTCCAGCTTCAGCAAGGAGACTTGTGATAGGTGAAGTTTTAAACACTCCTGTGGACAATCTAATACCAACATGATGTATTGAATCTAATATCTTTAATTGGTTTGAGGTGGCCGAGGAGTATATTTCACACCTATAACTAATTTTTGAAAAAATCAGGGCCTTGTATAATTTTAAAATAGTATTGCAGCCTCCCCCCATGATGTATGGGACAATACTTTTAAAAGGTTCATAGCCTCAAGACATTTAGCTTTTAACACTTTTAAGTGAGAAACACATGTAAGCCTGCAATCAAATATCAAGCCTAAAAATTTAGCTTCACTCACACATGGGATCCGTTGACCTTTTGATGTACATATCCGGGTCTGGATGTACTCCCTGAATACGACAGAAATGGACAATAACAGTTTTACTTGTCTCAAACTTAAATCCATTCATATCGGGCCACTGGATAATTTTGTCAATTGATAGTTGTAGTTTTCTCTCAACTATTGCCATTCTAGCTCCAGCAAATGATATGGAGTGATCGTCCACAAATAATGTTGAGAGAACATCCTGGGGAATGACTGAGGATATCCCATTAACTGCTACTGCAAATAGGGTTACACTCGGCACACTACCCTGAGGAACTCCCTCTTCCTGACATTTCATCTCTAATAGAGTTTCCCCCTCTCTCTCTTGAAAATCTGTGAAAGAAACGATTGAATAAACGGTGGTAGCTCTCCTCTTAATCCCAATTCATGAATGGTTTTAAGTATACTCTCTCTAGTACCATATGCTCTTTCAAGGTCAAAAAAGACTGTTACATGGTGCTGTTTGGAAGCAAAGGCTTCACAAATAGAGGACTCAAGTCATATCAACACATCAGTCGTTGAGTGCATTTTTCTAAATCCACACTGAATAGGAGATAAGATACCCTTCTTTTCAAGGTACCATATCAGTCTTGCATTGACCATCTTCTCCATGATTTTACATAAACAAGATGTCAATGCAATTGGTTGATAGTTTGCTGCTAAAAACTTGTCCTTACCAGGTTTTAAAAAGGCTAAAATAATGGCTAGTTCCCAAACACTTGGATAACTATGATCATGCCATATTCTGTTTGTAATGCTTAAAATAAATAAATTTGTATTAATAGGTACAGTTTAATCATTGCATATTGAATTCTATCGGGTCCAAGTAGCAAGTGCAGAATCAAATTCTCTTTCAGTAAAAGGAGAATTATACGACTCTTCCCTTCCTGTTGCAAAATTTAGAATTTTCTTTTCTTTAATGCTCCTATACTGGTGACCAGGAGCTGCTTCACACTTGCATGATACATTTAAGAAATGATCAGCCAGGGCATTGCTAACATCATTTGCTTCAGTCACATACTGACCATTCACCTTCAACACTGGTGGTGGGTTTGGGGTAAATTTACTGGCAATCTTTTTTTATTTTCCTCCATGCAGAAGATGGTGGTGTTCTACTGTTAATGTCTCATACCCGGAGATGGGGATCACAGATCCATGGGCAGTTACTAGGCAGATGTCAGCAGGCTTAGCCATGTCTTGGAGAATGGTCTTATTAGAAGAGAACGGTAAGCACCAGTGTCTTTCAAAAACCACACACCCATACCTGCATCACTTAAAAAGAAAAGATTAGTGATAGAAGAGGACACTGCCACAAGTGATGGCCTACTTTTCAAGTTTTTTACCTCTGACACTGTTTTGCACATTTCTTCGCAGCAGCCCCGAATATGTAGTGGTAGTAGCATAACTGCGGCTGATGGACATCAGTAAGTGGCTGTAGAGGTCATTGGTCGGGGCATGATCGAGAGTTGGCATATGTAGGAGGTGGGCGGCTGTGTTGCCGCTCCGGCATGTCATGGGGTGGGTATCTGTGTTCTACCGCATTCACTTCAGCTTCAATCGATGTTAAATAGTTGTTCTCTTTGTCAAGAACAGAGCGTTGACATAGGTCTTAAATGTGGTGAAGTCGACTTATAGTCATCAGGTCCTTCATGGGCAAAATATCGACATCGGGAATGGCTGCGTATATAGGTTCGGGTAGGCGTCATACCCAAAGAGCATGAAGTAGATTCACTCCCAAGAAGAGCCATCTGCAGAAGGTTGTAAGCGAGCGATACTGGTCATTTCCCTGAGAGCGAGCAAAGCCCTTTTGTCCCCCAATGGTGGTTGAGAGAACTGAAAAAGCTTGGGCGGCTAGCGATGGTGATTACTACTCCAGGAGATATGTTTTGAGGACGTTTCATGCTATTGGGATTTCCCGTTGATCGCAAAACCAATCTGAGATTCCTGGGAAATTGTCCTCGGGGATCACCTCGAGGTCATAGTCTGCTTTGGTGCTTGAGTGAGTCCCGCCCTTGATGCAAAACTGAACCTTGGGGTGCTAAAACCAGGTGAATGCCTCTGTACTGGCGAATGGTGGTAGTTAATAAATGTGGCTTGGATAGAAGAGTCAGGGTCGTAGAGTGGGATCTTCAAACAGTAGGGCACAGCAGTGAGGGGGGAAGGCGGGAGGGAGCTTGTCCTCCGGTGGTCACCAATTGTGCGAGGTGGCTGTTAGGTAATAACAGAGAGGCGAGATGAATGCTACTGATTTTATTCAACAAAACAACTTGCATATATGTATATACATAGTTGAGAGCAAGAATCACATAAAATTCTTGCAGTACAAAACATGCGATAGCAAGCTTAAGGAGGTTTCTATTATCAGTTGGGGTACGGAGGGCGAGAGACAGAAATAAGCAATACCATTATATTGTACGTGCGTGTATGAAATACGAGCGGTAAAATTGCATCAATCATCTACTTATCCGTCTTCTCAGTAGGAATATATGTATGATTAATCGTCTCTGGAAATTGTTATTTCCAACAGCCAAGTCCATTACTAGACATTATTCATTTCACGCTTAGATCTATTACCACAACCCCCATTAGATATTTTCCCAATTCGGCTAAGTACAAATTCAGACTTGAAGAATAATTTCCCTTTCATTTCCCCGTCCCCTTGACATATTACAACTTGTTAGTGTTCTACTTGGTTTAAGCTGTAGGTATATATCACACCATAGAATACCGTTAAAAAAGGTCTCTCAAACATTCAACGTGGACATGTATAGGAAATGAAAATTAAGATTTCTTATCATGGAGTTTTTATGAGTTTTGAATCCTTTCAAGGGTTATTTTTTTTTTATCTAGTATTCTTGCCAATCTTCCTGGCTCTTAAGTCACTAAATTCCTCTAGGCTTCCAAATAGGTCGTGGATAATAGAGCATAGCTTATCTGGAGATCTGGTGGTCAAAATAGTCCACTTTTTATCAAAAGAGTAACAAAAAAATCATTATCTTGATTCCAAAGACCCTTATGAGATAAGGATAAAGTAAAGGTTTGCCGAGGAAGAAGGACTTACACAAAGATATGAGGATCCTTGTCCTGGCAAAATATCTATCTCACGAATTTGAAACGCCAAAGAGTCGGTTCGAGTGGTGGTTAACGTTCCTGAGATCGTGTTTAGAAGAAAGGTACGTTAAAGAAAAGTAATCATTCCAGCTGGATAATTTACTTTAATTATAGCTTTGAGTGATTAGTTACCAAGGACGGCGTATCAGCATTCTATATCCATT
>NC_090768.1:9120402-9125402 GCF_036898095.1 Palaemon carinicauda
TGATTCCAGACACTTCAGGGGGATTATACACCCTTTCATTAACCGGATGAACTGAAGGGATTCGTTTCAAGAGTCTGGTTTTTCTAAGGAATTTGCTTATAGATGTAAAGAAGAATTCAGTGATTTTGTATAAAATGGCCTACTGGCATTTTTACTTTTATTAATTGAACGATATATTGCGTTTCAAGCTATTGCATTATACCTTCTTTATTCTTTTATTCTTCATACACCCTTAAGCCATTGTCAGCTGTCACAACACTTATTATATTCTTCCATGGTCTTTGGTGTATGATTGTTTGGAACAGATAGTTTGATTGATTGATTTAAAGTTTTCAGGCATCCTGATATTTAAGGTCATTGACGCCGTGGAACAGATAGACTGATAGATTTAAAAAAAAGAAAAAGCAAGAGAGAGAGAGAGAGAGAGAGAGAGAGAGAGAGAGAGAGAGAGAGAGAGAGAGAGAGAGAGGAGAGAGAGAGAGAGAGAGAACAGTTATCTGTATATAATCGTTCATTTTAGCAGATCTGCTAAATGCCATAGTTCATTCTTAAAGGTTCCATTTGTAATTACTTATATTATGTATTTAAAAAGAAAAAAATTATTCAAGACTCATAACAATTCTTTTTCTGAAAGGAGTGAGAGTGGGCTTTTTTTTTGTAATGAAAGGTATAGATGCTAGCACATAGAAGATTTTTATATGATTTGCCATAATTAAAAAGTGAAATTTTACAGGTTGATTTAAAACTAAATTTAACCTGAAATTGATATTATTACGTAACATATAAAATTTTTGAAGAAATTCCCAGATATTATTATGAAAAAAATTAAAGAATTTCATGAAGCGAAAAAAAAAGATCCTCAAAACAACTTCTCAGCGTATCTGTGGTTTTCTGATGGAAGTAGACAGTAACTACTCGGGAAATATATTTGTTCGAACTTTCTGCAAGAGAAAACAAAACCACAAATAGAAGGAAAAGGGAGAAACTCTGCCAAGAAGAATAAAATCTCAACCGTAAAAGTCCCTGTTATTAAAGGACATCAGCACAATGGCTGTCGTATATACCGGTATTCATCTTTAGATGGATCATCGTTTTGTTTAAAAATGGTATAGATCAGCAATATGTTCTTACAATTCTTACATGTATCTGTTAAGCTCAACTTTATCTTTTTAGATTTAAATGGAATTCAAGCAGTGAAACTATAGAGACGTATAGTTAATTATTTCCGAGCTGAAAAATAATCGTATATTTTTCACCTTGAAGTTGATATTTCCTTTTTAAATTTGTTCCTACAACTTGAATATATTAATTCATCCTTCGTGGTAATAATTTTGTTTTATTCAATAAGTGAAACTCATTGGTCATCAAGAAATCTTAAATCGTTCCTTATAGACCAAACTACACGGAATCCATCTAACAAAATTTTTAAAAGTGAGTCCTCTAACATCTCGTCATCAGATAGGTCATCGGGGTAGGGGTAGTTTCATAATTAAGCAAGGTGAGGGGAAAATGTTCTATAATATAACTACAACGAAACAATTCTTCAAAAAGTATTGTTTTCGTTTAGAGAGAACTGATATATGCATTCCGAATTAGATACAGACATCATGATGTAGTTTGACTTCGGGTGTCAAATCACAATTTCCAGTGTTTTACGAAAATAAACAGAGGTAAACTTAACAAAAATCTAGATATTAAGGCAATGTATCTTCATCTTTTTTTCGTAGCGACGATAGTCATCAGGTGCTAACTCAACTTTTCAACTAGCCATCCTCCAGCCTGAGACCGTACTCTCCGTAGGTCTTTATTATAATAAGTATATAGAATTAAGATACCTTAGCCCGAGTTTTTGAACGGTACGTGACGTCTCCAGGGTTGAACCTTAGGTATGTGTTGAAATAAACCAGGAAGTGCTTTATGCTGTATAAGGCAATTTATCAGAAAAAAGATAAATAAATAAGAAAAAAGTTATAAGAGTTCATACTGATAATTTGCTTAAATCTTCATGTATATTATTACTGGTGAGGATATTCAGTAGCATAATAAGTTTTGAATGGTCACAAGGAATCCGAACATAATGGATATAAAAGACAATGATGGCCATAAACGGTTAAAGATAAAATATGGAATCCTTTGTATTTATGTTCATGGAATGGTCTTCCCTCTTCTATTTTCTCAGATTTTCTTTAAGACACTGCTATATCATTTCGCCCAAGGTAATCTTCCTTTTCCTCCCAATCGTCTCGTCATTTTTTCTTTTATATCTATCTGTTTTTGTCCATATAGTTTGATAACCATCTACCATCGTAAAAAAAAAAGTGATCGTCTCTCGTCTTTTATTTTCAGGCATATCACTGGCTGTCTAAGGAGGATGGGTGAGTGCTTCAGGTGAGTATTATATATTTATATTTTACTCTATTGTTCAATTCTAAAATTTTGAGTTTACTCCAAAAACATGAGGAGGAAATACAGAAATAATAGCTTAAAATGGTAGGTCGGTATTATACGGTTATTTTGTCTGTATACCTCCACTAGTTTTTCTCCTGATAACTACTTGCAATATTGGTATTGTTTACTTGTTTTTTTTTTTTCAGTCTTATATCACATTCTGATCTTGACCCAAGGTGATTTTGTTCTAATTCGAGGTCATGTATAGGCCTATTATTCGCCCAGAAATATCATATTCTTTCCGATATCTGCGCTTGTCTTTGTACTTTGCTTTTGAACATTGGTATGCTGGTTCAATATCAAGTTAGATACTAATTGATCATGTACACTTGGGGAATGTCGTTTGGTTGGGTTTTGGCTAAATTGACAGTTATTATTATTATTATTATTATTATTATTATTATTATTATTATTATTATTATTTATGCTCTGTAATAATTATGATTATTACACCAGATGCAATGCACTAACAAAAGAGGTATGTAAAAAAATAAAATCTGTCTATAAACTTCTGTATTAATATAACTACAGTCGTTGTAATAATGATAAGGACATATAACGAAAAATGAAATATAAATATAGTAACCAGAAGCAAAAAGAATCTCTCTCTCTCTCTCTCTCTCTCTCTCTCTCTCTCTCTCTCTCTCTCTCTCTCTCTCCCCACACGAAAAATAATCGAAAATGTTATGTTTAAAGCGTTCGTGTAGATTGTAAAGGGAGGAAACACGGCCATCAAACTCTCATAAATAATTTCCGTTTATAGAAAAAGGCATCAGTACGAGCGATCAACTTAGCTCCCCTACAAGTCGTTCCGTTTTGTCTTACGACTGGCCGCAAGATACACCTGACCGACGCCGCACGTGCCTGCGGTGAGATGATTATGTGGAGGGTGGCCGGGGTGGGGTGGGGGGTGATGGATTGGTTAATGGACGGGAGGGCCAGAGACTGGTTCCCGGTGATATAGGATTATAGGCGTATTAACATCTGATTTTTTTTTCAGTCTGTTAAAAGTATGTTTTCATACTGTTTGTATTATCTTAATTCTGTACATAGTTTTATTGTATTTCCTACTATTACGGTTTCCATGGCGTTTCTAATTTCCTAAACCTCTGTAACAACTTATGTTGTATTGGTGAATATAATAGGGATACTTTTTTCACTTGCGTGAGGAAATGGGTTGAAATTCCGAACGAGGACATAGCTTCATGGCACCCTTACTTTAGAATCCATTATACGTAAGCAGTGTATTGTTTACCTGGTATTTAGCTGATTTTATTGGGTCTAAGACAGGCTACGATGTCTGTTGATTAGAGCTCTTTGTATATACATTTATGGACAATTTACGCTTTATTTATATTTTCAATGTTTGGCTGTGATCTATTTAGAGAAGCAGTGTTGCAAAATGATACATAGTGCAAGAAAATAAAGATACAATATTCAATAAATGAAATTCGAATGAATGGCGAGAGGAAAAGTCAAATCGACTTTTGATATCCTTTTGTAAATAGTGTGGCATTCGAAGTATGTCTTGTAAAGGGTTATGATTTAACGATCTATGAAGGCAAATCATCTGCATTTTTTCATACTTTGTGAAGCAAAAGATTTTGTTTCAACAGTGAAATAGTTGAAAATATATATATTAGAAATAGATGTTGATAAGTGACATCAACAAGTTCATTGAAGCAATATTGTCTGGTTTGGATCTGTTCACTGGACATATTTTCTTGAATCGATCAATCTTGAGTAAGATTTATTGTTAATAAAGGCAGATTGTTAGATTATCATTTGTAATATAAATGTCCAGTAAACTGTTATCTATGGGATTAGGTGGATTCCAATTCCAGTTTTTCATATCTGTTATGCTGTTATTGAAATTAATAACTATTTTCTCACTATTTTGGGGTAATTTTGTAAACTATAGTCAAGGAATGAAGGCTATTATCTAGCTACCTAATTGCATTAGACAAAATATGCACAAATGATGGTCATGATTAGTGATTCTAATGCCATACTAGGCCTGAAAAACAACCTCCTCTCCTTCCTCGTGTGAGATATATTAAAAATCTCAAGCAGTCTGGAATGGCATTTTGAATTGAGTTTACTTTCAATCTTATTATCGCCGACAAGATAAACCAGTTAGTGATACGGTAACTTTTTGAAACTATTTCCAAAATAAATAGATATAAAATTTTAATATACGAGTAAAAATAGTCGACCCAAAAGGAGTATTTGCTGTACAAATTATTGTAGTCATTAAAAGAAAATACACGAACACGGTCCTCAAATATATGCATAGTTGGGCACTAAATATTCATGTTCCATGCTGTTAGAAAAATAGCTGAATGGCCTGACAGCATGTTCTTGGTACAGTTATAAATATACCTTTGGCAAGAGGGCTGGTTTGGCCAAGCGATTTGCCGTTGCGTATTACCTCAGCATCCTCAGTAGTTAGTTTATGTTAATTTTATATTTGACAGTGTCTTGGACGACGTCGCAAAATGTGAATTTATGGCAAGTCAGATGTCTGTGTGTAAGTGCAAGCACCTAATCAC
>NC_090768.1:9130402-9135402 GCF_036898095.1 Palaemon carinicauda
GAAAAGTGATTGTGTTTTTAGAAGGTTTGGGAGGGGGGGGGGGGGAGGAGGAAAGGGAGACTACGGAGATGTTGGGAGGATTAGATTATCAGAAGAGAGATTTTGGAACGTAAGGGATTATGATCCCCTCGCTTCAATAGGATATTTAACACATGCTCGCGCACTCGCGCGCACACACACAGTATATATATATATATATATATATATATATATATATATATATATATATATATATATGTGTGTGTGTGTGTGTGTGTGTGTGTGTGTTCGCGATCCCGGACCAATACATAGTAATCATAACTGTATCATACTCTTGTAAAAGATAAAATCTCAAGCAGACTGGAATGACATTTTGAGTGATTATTTGCATTTGAATTGGTCCCAGTTTTATAAAGGAATTGAACCTGTTCTCTTAGATGAATATCTGGTTAACATAACTGTTATGCTTATTCCCTCTTGTGTGTTAAAATACCGAATCAAGGAGAAATCTTGGTTCAATCACGATTGTAGACGTGCTTATTTGGAGAAACCGTGGGCTTATTATCTACAGAAAAATGGTTTATTAGATTTAACTTTGAATAACTATGCTTAGCCAAGATCTGTTGCTCAGAGAGTTGGTTTCTATTGAAAAGGAATACAACCCAAGAACGTAAATGGGTCGCTTCCCCTAAATCTACACTCTTTGGTGTAAACATAACAATTCTTCTATTTCTTAAACCAGATGACTTTGTCACTCACTGTTCAAAGGGAAATGCAACCCCTTTTGCCTGATGTTTATCCTAAAGCTAAATTAAATAGTTTAGCTTTTTGGTCATGTAAAATTAAAAAACTTTACCGTACCTTGATGCTTCTGGAGGGGTAGACCCAATTGGTATTTTTTCTTTGATTTTTATATAGATTTCTTAGCTCCTATGTTGTGTGTTATACAAGTTAGCAAGATTTTTTTTTTTTTTTTTTTTTTTTTTGCACGGCTTGGAGAATTTGTAATGTTAGTTCTTTAGATAAATGTGTTTTAGTAAAATATGTACATTGGTATTTTTAAGGTAAGCTTCTGTTCCCTTTTTTGCAGTTTAGCTTTTGCAAAGGTCTTGGAGCATATGATGCCCTTCCTACAATGTCCCATGCTGTACAAAATTCCCTAGTTCGTGGTCAGGAAGTTCGTATGGTTGGCTTTGATTTTAGTGTTGTCTTTGATCGTATTAATCATGAGGCCCTAGTTTTCAAACTTTAACAGAGAGGAACAGATGGGTCTTTTATTGGTATTATTTTTGAATTTTTTAGTTATAGAATGCAAAAAGTAGTTGTTGATGGGTACTATGGGGAATATTGGAATTGATATCGGGTGGTCCTCAGAGTAGTGTTTTCGCCCCATGACTTTTCATACTATATACTCTTGATATGCCATCTGGCCTAGAAAATAGACTTGCTGCATATACAAAGGATGCTATTATCTGCATCAATTCCATCCGCTAAGTATAGACCTGTGGTTGCTGAATCATTAATAGATATCTAGCTCAAATTAGTGCATGGTGCAAATTTTGGAGCATGAAGTTGAACCCTAACAAAACTCGAAGTTTGAATGTAAGTGGATGAAAGACAGTGGCTTCTTAAAATCTACATCTGTGCACAAGTAATGTCTCTTTATTATATAAAACTCATTTAAAATGCTTCCGTTTGATTCATTGTTGCAAAATTACTCATATCCACGTCTGGTCTCTTTCTTCTTCAATTATTCAATCAATTGGGATATTGGAAGTCTTTGAAATATTTTATTATTATTATTATTATTATTATTATTTTTATTTTTATTATTACTACCCAAGCTACAACCCTAGTTGGAAAAGCAAGATGCTATAAGCCCAAGGGCTCCAATAGGGAAAAATAGCCCAGTGAGGAAAGGAAATAAAGAGATAAATAAATGATGAGAATAAATTAACAAGAAATCATTCTAAAAACACTAACAATGTCTAAACAGATATGTCCTATATAAACTATTAACAACATCAAAAACAGATATTACATATAAACTATAAAAAGACTCATGTCAGCCTGGTCAACATAAAAACATTTGCTCCAACTTTGAACTTTTGATCAATCTATCCCGAGGAAATGTTTTGATTATTTCATTCCACCTTGCTTTTAGTATTGCTCTCCAATCAGGTCCTCAGCTGCTGATTGGTCATAAAACATTTGGTCTATTTTTTTCCCTTAGCCTTGATCTGGATATTAATCGCTCGCACCATGGTTCAATTAATTTTTGTGGATGTTGCATACTATTTTTTATAAGTCATTCCATCCTTTGCATTCAGATCTTCCCAGACTGTAGTATCCTGTACATAGTACTAAGTATGCAGTTTATCTGACATTCTTGCCTTCCCCATCATAAGGCACAATACTATATACTGTAGTATTCTAAGAGTTTTATCCCAGCTGTGACCAGATTGTGGAATGATCTTCCTAATATGATAGTTGAATCGGTGTAACTTCAGAAGTTCAAACTTGTGTTTTCCTGATGGACAGGTTGACATGAGTGTCATTTTTCGATTAAATCTTTTATTTTCTATTAATCTTATTCTTTACTTCTCACCTTTTATCCCTACCGTGATTGTTATTCATTGGATTTTGCAGTTTCTATATAATAATATTGATAGAACAGTCGTTTGACTGATCTATAGAAAAGGTTGTTCATGATTTTTAATGTTTATAACTTTTTGTCATTCTCATATATAGGTTATTCGTTGTTTCTGTATTTCTTTTCTGCCCTGGGCTGGTTTCCATGCTGGAACTCTTGGGCTTGTGGTATCCTGTTTTTTCCAACCAGGGTTGTAGCTTTGCTAGTAATGACTGTATTAATAAATATAACTACTATTTTAGGATGGAAAAATGTATGATGTACTTGGAGAAAACAACCCGTTCTTCACTTGTAACAAATTTTGATGGTTTTTAAAGAAAAACATTGAAGTCAGTAAACGTGCCTTTAGCACATCGTACGAGGACCAATAATTGTCGCTTAGAACTATCTATATCTTGAATTATTGCTTTGTACTTTGGGTAGCAGGATGACCATTGGTCGCTTCCTTACACCATTTGCCATTACACCTTGGTTGATCATGCCGGTCACGTATGTAGTTTCCACACAAAAAAGGAAAAATTGGGAGGGTTGCTGGTCGAGACCTGATTTACGACCTTGATATAATCCTGGATGAAAGATTCGATCCCAGATCTTGTTAATTGCCGTATTTATCTACCAGTTTCTTTTACATAATTTTTTTTTCTATTATATTCTTTATCGTATCTATTAAAAAATTATAGGCATTTCGATCACTTGAAGTAAGTTTTGTGAATATTAAATGTTTACCCTTACCCGTTGATGAATTGTAAGCAATTTTAGAATGTTATAAATGTATTTGCATAATTGTATCGAAATTTAACCTGGTACTGGTAAATATAATTTAGTACCTCAAATACCTGAAGTGATGACACAAAAATGTCCACTCCAGTAAAAGTTGAAATTTTTTCAAGTATAAATGGGCTGCAGTGTTTCTTAAAAGTAGCATTATTACAGACTCAACTCTCAATGATGTCTCTTAGTTAATGATAATGCGAAAATTTATTTAGCTCTTGTTAATTTTCTTATCTCAATTATGTAATGTGCATTACGCCACTTAGAAGTACTGTTTTCCACTTACTCCACTTCTGGCCATTTAGTTATTTGGTAACTTGCTTTTTATGTTAATGTCCTTTTAAACATTTTTGTTTATATGAATTTGTTGCATAAATTCCTAAATTTAGTCAAAGATACTCAATAGAAATTTTGCTACATTTGTTTATGCACATTCTCACATTTTGCATTCTAATAGGCCTAGTTGATAAACTTATTGTAATTTTGTCATTTAATCTATTTTAATATAGAAAACACTTTTGATAGCAGAAGCAATTCAACACAATTACATTTCTAAAGGTCATTTACTCTACAGGATAATTAACTGAATATTATTTTTTATTTTTCCCATGCGTTGCTATTACTATACTTGTCATTTAATCCGACCCTGAAGTATTTCTGAAAATATCTGCATAATTATAACTGCTATCTTAAATTCGGGTAAGAAATATTAAACTCATAATGCTTACATTATTGAAAATAATTCCGGTAAAGCATTATTAATTTTTAAAGTGTACTTGGTTACAGTCCATAGTTTGTAGAGACTTAGGTTTCAAATATCACATATCCTTCTAAAACTTGTTAATTAATAAAGAACTTTTTACTTTTTAAATATCCAAAATTTTCCATACAATGCAGTTCCTGACAAAAATAGATATTTATCTCGCATTTTTATACATTTAGGGTAGTAGGGTGGCCAAGGCACAAGCCTCTAGAGAAAAGTCGTTGGGTCCTTTGAGTGGCCAGACAGTACCACACTGGATCCCCCTCTCTGGTTACGGTTCATTGTTCCTTTGCCTGCACATACACCGAATAGTATAGACTAATTCTATCCACATTCTCCTGTCCTCGTACACTTGACAACAACTGTAATTATTCATTGGGTATTTTCCTGTTTTTCAGGGTAGAAGAGACTTTTTAGCTATGGCAAACCGCTCTTCTAGGAGGAAGCCACTCCAAAATCAAACCATTGTTCTCTAATCTTGGTTAGTGCATAACCTCTGTACCATGATCTTCCATTGTCTTGGGTTAGAGTTCTCTTTCTCGAGGGTACACTTGGGCACACTATTCTATCTTATTTCTCATCCTCTTGTTTATTTTTAAAGTTTTGTAGTTTATATATGAAAGATCTATTTTAATGTTATTACTGATCTTGAAAAATATTTTATATTCATTGTTCATTACTTCTTTTGTAGTTTACTTATTTCCTTGTTTCCTTTCCTCACTTGGTTATTTTTCCCTGTTGGAGCCTTTGGGCTTATAGCATCTCGCTTTTCCAACTGGGGTTATAGCTTAGCTAGTAATGATAATAATAATAAGAATCGGGTCATAGTATTAA
>NC_090768.1:9137902-9140402 GCF_036898095.1 Palaemon carinicauda
CCTTTAAAAACCTTTTGTTCAAAGATAAAGATAAAAAGTCAGAATTTATATATTCTTATGTATTTTACTACACTATTAAGAAATTCTTCTATATTTTTTGTTCCATTACTAAAATCAAGACAGTCTTTGCAAACGTGACTGCAATTTTCCAGTTTCTTGTTTCTGTTTTTTACGAAGAGGTTCTCCTATGGCGTTCTTTTCTAAGGAAGTTTTAACCAGCACAGCATCTTTATTTATTTCAGTATTAGTAAACCAATAATAGTGATGGAAAGTTTAAGTTTCTCTCTCTCTCTCTCTCTCTCTCTCTCTCTCTCTCTCTCTCTCTCTCTCTCTCTCTCTCTCTCTCTCTCTCTCTCCTAGAACGTTAGCTAAAATAAGTCTTTCCTTTCAACAAAACACTACTGATATGATTCCTGTATTGTTTGTATCTCAGAACCTGTAAGAAGGTTTCCCGATATATTTTAGAAATCTATTCATTCGTCCTTGAGCTTGTGCGCTCTCTTTCCCAATGAACTTATTGCACCAATATTTAGACTGTTATGGCCTAACCAGACATCCTGTTTACCAACAAACTTCATTTCTTGTTATCCTAACCCTACTTTCAAATATTTTCAAGGTCTGATATCTTACTGAAGGCCATAGCATCTATTAGGTGACACCTTCACTTTTATAAATAGTACCAGTCTTCGGTAGGTGAAGTGTTTGTCAAAGAGCATTATTTCGTAAAAATAGTTTTCCATCTTGTCGCTTACTACATCACGCTGATGTAACGCGATTAGTATTTTTAGCATTCACCCCTTAACCCACTGAACATCACTGTTTAATCCCGCCGTCAGTTTGGTGCTTTTAGGGTGTTTTTTTTTTTTTGTAAGCAGTAGTTTATTGGTAATAGGCACTTAGCAAATGTTTTGTAAGCAGTAGTTTATTGGTAATAGGCACTTAGCAAATTATTTTGTAAGTGGGGGCCTTGTCGGGTCGGGATTTCATCGTCTGGGAGTTTTGTCGGGTTGGGTTTTTGTCGGTGGGGGTTATGTCAGGTGGGGGTTTCGTCAGTGGGGGTTTCGTCGGTGGGGTTTTGCCGGTTCCCCGCTTTATATATATAGTATATATATATATATATATATATATATATATATATATATATATATGTGTGTGTGTGTGTGTGTGTGTGTGTGTGTGTGTGTGGACTTTCTTCATTGTGGCAAGATATGCAAGTCCAAGATTGGCTTCGCGATCCATATCAGTATATACAAATAGTATTCACATTGCATTAAACAACTGTAGAGGAAATTCTAATGGACAGTTATAAGTAATGAAAATAATTTTTATAGTAATAATGGCCAAGTTATAATTGTAAGGGCTGCTGGATAGCAGTTCCAAATAAAGCGACTGAACTTTTAGCTTTTAGTACAAAAAAAAAAAACCTGAATTCGACGGGTATATGTACAGAATAGTCAGTGACTTTTATCTTTCTTCGTGGCTAAATGGTACGGTCACTGTCATACAAGTATCCTGGACCAAGGTTCGATTCCTGGCCAGTCAGATGCTATTGTTTTTGAGTGATTTCGCCTTGGGACTCTGATCCTGAAGTCGATAAGAGAATCCAGATAATAATGTATTAAAATTTGTGGCTTATTTGAATATGAAAAACACGTTTAAATGTGCAAAATTTATCATTAATCGAATGATAAGTACAAACTTACCAATTAGCTACGATGGTTAAGATGGGTTGATTTCAATTCTAAGTACAAGAAACCCGGAATTCGACAGTTATATGTACAGAAGAATTGTCATTGACTTTTATTTTCTTCGTGGTTAAATGGTACGGTCACTGTCATACAAGTATCCTGGACCAGGATTCGATTCCCGGCCGGTCAAATGCTATTGTTTTTGCGTGATTTTGCCTTGGGACTCTGATCCCGAGGTCGGTAACAGAATCCAGACAGTAGTGTATTAAAATATATAGCTTATTTGAATATGAAAAAACACGTCTAATTGTGCAAAATTTATCATTAATCGAATGCCAAGTACACCCAGCAACAAAACCGGTGTCGCCTGGCCAGACCTGACTTGGAGAGATCTTGCCCCTCTTGCCTTGAAAGGTGGCCGACGTTAAACAACCGAGACATTGTTAGGATGGTTCGAATGTGAGAAGGGAAATTACCGATATCACTCAAAGAAATGCGATGAAGAGAGAGAACTTATTTTATCTTTTTAAGAAATGTAATCTAATATTTCGAAACTAATTCAATAATATATTTTATCATAACTTTTTATTTGAATTTTCCTATCATATTTCTATATAAAATTTTCTTGAATAATATTGGAACTGACTATCATATTAATATTCATAACACCGAAATACCCTTCGTTTGCATTTTCTTAAGCAATTGCTCTCTCTCTCTCTCTCTCTCTCTCTCTCTCTCTCCTCTCTCTCTCTCTCTCTCTCTCTCTCTCTCTCTCCACTTACATACACACTGTAGCCTACGTATTATATGTT
>NC_090768.1:9142902-9147902 GCF_036898095.1 Palaemon carinicauda
TATATAATATATATATATAGATATATATATATATATATATAGATATATATATATATATATATATATATATATATATATATATATATATAGAATTCGATATTAAATACCATTGTGGTTGATATTTACATTAATTAAAATTAAGAGTGTTAGTCATATATATATATATATATATATATATATATATATATATATATATATATATATATATTTACTTTCCAAGTTACAACCGTATTTGTGTCCAGACATAGATGGCTATATATGAAAGGTCTGGGACTCACTGACGGGTGTCAAGTACCAGGAGCCTGCATGACGAAGAGCAGGTATGCTGGCTGTCTAGTTCGCCACTCACCTGGCTGAAGCGGGGTCATTTCATTCATAAAAAAAATACCTGAATTATATGCTGTATTTAATTGTAGCACCTCTTTGGCCCACGTTTTGAGGTTCCTTACCTCTAGCATCAGGGGCTTTTTGACTTCGTTTTGAGGTGCCTTACTTCAAGCATTTGAGGTTCTTTAACCTCTATTTTTAGGTGCCTTATCTGTAGCATTAGGGGCTTTTTTTACCCCTATTTTTAGGTGCCTTAACTTAAGCTTTACGGGCTTTATGACCCCTATTTTTAGGTGCATTACCTCTAGTATTAGGGGCTTTTTTACCTCTATTTTGATGTGCCTTATCTCTAGCATTAGTGGCTTTTTTACCTCTATTTTTAGGTACCTTAACTGTAGCTTTAATGGCTTTATGACCTCTATTTCGAGATGCCTTATCTCTAGCATTAGGGGCTTTTTGACCTCCTATTTCAAGGTGCCTTATCTCTAGCTTTAGGGGCTTTTTACTTCTTATTTTTAGGGGCCTTATCTGTAGTATTAGGGCCTTTTTGACCTCTTATTTTGAGGTGCCTTATCTCTATCATTAGGAGCTTTTTTACGTCTATTTTTAGTAGCCTAATCTATAGCATTAGGGGCCTTTAGACATTTGATTTTGTGGTGCCTTATCTCTAGCATTAGGGGATTTTTTACCTCTATGTGAGGTTCCTTATCTCTAACATTAGGAGCTTTTTTACCTCTATTTTTAGGTGCCTTAACTTTAGATTTAGGTGCTTTATGACCTCTATTTTTAGGTGCCTTACCTCTAGTTTTAGGGGCTTTTTGACCTCTATTTTAAGGTGCCTTATCTCTAGCATAAGGGCCCTTTTTACCTCTATTTTTAGGTTCCCTATCTCTAACATTAGGAACTTTTTTACCCCCACTTTTAGGCGCCTTATCTTTAGCATTAGCGACTTTTTGACCTCTGTTTTGAGGTGCCTTATCTCTAGCGTTAGGGACTTTATGACCTCTATTTTAAGGTGCCTTATCTCTAGCATTAGGGGCTTTTTGACCTCTGATTTTGAGGTGCCAGATGCCTTATCTGTAGCATTTGGGGATTTTTTTACCTATATTTTGAGGTACCTTATCTCTAGCATTAGGATCTTTTTTACCTCTGTTTCAGGTGCCTTAACTTTAGATTTAGGGGCTTTATGACCTTCGATCAAAGGGATTAACCGGTGATGAAGTGTGGGGCAGAGGTAGATGGAGAACGCTGGCCAGAAACATCGACCCCACATAAAAGTAGGAAAAGATGCAGACAAAGAAGATGACCTCTATTTTTAGGTGTTTTATCTCTAGCATTAGGGACTTTTTGACCGCTGATTTTGAGGTGCCTTATCTCTAGCATTAGGGACTTTTTTACCTTTGATTTTGAGGTGCCTTATCTCTAGCCTCTAGCATTAGGGCCTTTTTACTTTATTTTGAGGTGCCTTATCTCTGGCATTAGGGGCATTTTGACCTATATTCTGTAGTGCCTTGTCTCTAACATTAGGAGCTTTTTTACCTCTATTTTTAGATGCCTTATCTCTAGCATTAGGGGTTTTTTTACCTCTATTTTTAGGTGTCTTATTTCTAGCACTAGGGACTTTTTTTTACCTCTATTTCGAGGTGCCTTATCTCTAGCATTAGAGGTTTTTCGACCTGTATTTCAAGGTGCCTTATCTCTAGCATTATAGTCTTTTTTAACTCTTATTTTGAGGTGCCTTATCTCTAGCATTAGATGACTTTTTACCTCTATTTTGAGGTGTCTTATTTCTAGCATTAGGGGCTTTTTTAAACACTTTTGAGATATCTTATCTCTAACATTAGGGAATTTTTAGCCTCGATTTTGAGGTGCATTACTTCTAGTATTAGAGGCTCTTTGACCTCTATTTTTAGGTGTCTTGATATATAGCATTAAGGGCTTTTTGACCTCTATTTGTAGGAGCCTTGTGTATAGCATTAGGGGCTTTTTGACCTCGATTTTGAGATGCATTACTTCTAGCGTTAGAGGGTCTTTGACCTTTTTTTTTTTTTTTGGTGCCTTATTTATAGCATTAGGAGCTTTTTTACTTCTATTTTTAGGAGCCTTATATATAGCATTGGGGTCTTTTTTACCTTGATTTTGAGGTCCATTACTCGTAGCATTAGAAGCTCTTTGTCCTCTATTTTAGGTGCCTTATTTATGGTATTAGGGGCGTTTTGACCTCGATTTTTAGGTGCATTACTTCTAGCATTAGAGGCTCTTTGACCTCTCTTTTTAGGTGCCTTATTTATGGCATTAGTGGCTTCTTGACCTTGATATTGAGGTACATAACTTTTAGCATTAGAGGCTCTTTGACCTCTCTTTTTAGGTGCCCTAGGGGTTTTTGACCTCGATTTTGATGTGCTTTACCTCTAGCATTAGAGGCTCATTGACCTCTATTTGAGGTGCCATATTTATAGCATTAGGTTTTTTTTTTTTTTTACCTCGATTTTGAGGTGCATTACTTCTAGCATTAGAGGCTCTTTGACATCTATTTTTAGGTGCCTTATTTATAGCATTAAGGGCTTTTTTACCTCTATTTTGAGGTGCATTACTTTTAGAATTAGAGATTCTTTGACCTCTATTTCTAGGAGCCTTATTTATAGCATTAGGGGCTTTTTTACCTCTATTTTGAGGTGCATTACTTTTAGCATTAGAGGTTTTTTTACCTCTATTTCTAGGAGCCTTATATATAGCATTAGGGGCTTTTTTACCTCAATTTTGAGGTGCATTACTTCTAGCATTAGAGGTTCTTTGACCTCTAATTCTAGGAGCCTTATATATAGCATTAGGGGCTTTTTTACCTCTATTTTGAGGTGCATTACTTTTAGCATTAGAGGTTCTTTGACCTCTATTTCTAGGAGCCTTATATATAGCATTAAGGGGTTTTTTACCTCTATTTTGAGGTGCATTACTTCTACCATTAGAGGCTCTTTGACCTCTCTTTTTAGGTGCCTTATTTATAGCATTAAGGGTTTTTTTACCTCTATTTTGAGGTGCATTACTTTTAGCATTAGAGGTTCTTTGACCTCTATTTCTAGGAGCCTTATATATAGCATTAGGGGCTTTTTGACCTCTGTTTTGAGGTGCATTACTTCTAGCATTAGAGGTTCTTTGACCTCTATTTTTAGGAGCCTTTTTTATAACATTAGGGGCTTTTTGGCCTCTATTTTGAGGTGCATTACTTTTAGCATTAGAGGTTCTTTGACCTCTATTTCTAGGAGCCTTATTTATAGCATTAGGGGCTTTTATACCTCTGTTTTGAGGTGCATTACTTCTCGCATTAGAGGTTCTTTGACCTCTATTTCTAGGAGCCTTATTTATAACATTAGGGTCTTTTTGACCTCTATTTTGAGGTGCATTACTTTTAGCATTAGAGGTTCTTTGACCTCTATTTCTAGGAGCCTTATATATAGCATTAGGGGCTTTGTGACCTCTATTTTGAGGTGCATTACTTCTAGCTTTAGAGGCTCTTTAACCTCTCTTTTTAGGTGCCTTATCTATAGCATTAGGAGCTCTTTGACCTCTATTTCTAGGAGCCTTATATATAGCATTAGGGGCTTTTTGAACTCGATTGTGAGGTGCATTACTTCTAGCATTAGAGGCTCTTTAACTTTTATTTTTAGGTGCCTTATTTATAGCATTAATGGCTTTTTGACTATTTTGAGGTGCATTACTTTTAGCATAAGAGGCTCTTTGACTTCTCTTTTTATGTGCCTTATTTGTAGCATTAAGGGCTTTTTGACCTTGATTTTGAAGTGCATTTCTTGTAGCATCCTTCCAGGGCTGTAGGGCAGAGCATCACTGATCGCTGTGCCTTTGGGGCCACTAATGTCGTAAGGATTCTTTATGGGGAATCCTTTCTCACCTGGTGGTCCTTCAAGACTCTTTTCAGTCATACTGTCTTCTGTTTGCCTTGGGAATTTCAGATCTTCAAAACGTAGATGCTTAATCCCTGTTTACGTTAGAGCCTCTTAAGAGCGATTCCTCATAAAAGTAATCTTCGTCTTACTGTTCGTAGTAATCTTCATCGCAATACTCATCCTCGGGGTATTCTTCTTCTTCTGGATCTCCATTACCAAATTCGTGTTCTGAATATTTGTTAGTTTTCTGTGAATCTTCACGAACTGGTTGCTGAATATTGCCTCTTTCTTTGCTCTCTGTGGGAACATTTGTTTCTTCCCTTTCAGCGAGAACTTCAGAATTTTCGCTTCCTGGGACAACAAATGTTTCTTCCCTTTCAGCGAGAACTTCTGAATCTTTGCTTCCTGTGGGAACATCTGATACTTCTTGTAATTTAGTGTTTTCTTTTTCCAATACTTGAACAACGGAAACTCCTTCACATTTTTCAACTTCATCTCCAAGATTCGTCTCTTCAGACAAATTGTCTCGACCACACATTAGATCTAAGGATTTCTCTCCATCCTCATCATCTGCTTGTTCCTCCTCTTCCAAAGTGCTCATTGGCATCCAGTCTTTTTCACCACCATCTTCAGTTTCATTATTATAGAATTCTTCTTTTTCGCTCTTCATTTGCACTAGCTCTCTTTCAGTAGAGTTTTCCCTAACAATTTCTTCACTTGGTTCAAGTTCATCAGTTTCCTTCTCTTCCTCTCTCTTTGGAATCTCATCTT
>NC_090768.1:9152902-9172902 GCF_036898095.1 Palaemon carinicauda
CATTTAATAATAATAATAATATTAATAATTTGCATCCAAAGCTAATTACTAAGAAAAACACCCACCCTAACTGGGATTCGAACCAATGTCATTTGAGGGTTGATACGTAAGCAAAATAAAACTTTTGCAATAAAGCCACCATTTAAGTAAATTGTCCACTTTACCAGCCATAAATGGCTTGGTTCAAATCACGTTATTGGTATGTGTTGCCAAGGTCTGCATAGACCCTGGATGTAGCTTACTATGTTGAAAGATGTCGTGAAGGTGACAGTATATATATTGTGTGTATAAATATATATGTATATATATACATATATATATGTATATATAAGTATATATATGTATATATATGTATGTATATATATATGTATATATATATATATATATATATATATATATATGTATATATGTATATATATAGATATGTGTATATGTATATATATGTGTGCATATATATGTATATATATATATATATATATATATATATATATATATATATTTATATATATATATATATATATATATATATATATATATTATGTATATATATACATATATATATATATATATATATATATATATATATATATATTTTATGTATATATATATATATATATATACAGTATATACTGTATATGTATACTGTATATATATATATATATATATATATATGTATATATATACATATATATATATATATATATATATATATATATATACAGTATATATATATATATATATATATATATATATATATATATATATAATCATCTCCTCCTACGCCTATTGACGCAAAGGGCCTCGGTTATATTTCGCCAGTCATCTGTATCTTGAGCTTTTAAATCAATTCTTCTCCATTCATCATAGTCCTCAGCCGTGTAGGCCTTGGTCTTTAAACTCTTCTAGTAACGTGTGGAGCCCAGTTGAAAGTTTGGTGAACTAGTCTTTTTGGGAGTGCTAAGAACGTGCCCAAAGTCTCTACCCCTCACTGTGATCTCAGTCACATATGGCACTCGAGTAATCTCTCTTATAGTTTATTTCTAATCCTGTCCTGTCATTTAACTCCCAATATCCTTCTAAGAGCTTTGTTCTCAAGTCTTCTAAATCTGTTGGATATAGTTTCATTGTCATACCACGACTCGTCAATACAGTAACACTGATATATAGCTTGATTTTTATATGTAATTTCAGGCGATTTGATTTCCAAATTTTACTTAACCTATCCAATGTCTGATTTGCTTTTTTTTAATCTTTCATTAAACTTAAATTCTAAAGATCCTGTTTTAGAGATCATAGTTCCTAGATATTTAAATGATTCCACCTCAATCCTTTCTCCGTCCAATGGTATTTCATCTTCCATTGTATATTCCTTGCTCATCATCAGTCTTTCTTCAATTCATCTTGAGTCCAACCTCGTGTGATATTTCATGCATTCTGGTAAGCAAGCTTTGCAAGTCATATATATATATATATATATATATATATATATATATATATATATATATATGTGTGTGTGTGTGTGTGTGTGTGTGTGCGTATGTGTATGTATGTGTGTGTAGAAAGTTAGATAAATAATAATGCCGTATGTACGTAATATGTATATTTAGATGAATAATGTGCATGTCTTTATATACAAGTAAGAAAACTTTAGATTATTAACTTATAATTAGCTTATTGTTGAAATTTGAATAATTATGATTTAAAATCACGTTCACGTATCCTGATGTCGCATTGTTATATTTTCAAAATAGTATTTTAAGCACTGTGGTAGAAGTAATATATGAAAAGAAAGGACATCGGATGAAGATGCTCTCAATGCTTGAGCCTCTCTCGGGGTAAAGTTTGAAGTTCGCGGCGCTACTCTCCGTAAAGTCAAGAAGTGGCAACTCGAGATCTTTGGAAAATGTACAGGTAGACAGTTTGTTCGCCAGTCAGTGTTTGTATGACCGTTGATCCGTGTTGAGTGAGTTCTGGGCGTAGTGTTGAATTTAAATGATCGTGCTTTAGTGTTTACATTCACTACTGAGAGTGTAACTTGTGCTGATTAATCGAATCTTTCAGAAATGTTAACGAGAAAGCTGGGATATTTTCTAGTGAAGTGATTTGGATTTTTTAAACTCGATCAGGCTTATTAGTCGTCTTTTTACCATGGTAAGTGCTTGTAGTTTTTGAATATTGCTTGTCGGTATCTTATTTAACTTGATTTCCTTTCTTCTATGGTAGAATGGCATCATTTGCTTTTATTATTGTATGCATTTTGTTTATGCGATAGGTAATGGGGTAGTAACCTGTATTTCATAGGCCTATTTTAATAATAATTTTATGGTATTTTTTCTAATTTTCTTTAGCTATAGATTATTTTCTCAAGCATATATGCGGTGCTTTATATTATATCGTGTTACTGATTATTTATCCTCAATCCCTTTCTTTGAAATTGAAGTGAACAAGTTTACTCCAGACGAACATATCTTTTATATTATACATAGAAGTGCATATTTAAATTGTTAGCCTACCATAAAGGTGTTTTAATTGCCCTATGTGATGCCATACCCATTAGCAGTTATAAGGAATTGAGGTTATTCACAAAACAATCATTTGATAACATTATTCTAAGTATTAAAGTCTTTCTTAGAATAAGAAACTCAAATATATTTAGTGTTGAAAATTTCCCGCTTCGTAAAATCGCTTCAAAAAAATAAAGAAAAAAAAATCCCTCTTTTAAAGGAAGATATAAAATATACGGTGTTACACTATTATTATTATTATTATTATTATTATTATTATTATTATTATTATTATTATTATTATTATTGGCCAAGCTACATCCCTAGTTGGAAAAGCAAGATGCTATAAGCCCAAGGGCCCCATCAGGAAAAAATAGCCCAGTGAGGAAAGGAAATAAGGAGATAAATAAATGGTACGAATAAATTAACTATAAATCATTCTAAAAAACAGTAACAGCGTCAAAACAGTTATGTCCTATATAAACTATTAACAACGTCAAAAACATATGTCCTATACAGTATAAACTATTATTAACGTCAAAAACAGATATGTCCTATAGGCTACAGTATAAACTATTAACAACGTCAAAAACAGATATGTCATATATAAACTATAAAAAGACACTAGGTCTTGTAGACCAGATAATAAATAATTATAAAAACCTTAAAAGAAATAACTATAGTAATAGTAATTAATTTAGTTTTTATCAATAATGTTATTGCAATTACCTTTCACTGCTTTAACATAGGACGAAAATCCGCATTTATTCACTTTTTGATATATCGAAATTGTACTTTAAGACTTCTAGTAGACTCTATAATAGCAATTATGAATGAGATTAAAGTTAACTTTTGAGAATTAACTGTAGATGTACAAAGGTAAAACTGACTGAAAATTTAGGTTCAAATAGGCCCAAGATCTTAATTTTTTATCATTTTATTTGATGCTGTACTTGGAATTATCCATTAACAATAATCGTATCTTAGGAATTCCCCCAATCTCTCTCTCTCTCTCTCTCTCTCTCTCTCTCTCTCTCTCTCTCTCTCTCTCTCACGAAAGTGATATGGGTATATCTCCCCCAGTATCTGTTAAGTTGTCATTTGAGCATTATTTGAATGGGCGTTCCTTTTGCAAGTGACCGTAGTGGTAGTGCATAAGATTAAGAAACAAAATTACTATGATTAGCATTAACATAATAGCGTCATAACTTACTTTATTGATAAATAACCATTGATATAATTTGTACCGGAGATGGTTATGGTAATGAACTCTGCAGGATAGGCGGAGGGCTTTTTATTTACAGAAGACCAAACGGAGGATAATTGCTGTAGTAAATGTGTCACTGATAAGAATGGCAATGAGACTCATCGTTACATTTGGTGTGCTTGATTATAAATGAGCAAATTCTTCTGGTTTCGATTTTGACGAGGTAATAAAGTTAACTATTATATCAATTAGATTTTTTTTATAGTTTAAACTATGTTCTTAGATTATTTTAGAAAGATCATGTTTATAGTGATTTTATTTATAGTGATTTTAGATTTTCTTATTTATAGTGATTTTAGGGTATTTTAGACTGACTGGGAATCTCGTAATAAGTTTCCTGAATAAAGTATGTTACATTAGTCCGAGAAGCGGTGTCCAATCTCCAGTAAGTTAAGAATTGATAATTATGAAAGCAAAGCTGTATATTCACAAAATTTATGGCTATTCCACCTTATAGAACTTAGTGAAAAAATAAGAGCAAAAATACATAGAATCCCCGTTTGATCAACTCTCGTGAAATAAGGTAAAAGAGAGAGAGAGAGAGAGAGAGAGAGAGAGAGAGAGAGAGAGAGAGAGAGAGAGAGAGAGAGAGAGAAATGCATCAATGGATATATTTTTCTTACCTAGCGCAGACCTTCGTGCATCCTGAGTTTTGCCTACGGGTATGACTGCATTTTGACGAACAGGGTTATTCTTACCTGCTTGTAGGTGACCGTTTCTGCTGCTAACTTTCGCATAACGGTATCGAGGGGCTGGTGTTATAAAAAGGCGTTATTAATCATACTATATAAGGCTTTTGGGAACGATGACGTGCGTAGGTTTTGCATATAATAGTTCTGTGAAGGTTATTTTGTTTTATAATGATTACTTAAAGAATGCAGGACGATTGTAGTTTATTCTTGAGTTAACGATAAGAAATTTGGAAAAAAAATGTGCTTTGTAAATAAATATGCATATAATTCATATTTATCTAATCACCATTTTTTTTTAAATTTACTGTCACTTTCATTCTATAACAGCTTAATCTTAAATGATACTCCGTGTTGTAAAGCTAATACACACACATACACACACACACATATATATATATATATATATATATATATATATATATATATATATATAATATATATATATATATATATATATTTATATATATATATATATGTATGTATGTATGCATATATATGTGTATGTGGGTGGATGTGTATGAATATATATGTATATATATATATATATATATATATATATATATATATATATATATATATATATATATATATATATATATATATTGAAATATACTGGAAGTCGAGTTACATTCACCTGATCTATGTAAATACAATCACCCTACAAATATCTTGACTTTTCGATTCTCTAATATTCAGGATTATGATTTTTAACGAAAACATTTGTGCTTATACAAATGCACATTTACACATAGCACTCCTGTATAGTGCTTCATAACTTATGCTTAATGTCTGCTTCTAATTGAATTTGTATCTGAGCAAAGTATTTATTTTTTGTTTGTGGGTAGGCCATTTTTAACGCTGGCCTCTTCATGATTTTCATGAAAATAATTTTTTATAGATTTTAGAAATTAATGAGTGTCAATTACCTTTGTCGTCACAATGAAAGATAACTTTAAAATCATACAATGAACAAATAATGATTCTACAATACGTTTAATCTATTTGAAATGAGGTTTAGGGCGTTTGTCTTTAAATTACTTTGGTTTCAAAGGAATACTTGCTTTGTAAAAATATAAAACTACGTCTTGCTTAAATTGTAAAGGTTGAATTCCGTATCAACGAAAATGTCTTTAAAAAAAAAATCGATGTGTATTGACTTTGTACCTCTTTTGATAAGTTGAACAAGTATTTTTTGCAATGAAAACATAAACAGTGAGGTGAAAGTATTTATTGTAAAGTCCTGCACATTTACTGTTAATAGAAAGAGTGATTCTAATGAGTTATTGGTGCTCATATGTTTGTTTATTTGTTCACTATATATTAGTTTTTTTTTTTAAGGCTCATGGTGGAGTTATTACTATTGCCATGGCTTGATTATCCGGTTTTTATTACGCTAATAATGTAGAATGAAAAAGAAACATGAATCATCTTCCCTGGATTACGTTTTATTTTATAATAAAGATAAAAGTAACATGATATATCTTCTTTTAGAATCACAGTTGGAGATAATACCCAGATTTCTTAAGAAACAAACAAAACGATAAGTTAGAACAGAAATTGAGACATAAGATGGCATTACCTGTTTGATTAATGAGAATAAAAGTGGGAAAGCTAAATGAATACTTAAGGTTTACGTAGTGCCATGGAATGAGACGCAAGTCTTCTATGTTTTATCAGGAGAATAATGACAGCCAAAAAAATAGGCTTTCTGCGTCAATTGCTCAATTAACAAAAGACAAACTAGCAGATCGTTAAAGACATTATGCCAAGATGTCTTGTTTGTTGGATTAACAGACTTGCCAAATAAAATGTCATCGACTAGAGACCAAAATACACAAAAACTCGCCCTGGCAACATACTTTGCAAACAAGGTTTATTCAATAACTAGGAAAGATATTCGAGGATTCTAAATGACCTATTCCTTATGCATTGGTTTCTTTTCAATAGTTTTATTTCTCAAAGGTAAATGTTTAAATCAAAGGTCAGTGACACTAGGAGTGGAGATGTAGGGAAATTCACAAATGAAAACAAAATTTTCTATTGATCATAATTAATTTACGGCCTTTTCTTGACTGTAATTAGGCTAATATATAAAGAAAAGGCTGACTGCAAATTATTATCACTTCTCAGGTAAATAAGGTGCTTGAGGGTACACTCGGACTCACTATTCTCTCTAATTTCTCTTCTTCTTGATTTCTTAAAGTTTTTATAGTTAATATTGAAATATTGATTTAGATGTTGTTCTTGAAATATTAAATTTTTCCTTATTTCCTTTCCTCACTGAGCTATTTTCCCTGTTGGGGCTCCTGGGCGTATAGCATCCTACTTTTCCAACTAGGGTTGTAGCTTAGCAAGTGATGCTAATAATAATAATAATGTTAGACTGAAGCCGAATTAAATGTTGATTCTTAACACCTCTATATTTTTTCTTTCCAAAGAGACGCCTGAGCCTTTTATTCCTCTAACAAATCTTGTTAGAACGGCACGGAGATTTAAAAGCTAGGCCTAACCCGTAAAACCAATAAGGTGTTATGGGCTTATTCAGAGAAATCTACAATCTTCAGTAATCCAACCAGTAGCCCTTTCATTTGGTTTTCAAATGGCCGACGGTGATTAATTTTGGTGGATAAGCGAAAGCCTTTGTTAAGAGATGTCGTCTCAAATACCTTGTGAACTGCTCATTATGGCTCTTCTACAAGGCCCTTGACAAGTTTCTTCTGTCTTTAGATTCCGTGGGATAAGCATTCTTACTCCCCCACCCCCAGCCCGACCCCTCTTTAGTTTTAGGCCGTTTATTTAAAAGACTGATAGCTCTGGAAGGCCGATTGTACATATTTCATTAAGCATTCGAAAGATCCGTCGATGACGAAGCTGATAAAATGGGAAGGAATGGTTGTTAGTAGTATCCGTGGCGCCATGCTAATTTAATGATGCAGCTTATCAGCCTTCTTATCATTGTTGCTATTATCATGTGTAAATAGTTTTAAATGTGTCAGCTTTTAGATGCTTTTTTTATTTACTTCCTAAGGGAAATCTTATAACCGTGTTCATGTTTTGCATTTAAACTGACAGTGTTATGCAGTAGTTGAGTGGTGTCTATGATCTGAAGGTTGTGTCGGATTTTTTTGTTTTTGTTTTTTTATAATAATTCACTGTTATCGATAGGCCTGCCAGTTACCTTAGACACAAAAATTGTCTTTTGAATGGCTAATTATACGTTAGGATAATATTAAATGATACTAAATGTGACGGGGTTAATATCCTTTTATCTTATTTACTACAAAACTAAATAATTGGATAGCTTGTCAGTTACCAATCCAACTCGGGCGTATAGTTATTAATGAGGATTTGTTTGTGTAAATTGGTCAAGTAAACTAGAGACTTGTAAATAAAACTGTCGTGTATGATGGTTGTTAGGTTTCTTTTAGTAATGCATACGGTTACCACTCATGGATCACTGTTGTTGGGATAATTCTTAAATGTCAACGCTACAATCCATACATGTCCATATATAATAGCATAGAATACAAATAGCAGATTTATAATATATATATATATATATATATATATATATATATATATATATATATGTATATATATATGTATATGTATATGTGTATATATATATATATATATATATATATATATATATATATATATATATATAGTAATTGTTTACAACACCACGCTCTCCATTTACTCCAAAAATAATGCAATCCTGCAGCTCTCATCTTCTTGCATAGTAATTGGGTGGTTATTTAAATTCTGGGAAAGCAATAATTAGCAAGATATGTTGAGGAAAGGGGAAGGGGTTATAAAGAGAAAATAGCTCGGTTTCCTCACCAAACAACTTGGAACTAACATGTCAACACAGTCAACCAAACAGAAGTTCGTGATGCCAGCGTACATTTGATATACTGTATATTCAAAATATACTTAATCAAAAATTGAGTGATTACTCAAAAGTGTCACTATTTGTAAATTGCATATTTTATGGACATTTCTGAGTAAATTAATCTATTTTTTATTAAGTATATTTTGAATATACAGTATATCAAATGTACTCTGGCATCACGAACTAATGTTTATGTACGCTGGCATCACGAATTCTGTTTGGTTGACTATGTTGACGGTATCAGTTTCAAGTCGATTAGTGAGGAAACCGAGCTATTTTCTTTTTATAACCCCTTCCCCCTTCCTCAACATATCTTGCTAATTATTGCTTTCCCAGAATTTAAATAACCACCTAATTACTGTGCAAGAATATAAGAACTGCAGGATTGTATTATTTTGGAGTAAATGGAGAGCGTGGTGTTGTAAACAATTACCTTATAAATATATATATATATATATATATATATATATATATATATATATATACATACATGTATATTATTAGCTAAGCTACAACCCTATTTGGAAATACAAGATGCTATAAGCCCAAGGGGTCCAGTAAGGAAAAAATAGCCCAGTGAGGAAAGGAAGCACGGAAAGTTATAAAATACAGGAGAAGTAATGAACAATTTAAAATAAAATATTTTGAGATCAGTAACAACATTCAAATAGATCTTTCATATATAAACTATAAATAAAAAAAGGAAGAGGAAGGGAAATAGAATAAAATAGTGTGCCGAAGTGTACCCTCAAGCAAGAGAACTCTACCCCAAGGTAGTGGAAGACCATGGTACAGTGGGTATTGTAATTCCTCCCATGATTCACTGAACAGAACTGTCATCTGCAAATCTTAAGTTGTTAAGGTATTCCCCACTAATATTATTCCCTACTTTTTTCCAACCTAAATTTGTAAAAAAGAAAAGAAATTCTTTAAGGCACTTTGTGATTAATTTAGGAGAGATGGGGTCTCCCCGTCTAACTCCTTTCTCAATCAGAAATTTCTCACCATCTATATGTAGTTTTGGGATCGCTGAACTTCTTGTATAGGTATCTTCGAGTTTTCTAACATAAAATTCATCTATTCCTTGTCTTTGAACGGCTTTCTTTCATTACTGCTGAAGTTTTGACGGAATCAAAAGCTTTTGCATAGTCTATAAATACCATACATAGTGGTTTGTCATATTTTGTTGATTTCTCCATTTGCTGTTTAATTACATAAGTGTGGTCAGTTGTTGAATACCTTTTGAATCCTGCCTACTCTCTCGGTTGATTAAAGTCTAGCTGTCTTTCTATGTTATACAGTATATATATATATATATATATATATATATATATATATATATATATATATATATATATATACTTTTGAAGTTCTACTGATTCAACTACCCGATTAGGAAGATCATTCCACAACTTGGTAACAGCTAGAATAAAACTTCTAGAATACTGTGTAGTATTGAACCTCATTATGGAAAAGGCCTGGCTATTAGAATTAACTGCCTGCCTAGTATTGCGAACAAGAAAGAATTGTCCAGGGAGATCTGAATGTAAAGGATGGTCAGAGTTATGAAAAATCTTATGCAACATATATATATATATATATATATATATATATATATATATGTATATATATATATATATATATATATATATATATATATATATTACTAGCTAAGCCACAACCCTATTTGGAAAAACAAGATGCTATGAGCCCAAGGGCTCCAGCAAGGAAGAAATACCCCAGTGAGGAAAGGAAGCACCGAAAGTAATGAAATACAAGAGAAGTAATAAACAATTTAAAATGAAATATTTTAAGATCAGTATCAACATTCAAATAGATATTTCATATATAAATTATAAAAACTTTAAAAAAATGAAGAGGAAGGTAAATAGAATAGAATAGAATAGTGTGCCCGAGTGTACCCTCAAGCAAGAGAACTCTACCCCAAGGTAGTGGAAGACCATGGTACAATGGCTATTGTAATTCCTCCCTTGATTCACTGAACAGAATTGTCATCTGCAAATCTTTAGTTGTTAAGGTATTCCCTATTAATATTAATTCCTACATTTTTCCAACCTAAATTCTTAAAAAAGGAAAGAAGTTCTTGTAGGCACTTTGTGAATAATTCAGGAGAGATGGGGTCTCCCTGTCTAACTCCTTTCTCAATCAGAAATTTCTCACCATCTATATGTAGTTTTGGGATCGCTGAACTTCTTGTATAGGTATCTTCGAGTTTTCTAACATAAGATTCATATATTCCTTGTCTTTGAACGGCTTTCTTTCATTACTGCAGAAGTTTTGACGGAATCAAAAGCTTTTGCATAGTCTATAAATACCATACATAGTGGTTTGTCATATTTTGTTGATTTCTCCATTTGCTGTTTAATTACATAAGTGTGGTCAGTTGTTGAATACCTTTTGAATCCTGCCTACTCTCTCGGTTGATTAAAGTCTAGCTGTCTTTCTATGTTATACAGTATATATATATATATATATATATATATATATATATATATATATATATATACTTTTGAAGTTCTACTGATTCAACTACCCGATTAGGAAGATCATTCCACAACTTGGTAACAGCTAGAATAAAACTTCTAGAATACTGTGTAGTATTGAACCTCATTATGGAAAAGGCCTGGCTATTAGAATTAACTGCCTGCCTAGTATTGCGAACAAGAAAGAATTGTCCAGGGAGATCTGAATGTAAAGGATGGTCAGAGTTATGAAAAATCTTATGCAACATATATATATATATATATATATATATATATATATATATATGTATATATGTATATATATATATATATATATATATATATATATATATGTATATATATATATATATATATATATATATATATATATATATATATATATTACTAGCTAAGCCACAACCCTATTTGGAAAAACAAGATGCTATGAGCCCAAGGGCTCCAGCAAGGAAGAAATACCCCAGTGAGGAAAGGAAGCACCGAAAGTAATGAAATACAAGAGAAGTAATAAACAATTTAAAATGAAATATTTTAAGATCAGTATCAACATTCAAATAGATATTTCATGTATAAATTATAAAAACTTTAAAAAATGAAGAGGAAGGTAAATAGAATAGAATATAATAGAATAGTGTGCCCGAGTGTACCCTCAAGCAAGAGAACTCTACCCCAAGGTAGTGGAAGACCATGGTACAATGGCTATTGTAATTCCTCCCTTGATTCACTGAACAGAATTGTCATCTGCAAATCTTAAGTTGTTAAGGTATTCCCTATTAATATTAATTCCTACATTTTTCCAACCTAAATTCTTAAAAAAGGAAAGAAGTTCTTGTAGGCACTTTGTGAATAATTCAGGAGAGATGGGGTCTCCCTGTCTAACTCCTTTCTCAATCAGAAATTTCTCACCATCTATATGTAGTTTTGGGATCGCTGAACTTGTATAGGTATCTTCGAGTTTTCTAACATAAGATTCATCTATTCCATGTCTTTGAACGGATTTCTTTCATTACTGCTGAAGTTTTGACGGAATCAAAAGCTTTTGCATAGCCTATAAATACCATACATAAAGGTTTGTCATATTTTGTTGATTTCTCCATTTGCTGTTTAAATACATAAGTGTGGTCAGTTGTTGAATACCTTTTGAATCCTGCCTACTCTCTTGGTTGATTAAAGTCTAGCTGTCTTTCTATATTATACAGTATATATATATATATATATATATATATATATATATATATATATATATATGCAGTATATATATATATATATATATATATATATATATATATATATATTCATAGTGTTTATTTAAAGTTTTACCCCCTTATTCTTTCAAATATTAAGTCACAAATAAAGTAAGCTATTCAATTCTGCTTAGTATGAAGACCTAGTGGGAGATTAATTTATTGCAAATATTGTGCTTCTACCAGGCCAGGGTTCACACTAAGACCCTATGAATAGAAACAGCTAAACATCAGACTTGAACCACATGGTTTTATGTATACAGTATATTTTTTTTTTTTCAAGATTACTGAAATTGTTTATGAATTTTTGTTTTGTTTTAAGTTTATGTGGTGACTTCTTGTTTTATTGCTTTCTTCCATTATTTTTTTCTTAGATGTTTATTCAGAAATCAAGCTTTCATAAAACTGAATTTATTTCATCGATTGAAGTGCCCAATGTTCAAGATTTTACTGGTTTGCCTGTAATGCTAATGCCTGGATGTTTATTTTGGGCATTTCATTACAAATTACCACATGATTACAAATTACGTCCTTTTTTTAGTCATGCTTGGATTGTCGTCGAAGGGGAAGGTTTCCTTTTTAAGGACAAGATAATCATTTACTTTAATGAGGTGTTAATTTTAACTAGAATGCTTCCATGTTTTGGTAGCCTTAAATTACTGGTGTTTTAATCGTTGAAATACATTATTCTTTCACTATATGATTATGCAATGGATTTCACACATCTTAAACTTTTGTACGGAAAGGGCTAAAAATTTCCGGAATCATTTATGGATTTTATTGTTAACCGAACATAATTTTAAAATTTAAGAGTGATTAAAGGAAGCTGGTGTTATGATCATTGATGATTATTGTTGAGTGGTTTGAAAATCCTCAGTCGTCAGTCAGATTTTTTTTTATTAAGTTTAATTTACCCACGCTTGGATAGACTTTTTTTTTTTTTATCATAGGCCTACTCGTATACTTCCTGTAACCCAGGTCAGCAGTCGATGGAGAACGCTGGATATGTTGCTGGAGCAAACAGGGAGGAGCCGTGTCCTCCCAAGACAAAGTAGAGGCCACTGCCCATCTCAACCACCACATTACCATAATAACAAAAGGAGACGTGACTCTGATGAAGTCATTAAAAAGGGATCCTTCTTCGCTCGAGGGTTCTCGTCATGCGCCTAACTTTTTCAAAGGCCCGTAATCCATTTTGGCTTTTTATTTCATTTCGACTACCCAGGGGCCTCCGTCAGTTTCTCTCGTTGCTTTCTTTGTTCTTTGTTGTTTTATTGCGGTTGCAAATCACTCTTTGGTGACCCCAAGTCGTCTTGGTGATGTCCGGGATGGATTATTGAGATAAGGAGAGAGAGGTATAGGGCCTTAAAGACTTTGATCGAATGGTTGTTATTCATTCATTATGATGAATTGTCAGAAATACGGTTATATACAGTAGTTCTGTATTCAATTATTAAACACGCAAACTCTCTCTCTCTCTCTCTCTCTCTCTCTCTCTCTCTCTCTCTCTCTCTCTCTCTCTTAAATTCATGATGTAAATTATTTAACTTTAGTCAATAATGATTTAGAAAATCCATCAATGATCATTCCTACGATGTTTCTTTATTTGAAATTAGTTTCGTGTTTCGTTTTGTACTTACTGACCTGATTAACATGAAATTATTAGTTTCTCATCCACTACCGGTATAGTAATATTTCTCATCTCAATTTCGTAATCTTATAATCCATTTCACTTTAATCATCACAAATTACAGACTCGCCATTAGTCGTTATGAAAGCGATCGTTCGCCTGGTTCAATGACTGCTAACCTCATCATTAAATCATTACATTTTATTGTTTCTTATAAGCGCTTTTGGGTTGCACCCAATCGTTAGTCGTGAGCTCTATTGGTGATCTAGCGGTGTAATAGAAATTACGGTTTGTCAATATATGTGTTATGGGTTATAAATAATTGCATCCGGCATGACAGGGTTGTGATTATTACTACCAAGTCTAATACTAATTACTATTATTATTATAAATCTTGAAAACACGAATTGTTTACGTTCCATGAAATGCCATGTTTAGGAAACATGCGAGACTGCCCAGTTCCCAAAATCAACCATGAATATTTTATTATTATTATTATTATTATTATTATTATTATCTGCTAAGCCAATCCTAGTTTGAAAAGCATGATGCTATAAACCCAATGGCTCCAACAGAAAAATAGCCAAGTTAGGAAAGGAAACAAGAAAAATAAATAAAATAAGAGAGAATTAATGAACAATTAGAATTGAATATTTTAAGAACAGTAACCTTGAAATAGATCTTTCGCATATAGAATATAAAAACTTAAAAAAAAACAAGAGAAAGAAAAATAAGATAGAATAGTGTGCCCACGTGTACTTTTATGCAAGAGAACGCTATTGATGTTTTATTTTTGTTATTATTATTATTATTATTATTATTATTAGTAGTAGTAGTAGTAGTAGTAGTAGTAGTATTAACAAATGAACAATAACAATACCCTTCCTCGCCAAGAAACCTTCTACTGTACATGGCAAGTAATTTGAATCGGCCGCCTACTAACGCCAAGCGGTAGCCGTCTCAGCATCATTATCATCCAGTGAGGTGCCATCCAGTCTCTCATCACGTTCATCAGATTAAAGATTAGTTTATGGCCATGACTCAGGCTTCTGCCAAACTACTTTATGATACATAGAGCTATTTGGCTTCTCCTTTGTATAGTCTACGCATGTGTCATGAGAAAGGTTGGTTAGGCTAATTAATAGCTGGATGGATCGCGTCGTTGTTTGAACAAAGCTCTCTGTGAAAGGACAGCAGCAGCTGTGCTTGAGATAGCTACCTGGTGTTGGTGGACTTTAGGTTGTATTAGATTGATTGACCGAATAAAGGGAATATATATATATATATATATATATATATATATATATATATATATATATATATATATATATATATATATTTCATTTTAATTGTGGAGAGTTGGTATGGTTGCTGTTTAAAGTCAGAGTTGAAGTTTCTAGGAAGTTCTTAGTTGATTTTTTTTTTTTATTCCAGAAAGTCAGTTAATCCCTTTACTCCTTAATGGTAGTATGGAGTAGCTCAGTAGCCTCAAGTTCATCTTCATCAACATCCTTATCAGATTTCTTAAGAATTTTTGTCGTAGCTTAGTAATTATTAAATGGCTTTTGTAATAATTTTGTAAGTAGCGTACAGAATAGCTAAACTATGAGAACTGTTTTTACTTGTTTTATTCCTCAATTGGGTAACTTTATGTAGTTGAGTGATGTTACCTTGGTAGCTTTGGTGAAAGGGTTCCACGAGTGATCTTTTTCCCTCCCGGAAACTTTCGGCCAGGTTTTGTTCAATGTCATTAATTATGCAGCTGTGGTTCCGGGCAGTTGTTTGGTTCCTCTCACCACTTATTCTTACCAATGCTTTCTTACTTGTGGACGGCCAGACATATGTTCGTACAAACACGCAAGCTTATTAGATTTAATTATCAATATTTTTATTATTATTATTATTATTATTATTATTAAGCTACAACCCTAATTGAGAAAGCAGGATGCTATAAGCCCAGGGCCCCAACAGGGATAATAGCCCAGTGAGGAAAGGAAAAAAGGAAAAATAAAATATTTTAAGAACAGCAACAACATTAAAATAGATATTTCATATATAAACTATAAACACTTTAACAAAATAAGAAGAGAAATTAGATAGGATTGTGTGCCCGAGTGTACCCTCAAGCAAGAGAACTCTATTGGGAAATGGAGAGGCTGAGTGGTAAATTTCTCGAAAAGGGAATTTTGTAAAGATTTCCCATAGCGTAACAATTATGATTATGAGAGAGAGAGAGAGAGAGAGAGAGAGAGAGAGAGAGAGAGAGAGAGAGAGAGAGAGAGAGAGAGAGAGAGAGAGAGAATCAGGACTTCCTGTCTGGAAGTTCTTGACAATGTCGATTTCCTTTCTATCATTATTCCCATTATCATCAGATAGCCGGAAAGGGAGTGAGTCAATGGGGAGTAAATTAACGTTGCCTTTCGCTAAGTTTATTTCATTGTGGTACCATTATTATCTTTCATTTGGTATTTATTCGATTTTCCTCCTCGCCAGTACTACAAAAGGCAGAAAATTTCTTCGTAGATTAATGTAACGTTTGATGCTTTAATTTTGCTTATGACATTTTATTGAAAACCTAATAAGTGATTAACTGATAACTGAGTTTTACAGTTACTCACCTGGTAAATGATTTATAGTTCTATAATTTTTCCCCTTTTTAGTTTGCTTGGTTGTCTATAAATTTAATTCATGTCTTATTATTTTTGTCTGTTCCATAGTTATAGAATCTGTTTGATCAACCACAAAAATGCCGTAAACCAACAGTTTATACTATCCCAGAGTATTTTTAGGACTCGCTTCAATACATAAATAGCTGCATTATAGAGGTACTTCTTGCAAATAGCTGCATGTTCTACTTCTTGCCAATAGCTGTATGTTCTACTTCTTGCAAATAGCTGCATTATAGTTCTACTTCTTGCAAATAGCTGCATTATAGTTCTACGTCTTGCATGATAACGTTGATGTAAAATCTTCCCCTGAATTCAAATTCTCCCCTCCCCCCTGGCCTTTAGGTTGACCCAGAAGACATGATCCTGGATTATTGCGTTTCGCTAAAGCCCTTGTTAAGGTTCAGGCCCAAGAGGTCGAAGAAATCTGTCTGTTGTTCCCCTCCATTAAACGATCACGCTACTCCCTAAATGTTTATTAGGGGTTTGTTCATGCGGTTCAATTTGTGCTTGAAGGTTTTATTGCCTGTTAGCATCCATTTGCATCCAGTGGATTACCTTAAATCTCTTGTTCCATTCTTAATGAAGCGCATGTCGGGGCATGAGTATGATTAAGGCCGTTATTCACCTGTAGTAACTTTTTTTTTTTTCTTTTTTTTTTTTTGCTCTTAATGTAGTCTTGAGTGATCTACATTTTTCCTTTGTTATATACTTGTTTTTACCTCAGACTTTAGCTCATTATACCCCTGGTATCATTATTGTAAAAAAATGCATATTTGCTTTTACTCAGAAGTTTGGGATTCTGATTTTGTCTATACTTTAAAGATAGTGAAATAAAATTTCATACTTATGCTATAAACAGCCGGTTTATTATATTTGCAATGGTCTATCTATCATTATATAGATATCTTGTTCTGAATAGTATAAAATGGTGTAGTTCCAAACCATTTCTTTTGCTTTTATCTTTATATATCTTAGCACAATGTTTATATTAACCTATAAGGATTTCCCTGTGTATATAGAGAAGTATCCTCAATTATATTCGTTTTGAAGTCCAGTCTCAGTAAGCTTTAGTTATTATTCAACTTTTGTTTAAAACTAATTAATTGCCTACAATTGACAGAACCCTTTGTCTCGTCTTTTTTTTTTTTTTTTTTTTTTTTTTTTTTTTTTTTTTGAGAAGTTGGCTGTGCGTCAGAGAATAAACAAACGACATTTTTTGCTCTTTCTGTTTTCAGTAGTAATTCTAATCGACAATTTTCCCATTGTGTTGTTCCGGTCGATTTGATAACCCTTGTTCTCTGAGAAATTGTGATTGCAGACGCATAACTGAATTTGAAGGAAAATGGCATTTAAGTGATTCGTTCCGTCGTCGAGACACTTTGAAATACCGCCGGTAAAACAAGTAAAGAATAAGAAATGAAAAATAAAAGATTCGCGAAGGGGAACTGGTGCGTTGCGAATCTCGAAGGGAAACTTGATACATCTCAAATTGTAAACATCGTAAGAAATTAAAGTTGATTAAATACATTTCAAGTTGTAAACATGGCAAGAAATTAAAGTTAGATTGGATTCATTTCATATTGTAAACATCGCAAGAAATGAAAGTAAACTGGATACATTTGAAATTGTAAACTTTGCAAAAAAATTAAGTAATTTGGATACATTTCAATTTGTAAACATCGCAAAAAACTTGTAGTAAATTGTATACATTTCAAATTGTAAACATCGCAAGAAATTGAAGTAAATTGGATGCATTTCAAATTGTGAACATCGCAAAAAATTAAAGTAAATTGGATACATTTGAAATTGTAAACTTCGCCCGAAATTTCAGTAAATTGGATACATTTTAATTTTAAACATCGCAAGAAATTAAATTGAATACATTTCAAATTGCGAACATCGCAAAAAAAAAGAAATAAATTTAATTCTTGTCGTTGAGCATCTTGAAGTATTTTTAATCTGAACAACACTAAATGAGAGGAAATCTTTCTAACGGATTGCAGTAACAAGAGCCACGCTGCGTTGATGGAAAGTTTAAACTAAACAAAGGAGATTTCGTTCGCTCTAATTAGTGCGAGTTCCAAGCAGTTATTTCTGCGAATTGAAATGCAATAAATGAACTCGTACTGAGAATTAGGAGACTATTATGAGAAGTTTAATTTTTTATGGTTTATGTTTTGTTTTGTGGATGTTGATATTTAAAATTTCATATAATTCTGTCGTCACATTCTCGAATAAAATAAGATTTTTTTCCAATGATTTATCTAGAGGCACTTTTATTTCCTTAATATTTGCCTACTTGAGAGACAAAGACATTCCAATGTATTTGAGGAATCCAACGATTTTTTATAGCCCTTCTCTTATTTATTCCCCACATTCTTGTCCTACTGAATGCGTTTGTGCTCCTGTGGTTTCTTCATTGGTTTCCCCAACCGCTGTCTTTGTATATGTGCTTCTGCGTGCGCGCGCTCGTTTTCTTTGGGACCGGTGACGGCCTACGTCCCCCGTTTTCTATTGATCTTTGATTGACATGTCTTACTCTAAGGGAGGAGCTGATATGACCAGATTAAATCGTGCGGGAGGTTACTCTCAATGGAATTCATTGTCATTATTATTACGGCTTGGACGAGTCCGTATCCTGGGTGATGGAGTTGGAGTTTTTTATCTTTTTTTTCTTTCTTTCTTTTGAGACGACAAATTCGGTTGGATGAGGGAATTGGCCGAAATTTTCATACTTGTGGCATTGAAAACCAATTTACTTTTTTCATTTGAATTGAGTTTTTTTTTTTAATAGAAACCTATGGAATTTTTTGTTTTTGTGCAGCAGACAACCAGGTGTTCAGGGCTTCGTGATTTTACTAGATCTCAAATACACACACACAGTATAAATATGTATATATGTAGCATTGTGGCTACGTAGTAAGAGGACTCGGTCCGAAAAAAAATACATTGTACTACTGTTTTATCTTGAGAGAGAGACGCATTGCACTCATATTTTATAATAAAGATTAATAAGAATATGATTCCTGACATGACTCCACGATAGAAAATGCTTTAATCAGAATTTGTGGTAAAATGATTTTGAAATGTTGTCTTGGAAAGAATATATACAGTAGAATCGTTCTATTTACTTCGATAGGCCTAAATGGAACTATTTGAATGTTATCAGTGAAGTTTAAAGGAGACTTTTATTGACTTGAAGTTTTTTCTTTCCCTAGGCCTAGTTCCATTTATAGTGAAACCGCAGATTCCATTCGATTGATGTTTTTAGGCCTATCTTATATCGACATAGGGCCTATTCCTTTGATTCTTTATATTGCAAAAGCCACGTATTTTTCCCACTGAATTATCTTGAAAATAATTGTAGTTTTATTTTGGGAATAATTACGACAAATGCAATTTCTGTGATAATAATAATGATTTATTGAAACTAGTTTGATTTTAACAAAACTATATTGCACTTACTACCACTACTACTACTACTACTACTACTACTCTGTCACTTGAAAAGGGATGATGAGGAACGTATCGGCCACATCCCTCACGTGTCCCTTGTTTAATCAGCTTAATGCTATCGAATATCTTGACTGTCTTGTGA
>NC_090768.1:9182902-9192902 GCF_036898095.1 Palaemon carinicauda
TTGACCTCTGCTTGTTACCTGATTTCCTGCAATGCTTCCTTTGTTTGCAGGATACTGCTTCTTTATTTAACTACGAAATAAGTAATAATTTGATATTTTCTTTGTTTAATTTTTAGTATTTTTTCATTGTGACAACTATTTTGTTTTAATATCAATAAGAAAAGTATGACAGTCAAGGCAGATCCTTCCAAGGTCAATGAGAGGAACATGCATCAGTATAGTTTGTGCGTGATATATATATATATATATATATATATATATATATATATATATATATACAGATCTTTCCAAGGTCAATGAGAGGAACATACATCATTATAGTTTGCGCGTCATATATACATACATATAAATATATATATGTATATATATATATATATATATATATATATATATGTATATATGTATGTATATATTTATGTGTGTGTGTCTACATGTATACTGTAGTTGTTTAGATAGATATTTTGATATAGATATGTGTATGTACGCGTACTGATTATCATTCGTATACCTATCCTTTATTATTAATTCGTAACCTTATAAAGATCCCATATTTGAGTGTCTGCGTAGCCAGGAATGGTTTTGTCAGACGGAAGTCGTCGTCTGCCGTTATGCATCCCCGTATTTTTTTTCACCGGTAATTTTCCCACACCGCCCGTATCTCGGTCACGCATCGATGAAAAACAACGTTCGTAATGACAGAGGGAGACCTTCCACTTTTGAAAAGTCGAGGATAAATGTGCCCTTCTTGGTGGACGGTTTCGTATCTAAATATAGGAATCTACTTGAAATTCTTTTAAAGCTGATGAACAGAATCGAGTTTCTAGATTGTATTTTGAATTCTTGTTGGATTAATTCTATAGACATCTATGTTTTTCAGATTAATTCTATAGACATCTATGTTTTTCAGAAGAGAACAAATTTTTCTTGATTTTTTATTCCTGTATTCATGCAAGAGGGTTTTCTTCAGGCACCAGAAAAGTCTATACAAATTCTAAATTATTCGATTTAGATGATAATATCCCGTACTCGTTTATTTCTGTCAAATTTGAGATCTTAGCTGACATTCAAGTTGACCATAGAGAGTCGTAATTAGGTTAGTGTACAAGGATTCAAATTATAAACGAATTCTAGCTTACCTGCAAGCATCTTCTCTTGAACAGGATTATACAGTAGAGTAAGTTATACGGCTTCCAAACGTAGTAAATCAAGACTGATGAATTCAAAAGTGTTGGTCAGTTTTCTAAATATTTGTGGGCTTATGAAGATTAGACAGAAATTGGATTATTTCTAAGGCCCCAGATTTCGAACTATCATCATTAGCGTTTGCTGGGCTGAGGACTTACATGTTGGTTTCCACAGGACTGAAAAAAAATTCTTTATGCTCCCCTCCACACACGCACACACAGTCTCTCTCTCTCTCTCTCTCTCTCTCTCTCTCTCTCTCTCTGTGCGCACAGCCGTATCTATGTGCTTGTTTTATTCAGTTGCAGATTGATCTAAACGCTATAGTAGGAACCCCACATTACTCGTCCTTGCTACCCAACTACCCTTGACTGCCATTGACCCTGTCGTACAAACCTCATCCGCGCCTCCCTCTATCAGATTGAAATGTAAAAATTGCAATTGTGAATAGGGTATATGGAAAATGAAAATTATTCATGTAACTATACGATGATGTATGTTATAAATTGTATGATTGTAAATGTGTATTTCATGATAAAAGAAAAAGAAAAGATTAAAATGTGCTCTGTCATTCGTCGAAATTATCTCAATGCTATCAGAGAAGGGAGGGGTCAAAGACGCTTCAGCGACGAATGAACCGTAATACTACATCTGTTTTCTCCTGTAGCGGCCGCCGCTTCCCGTAATATATGCGGACCTTGTTAGGTCGTCCCAGGGGTCGCCCTAGTAGGAGGTCCTCGAGTCCTTCTTGCTTCTCTCGAGGTCGTTAAACGGCCGCTGGGGTGCTAGATTACCCAGGTGGATTTTTCCTCCATGTAGATTACCTGGACGTGGTTGGGGACGCGCCCTCCGGCAATCAGCTAATGGCTCATTTTATTCTTTTGCTCTGTGTTATCTTTAGAGATTAGTCGTTACTCCATCTCAGGAGGCGGATTGCTATTTTGCGTTTTGTTTATTGGTTTTGATTTTTAGTCCAGTTCCATCTTGGCTTGTTGAGAGGATGGTTGGTAATTATAATTTCCCCTATATAATAAAGAGCACGTGTTTGGCTATATATATATATATATATATATACATGTATATATATGTGTATATATATATATATATATATATATATATTTATATATATGTGTGTGTGTCTGTGTGTGTGTATCTTTCCGGTCATGCTGAGTTGTATGCCAATAGTATAACTACTTGGTTTCTCTCCTTCCCGTCCCTCGGGTTAGGGGTTATAGGTAGTAGTTATACACTTGGGGGTCCATGTCTTAGATATTTAGCCATCATTTTGACGGGTCGCGTACACTAGCGGAATACTAATATTGCAAATTTTGTCTGGACTTACTCTGAATGTCGATATGGTGTTGATTCTCATATTTGTGGTTAATAGAATGTAGTATCATGGACAACATTGAAATTCCAGTATAATTGGAGAAAACCCTATTATAAATATACTACTACAAATCAATCGTATACTCACGTTTATTAGATAATAACGAAAAATATAACTGATCATAATTGCCTAAAGTATATTTACTTATCTTGAAATCTTGATTTCCGGATGATTTTTAAAAAGTTTCAGAAACCTTATGCGTATGAGAAGTTGACGTCCCGAAAGAAAGTAATTAAGATGATTCTAATACCTAATTACGATATGTGAATCATTGTAACATAATCTCTTTAAAATTAACTTTCTTGGAGGCCGAATGATAGTGTGGAAATTCGATCCTAGCTGCCAATGGGAAAGATTTGAATATATGTCCCTTTTTATGATTCTGGTTTTCAACCAACTTAAATTCTACTGTAGTTATTTAATGAGGTGCAATCCCCACGGATATTAATGTTGTTATATATACATTGTACTTATTTTATAAAAGTACATCGAACGAAAAAAAAAAATAGTCTAAATAGTTTGGTTTGGGTTTTTATTACCTTGGAGAACGAGCTCATCTCGCCATCATTATCATTGATCACTAATTTAAGTTTATACCGAAGGATTTGAAAGTCATCCTCTTCATCATCTCGTCATAGTACGAAGTCTGTATTACACAATGAGTGAATTTTAAAGTGGAGTGATAAGATAGTTTTTCCCCCGCTTGACTTTGTTCCCTGGCAACCATGCGTGGCACGGATATGCCATCGGATGCGGATGCACTTACGGATCTCTCTCTCTCTCCACTCTTGTATACTTGGGTATGCGGGGACACCATTCTTATCTGTGCCATCAGAAGTGTCCCTTTTTAGTGTCCGCTGTTATTGTTTGATGACTTTGGGGATGGGTTACAGGGGCGAGGAAGAAAAAAAACCTATGAAAGGAGACGCCCGCTTTGGATAAGGAAAGCTGAACATATGGTCAGTGAGAAAGTTCAATTTGTGTTACAAGTCAAAATGATTCTATTCAATAGTGCGATCATCTTGATTTTAATCTTGTCTTATTCTTGTCCTAGCAATGTTATTATATTTCTCATGAATCAATTTACTTGGTTTGTTGATTGAGCGCGGTTGAATTGCTTGTCGCAAGATCATCATAACTTTTATAATTCTTTGATTTCATTAACACTTATCTTTCCAAAAAATAGACATCGCCATCTAAATTGTAAATGCACTTTGGGTAGGTATAGGGTACTTGAAACCATCTCGATTCCGGAGAGCCATGAAGAAAATAATAAACATATTCGAAGGACTGCTCATCTTCATCAAATTTTTTAGTTTCTGTTCATTTTGGTTCGATAGCAGTGCTACTTGACAGTATATTATTCACACACACGCACACACACACACACGCGCGCACACACATACACACACACACATATATATATATATATATATGTATGTATGTATAATATATATATATATATATATATATGTATGTATGTATAAATATATATATATATATATATATATTATAAATCTATATATATATATATATATGTATAAATATATCTATCTATCAATATACATATATATTATATATATATATCTATATCTATCTGAATATATATATATAAATATATATATATATATATATATATTTATATATATATGTATATATATATATATATATATTTATATATATATGTATATATATATATATATATATATAATTTATATATATATGTATATATATATATATATACAGTGTATATATATATATATATATATACAGTGTATATATATATATATATATATATAATGTGTGTGTGGGAGGAGGGGTGTTTGGATGTGAGCGTGTATCTCAGTATCTCCTGGTAAAGTAGTTTATGGAATTCTAACATTTTATGCATCTTTTAGGGGATGGGTTTTCAAGAGTCGCAGGGGAGAACTGGGCCAGACGAGTTTTGTGAGAGACCAGGTTGTAAACGAGAGGACAAGGTAGTGGCTTTTGACGTAGATGAATGGAGTCTGACTTGTACCCTGTGAATGTTCGTCCTTCTCTCTCTCTCTCTCTCTCTCTCTCTCTCTCTCTCTCTCTCTCTTAGTTTGCTAATGTTTATTGCTAACACTTAACCCGTTGTTTGTACAGTGCACAAAACATGTACTCAATCATTTTGTAATTGTGCCCATTTTGAAAACTGCTGATGTGTATTTTAAATTAATTCTATCATTTAATCTCATTAAATAAAATCAAATAAAAACAGTTTTTAGGCTGAGTGAAAGAAAGACACTGTCATAATAGGTATGGCATGTGAATGAAGAAACGAATCATTATAGAAGAGAGAATGTATAGGAAAGGCCCACATGCAACTACCCACGACGCCTTTAAATCCGAAAGGCTTTAATATTCGCTATTACTGTTCATTTAAAGTGTTGACAGAATCATGTGCACGATTATTTCGATAGTGTTTTAAGCCTATGTAATATGCATGAAGTGATGTTTGGCTAAAGAGCTTAAATGGTAATGTAGTAAAGATGATTATCATAATCCTCTTATAAGGGTTGAGGTGAATGAGTTTTGAAACCGGTGGGTTATATTTGGACCTCAACTCTTGATTTTAATTGTTATTATTATTGGAACCATATCATCACCATTATTATTGCTTTCGTCAAAATCGGAGATTTTGCAAAGGGTATGCATTCCCTCATGTTTATTTGTTTGTGAGCAACTTTACACAAAAACTACTCTACCGATTTAGACCAAACTTTATTAGTCATGTTGGGTATGACCCAAAGATGAATCTGTAACGTTTTAGATAAATTACCTCAAAGTGCAAGTACGCAGCAGTACTTTGAAAATAAATGCAATGATAAGTAAAAGGCAAATATTTTCAGTTCATTTTTTGTTTGTGAACAACATTACGCAATACCTATTGAACTATCAACGAAACTTGGTAGACACCTGTTGTATGACCCAAGGACAAATCCACTATATTTTGAAGAAACTACATTGAAGTAAAAGTACGCCGAGGAGTTAAGAGCAAAATAAGCCTGCTTGGCGTGGCGAAGGCAAGTTCTACCGAGTGCCTCTTTGTTATAGTATTTTTTTCTTTGTTCTTGATATTGCTGTTGTGGTTGTTCACATTCCGAGAAGAAAAGGCAGCAACGCATTGATAACAAACTACTTAAACGCTCTTTAATCTTGGTCGTTAATTCTCATGCACGGGGTCTCGCGGTGATAATTAGATAAAAGCCTGAATTGCCTTGAGATTAATGAAGGAATGATTAGGTTGTTGATTTTGCTAATTAGCAGTAATTGTGTATAAAGCTACGCTTTGCGCTCGTGTTTTTTTTTTTTTATAATAGAGCCTATTGTATCACTTATTTTGTTTTATAAGCCAAAATTGTCTTGGTTTGGCTAATAGCCACAAGGGCAGTGGGTTCATGGATGGGAATACAAAAGAAGGTAAATCATTCCAGTGAGGAAGTAAGAGTGACTCCAGTGTTCTTGGTGTTATTGTAATACTCTCGATGTTCTTTTGGCAATTAAGAAAATATAATTGATGAGATCATTGAAAATTGTTATCTACTCTCTCTCTCTCTCTCTCTCTCTCTCTCTCTCTCTCTCTCTGCTGTGTTAATTACGAAAATGTAATTGATTGGATCATTGTGAATTGTCGTCTCTCTCTCTCTCTCTCTCTCTCTCTCTCTCTCTCTCTCTAAGTGACTCAAAGCACGCATACAACAGAGAGGTTGTGCATAACTGACTTGTGTGATCAAGACCCCAAAAATAACATTAATTTACTGCTCCTTGATTTCACACAATGGCGGCACCGACACTTCCGGTTAAGGGGTTGCTGCTCTTATCGACCCGGCAACGGTCTTATTAAGTCTTGCCAATGGTTTTGAAATCTGGTCTCTCTCTCTCTCTCTCTCTCTCTCTCTCTCTCTCTCGAAGTATATTAATGATGATGATGAGATCATATATATTAAGGTAATTCCATGCTGTATTGCGAGCCCTTTAACCCCTTGTATTTTGGTTTTTTTATGATTCAATGTTTTGGTCCCTGTGTTTTTATATGTTTGCTAAGGGGGGTTGTGTGAAAAGAGAAAGAAACTATGCATTGTATATTCAGATTTCTTTGATCACAGAGACATTAATATGTAACGCATAAGGGCATGCATAACGCAAAGAATTTATAATTAATGTTTTATTCATGACGGGATGTAGCGCGAACATGACTTTGAATAATTTCCTAGTGTTTTGCGCCAGATGTCAGTGAGGAGAAAATGGATCAAAGGAAAAGAAAGGAATAGAAAAACAGGGGCCATTTCAGATGTATACTAGAAATTAGTTTTTTGCAGGAAAACACCGAATGGCGATAGGATGTTGGGTGGGAAGGTAGGTTCCTTATGGGTTTGGTGGGGGGGGGGGGGAGCTTGTTCGGATTGTGTATCTGCACAGCAATCGCCCCTAGCCTGGGCTAGTGTGTACGCGCAGGAAAAGATCTTCTGTCTAATTTGGCAAACATGACAATTTCTGTAGATTTTGTTTGTAAGAGATAAGACTGAAAAATATATAGGGGACTCGACTTTGTCTAGAGATTGTTACATCATTAACAGTTGGGAAGAGTGTAGAAAAACTAGGTAGATCTTTGTTATTTACAGATTGATGCTTACCAGTAAATCATGTGTAAAGCATATTTTTCGGTGTTTGAAAGATCGTCCATTGATTTATGCGTATTTGGGAATTGGTAAAAAGGTATTGCTTCATATCAGTTTTTTTTTTTTTTTTTTTTTTTTTTTTTTTGATGGCTACTTTTCCGGCCCCATACACCAGGAGAACCCCACTCTTTACAGGACCTCCGCTGTAAGCACGAATTGCTATGGTAAGTATATGGAAGATCTACCCAAATAGTTTCATTCAGCTGCAGTATTTTGATATTTTATAATGAAACATTAGCTCGTCGCCAGTTACTGCTCCTTGATTTCACACATCCGTTGCTAATCAAAAACTTCGTTTACGACATCTCGTTATGAACTTGAGAGAGAGAGAGAGAGAGAGAGAGAGAGAGAGAGAGAGAGAGAGAGAAATCTTCTAGAAGACATTCCAAAATCAAATCGTTGTTCTCTAGTCTTGGGTAGTGCCATAACCACTGTACCATGGTCTTTCATTGTCTTGGGTTAGAGTTTTCTTGTTTTAGGATACACCCAGGCACACTATTTTATCTGTTTCCTTATTTCCTTTCCTCACTAGGCTATTTTCCCTGTTGGAGCCTTTGGGCTTATAACATTCTGCATTGCCCACTAGGGTTGTAGCTTAGCTAGTAATAATAATAGTAATAAAAGCCTGCAAGGAAAGAAGCAATGAGGTATGAGACCTCAACGAGAGTAGTCCAGATTCTGATTAACCTTCCCTACACAGTGGCCAGAGCCTTCCATGAGGGGGAGTCATGTGGGGGGCCAAGAAGCACAAATTCAAGCTTCCCTCCCCCCAGCATTTACCTGGTTATCGTGTCAATCGGCGGCATAAAAGTCAGGTAATAATAGCCAGGTGTAATGGACTCTTTAACATCTACCTCGCCGTTCGTATCTTTTTGGGAAATAAGGATGCTCAATTTCTATTCTCGAGATGAGAAAATGTGTTGGCAATAAAGCCTCTTTAGTTATTTGGCAACGGTTATTTCTGGGAACATATTGAGACCTGGAAAAGATTTCTCCCTTTCAATTCAGTCAGATCTTTCATATATTAGAGTATATTTGCAATTTTTGATTTCTGCTTATTTTACTATTTTTAGCAAGAAGCCAAGATACTACAGCAAATTATTTATTTTTTTTCTATTTTGAATTTATTGTATATCTGTTGTGGTTGCGGTAGTCTACTGGAAACGTCCTTGCCTGGCAATTTGTTGGAAGGCGTTCGAAACCCTCTCAATCTCGATGGTTTCTAGTCGTGTCTGCAACCTCAAAATCCTTGTGAGCTAGGGAAGGAGGAGGGTTGTGGAAGCCTACAGGTTTATCTGCTGAGTCATCAGCGGCCATTGCCTAACCCTTCCTGATCCTTGCTTGGGTGGAGAAGGTATTTGGCGGCTGATCATATGTGTAGGCCTATATGATCAGTCTCTAATCTAGGACATTGCCCTGTCCCTTGCCTCTACCATTCATGAGGAACCTTTAATCCTATTTATAATAGAGTCTTTGAGTTTATTGAGGTCATAATTCAAATTTTTTTTTATATTTTTTTTTCAATGGCAGTCATACATGCTTGGGTAAAACCCGAAATTCGGCTATATTCAAATTATGCTAAAATAGGCTCAAGTTTGGATGATCAACTTGGTGAGTAGTAAATTTTACAAGTTTCTCTTATTCATTTTTATATATCAAACAGCAATACGGGCGTCATATTGTAATGGGGTGGTGGCCGGACGGCAATGCGTGGTTGTAATAGATAATGATGAAGCTTGTTGGATATTCAACGGTCACAGATACCTAATATTAGGCAAGATTTTTTTTTCAAGACTAGAAATTACAAGATATGGCACGTATCATTAGATTAAAAAATAGTTTTAGGTACTGTACTGTAGATGGAAATATATGTAAAGAAGAGAAGTTGCAGAAAGTGAAGGATTTTTATATTGCAATGGTTATTGAAAGTATGTCATCTTGAACAGAATAACAGGGTATCGGGCAGGCCATTTAACAATTCCAATGTTAGTGTCGTCATTCTATTGCCAATAAATCAATCATCAACCTGAGTATCCCCTCAAGCATCATTCACCGATTGGAGAACAACGAAGGAGAACAACAATTGAATTGGAAGGTTTGAATTGCCCTTCCAACCCTCATGCAGATTCTTTATTTGTGACTGATGCTTTGTATTTTGTTTGGAGAGGAGGGATTACAGTTAAGCTGTTATGTAGTACCTGTAGTTTGTTTGCTTCGCATTTTATCAATGAACATCTGAATAAAATAAAGTATATTGTTACCATCGCAAACGAAGTTGGAAGGAGGTTATGTTTTCGCCTCTGTTTCTGTTTGTGTGTATGTGATCAGCTTCCTGACCACAATTTTAATCTTAGTGTAATGAAACGTGATGGGGTTAACTGTTATATAAAAAGCGGGAAATGATTAAATCTTGGAAGGCCAAAGTCAAAGGTCAAGGTCACGGTCAAGCAAATGTCAAATTCACGTAATCAGCGATAAGTTTGGACATCATTCTCACAGAGAATTCAAACTTGGTTCATCTTTGAGTGTATAAAAATACAGGCCTATTAATACATGTCAAGGTCAAAGGTCAAGGTCGAGAAATAAGCTGCCGCGGCGGAGGTTTGCGCTCTACTGAATGCCCCTGAAGTTAGTTCCTTGAAATTTTTTAGAATGAAAATGTGGACAAATTTAACGTAATTTTCATAACTGATTCAAAAAGAATACGGATTATACTTTTTAA
>NC_090768.1:9195402-9197902 GCF_036898095.1 Palaemon carinicauda
TTTTTTTTTTGGGGGGGAGGTGGTATTCATAAATATCTCTTGCAATGGCAATGTTTCATGTAACGAGCTTCTCTCAATGGGGTGCCTGAGAGTGACATTTAGTTACATTCTCGTTGCATGAAATTTACAGTCGGACAGATTGATTTTTTTGCTTTCTGGATTTATATATCTGGGAAATTTTACAAGCAAATGAAGACATATTTGGCAGTAGAATTATTTTCTGCCGTAGAATATTCATTATAACTGTGACAATAACAATGATTATCGCCTGATTTTGTTTCCCATAATCAGAATGTTCACTTTAAACAATATTTAGAATATATCCGACTCCATATGGTATGATTTAAACCTGAACATTTTCCACTTAGCTCAAAGGCACCGAGTTCGATGACGTCATCACTAATGGCCTTCCCCAGGGAGCCCAAGTCACAGCTTGAACTTGCTAGGCGAGGTATTTGAAGATGGCTTTCTTACCTTCCCGTTCTAATATATTTATTGTGAGGAGACATACTTTCACTCAATCGATTGGCAGATCCGGTTAGGCAACTTGTTTTGTCAAAACGAATCTCTATTTGTTAATGCATACAATATTTGTTGCTGATAATTCAACCGTCAATTATAGGATTGGATTCCTAGTTCTTGGGTACAAATAGTTTTATGGGGGACAGATTTATGACACTATTGCCATATGTGATTGTTTACACTCTATCTATCTATCTATCTATCTATATATATATATATATATGTGTGTGTGTGTGTAAAACTGTGAGTATGAATATATATATATGTATAATGTCTGTGTATATATATTCATATATAAGTATATATAATTATATATGTGTGTATGTTGAGAGAAGAAGTAAGATTGAGTTAATTAGCATCTTGGTATTAAGAAAAATTAATAAACAGTAATGGGCTTAAATATATTAGTAATCATGAAACGAATTTCCAGCGAATTAAATATAAGTGTAATCAGTTGTTGATTTTTTAGAAAATTATTATTGAACATTGTTAAGAAAACTGCTTTGATATAGATACACTCATCATAACTCCTCCAAAAGCTGAATTATACATCTCAAAGGAACAGCTGTTCTCGGTTTGATTGATGAAATTTCTCACTTTCATCCTCTCTCTTTCTCTTTTCATTTCGGATATGACCCTCGCTGATTTTGCATCCCGAATAAATGAAGGAATTTGCCTCCTTGGAATTTCAGGGATTTATTTATGTTGTCTTTCATTGTTATATAAAGTATATCTGTAATACATCCGTTATACTTGCATTTAGATTTTTGGTCAGTTTTTTGCAATTTTCATTGGTAATGTATACTATATTTCATTATATATATATATATATATATGTGTGTATATATATATATATATATATGTGTGTGTGTATATATATATATATATATATAATATATATGTAATGTATGTATGTATGTGAACCCTGAACTGCAGATTAGCAGTTAGGTTCCGACTTCTTTTATGGCTTTTCCTGGCATGGTTGGAAGCGACCTGGCCTTTCATTAGAAGAGGCTAGCGTTCGATCCCAAGTATGAGGTAGAAATTTATTTCTATTTGAGCATGATGTTGTGTGGATATTTATCCATATATATATATATATATATATTGTGTGTACATATATACATATATAATATATATATTTATATATATATATATATATATATATATTTTATGTGTATATATATATATATATATATATAATTTGTGTGTGGTTGTAGTTTTGGAATGAGGATACTAGGCCTGATGCCTTTCCCCACTGGTTAAAAGGGCATTTATGCCAAATGCGCCTTGCTTTTCTCATTGGTCCTCAACTAATTATTATTATTACTAACTAAGCCGAAACCTTAGTTGGAAAAGCAGGATGCTATACGCACATGGACTTCAACAGGGAAAATAACCCAGTAAGGAAAGGAAATAAGGAAATAAATAAACTATATAAGAAGTAACGAATAAAGAAAATAAAACAACTAAAGGTCAGTAACAATGTTAAAATAGATCTGTCATATATAAACTATGAAGTGATACTTATGTAAATATGGCCAGTGAAAATTGTGAAAATAAAACCATAAAGGTGGGAAAAGATGCAGACGAAGAAGAAGAAGAAGTAGAAGAAGAAGAAGTAGAAGTAGGGATACTTATGTCAGCCTGTTCAACATAAACACATTCACTGCAAGTATGAAGTTCCACAGATTCAACTGCCTGGTCTGTAAGTTCATTCCACAATATGGTTACAACTGGAATAAAACTTCTGGAATACTGCGTACTGTTGAGCCTGATGACGGAGATGGTAAGATTGTTAGAATCAACTGCATACTTAGTACTACTTACTGTCATGGAAGGTCTGGATTCAAAAGATGGTCAGAATTATGAAACATCTTATGCAACATGCAGAAAGAACTAACTGAACGACGGCTCCAGGGTTTGATATCCAGATAAGGAATAAGAAATTTAACTACCCAAGTTTTTGTCCAACAAA
>NC_090768.1:9205402-9207902 GCF_036898095.1 Palaemon carinicauda
TATAGCTATTCTTCTTTAACCGCTAAAGATCATTGGGGGCATTATTTGCTAGATCTTTCACAGGGACGAACGCTATTCAAAAGTACAAAAGACCTTTTTTATTTTATGACAAGGGCCTTAACCTCATAAACTACTAAATCCTGTTGCCAATATTAAGGAGGAATGTGAAAATTTTGTCGGTTTGCTAGGCAAAGAATCATTAAAAACAAATCCGTGTAAATATTCATTTAGGTATACATGAGAGGGCAAAAGGGATAGAGAGAGAGGGATGATAACATTGTGTAACTAGAGTAACCGCACCGCACCGTCAACAATAACGTCTAAATATTAAGATAGATATGCACACACACAGTCAATCCTTCCCACCCTTCCCCCTTTCCTAACTACATTACATCGCGCTGGTTCGACAATTTGTAAGAGTGCTGTTTCCAAGTGTACCTCTCAGGGTATCACCTTTCACATGGGTATGACTACTCCTCTCCCCTGAGTGTGAAAGGAAATATATATATATATATATATATACACACATATACATAAAGGTAGACACTTTCTCTTTTATATACAAGGGAGATTATGTGGATGCAAGTATATTTTTATTCAACAAATTATACAAAATTCATTTCGAATACTACTCATTACAACCGCTCAAATCCCATAATTATTGGATGCAAATATAGTAGTGCTGAATTTTATCATTATTATTATCATTATTATTATTATTATTATTATTAGTAGTAGTAGTAGTAGTAGTAGTAGTAGTAGTAGTAGTAGTAGTAGTAGTAGTAGATATCAAGTGCTGATCTTAATGCAAGGAGGACTGCATGACGTTTAGTATCTCTCTCTCTCTCTCTCTCTCTCTCTCTCTCTCTCTCCAACCGAAGCCGTTACTCCAGAATGTACAGTATACTTCTTTGCGGTTTCATGTTTGGGTGTTGACCAGGGTCTGGTCTTTACGAGATCAAATTCCAGTTTCGGTGAATCCTGCCAAGATATCAATTTTATATCTGTTTTTACCCACTTTTTTTCGTACCAATGTTTATGCTAAAGCTATGTATATAACGCACATATGTATATGTATAATATATATTTTCATCATTACCATTAGGTCAATACACACATATACACACACACACACACACATATATATATATATATATATGTGTGTGTGTGTGTGTGTGTATGTATGTATGTATGTATGTATGTCATATATATATATTTATATATATTATATATATGTGTATATTTTTATTTATGTATAATATATATATATATATATATGTGTGTGTGTGTGTGTGTGTGTATATTTATTTATGTATATATATGTGTGTGTGTGTTTGAGGGGTGGTGGTATAATTACATACATACAATAGAGGTAGTAAGAGAACGACCAAACCTTTATTTACGCTTTCCTGTTTTTTTAATTAGTTTCATGGGTCTGTGCTCAGAGTTTAAGCACTCTATAATAATATTTTCCGGTTTGAACCATCTCTCTCTCTCTCTCTCTCTCTCTCTCTCTCTCGATAATGTTTCCATTTTACAATGTTGATTATATGATGAAAAATTATCACTGCTCTGCTTCGATTGTTATCGTGACCTTTAAAAAACCTACATGGGATACCGTATCAGTTCATTATATCTATATCTATATATATATATATATATATATATATATTTATTAATGGCATTCGTAACACATCAACAACAGAATTGTATCATACTAAACAAAGCTATTATCAAAAGGAATGATAAGAAGGATGAAAGAACACGAATGTAAAATTTGTCCTGTATAAGAAAAACTGAAGTCTTCTTCAGTAAAAGAATTTGCAAGTTGATTAAGGGTTAAATGAGATCTTACTCTTATGACGACATTATCTCGAATTAGTTGTTACATGTATGACTTCATAATTTTGACGCATTTATGTATAAATCAAGTTAATTTACTTAATTCGCTTAATTTTGAATCTAGGTAAAATTCAAGCAAATATTATGTTTTTTTCAGATAAGATATATATCCTCATTTCTCATGACTTAATGCTTCGCCCTTCTCTCTTAAGTTCCCTGATGATGCTCATCTTGCAATCCCCGCCCCTGCCTCTGTTATCTGGCGTTTCCTCTGACGTGTATTTCCGTTGACCCCTCGGAGCGTTTTGCGCGGTTTCATACATCCTTTTCTGCTGTCGTATCCTTCTGTTCCATTATCTTTAGGAGCCTTGGACGTCTTTAGTACCGGTTAGACTTGTTTGGTCCGTCCTCGGGTGACGCTATAAAAGTACAAGATCCTTCAAGTCTTGCGCGTTCAGAAGCTGGGCCAATCCTGCGCAAACCGGCCGACGTTAATCCGTTTGTTTCATGTGGATGCTGCTGATCCGTTATCCGCAGTTTCGATTTGCTTTTAATTTTTTTTTTCTCAATTATGAGAGTTGTCATACGCGGGGATTAAATAGAAACTCTCCTTTGCAATGCTATAAATTACATTATTCATTATTGAACAATATGATTT
>NC_090768.1:9217902-9222902 GCF_036898095.1 Palaemon carinicauda
GATAAAGAAGGCAATTTCCTTTGTCTGGTTTCTTTCTTCTTTGCTTATTGCATGCCAAGGCAAATGATGAATAAGCTGATACGCTTCTATTGACCAGTGCAGTATTATCGGGGACTATTACTAAATTCAAATGATATATTTACCTCTCGTCTTTTGGTAGTTTTTTGGTTTAATTCAACTATTTTTTTATGTAGGTTTCATTCACCTGAGTATGAAGACTATAGAGTTTTCAATATTAGTGCACGATTTAAATGCTGAGGTTTTTATTTTTTTTATTAATTGTCCTTTTATTGTTTGTGCTCATAATTTTCTTTGAGAAATGTGACAGTAAATTAATTATTTTAAGTAATTTTTTTGTAGTGTGCTGTAGATGTTACAGATAAGTAAAAATTAGGTTTGACAGTTCTGAGAGAGGGAATGGTATTCATCGACTTTAAAAGTATTTGTTTTTCTTTTATTGTACACATAACTGGTTAATGTCTTGCTTTACTCCGTGGATATTTGAGAAAACTATTTATATACAATATGTATATACATCTATATATACGTATATACATATGTATGCATATCTATATACAGTATACGTATATACATATATACATTATATACATACATACTGTAAATGCGTATATTGATGTAGTTATTTTGGAGGTATTCCATAACTCACTCCCTTTCATTGTATCTTTCAAGGAATTTTTTTTTTCAATTAATTTTTTTGACCATATTTCCTATATTTCAGGTTTTTTTTTTTTTTTTTTTTTTTTAAGAATAACTTCCCGTGAACGCTTATTTAAAGACGTTGAGTCAGATATGAATGTAACTATCTTTTCATTTCAGACCTCTGCTTGAAAAATTCACCTCGGATATTTAAACTTGATTTGACAAGAAAAAAATTTATATAGGAAACATTGTTTATTCTAATTACAATTCTAGTTTTTGAGATTGGTTAGAAGTATGCGGACGTATAATGAAATTACCCAATGCCTTCGTGTTTTTTTTTTTTTTTTTTTTTTTTTTTTTTTTTTTTTTTTTTTTTTTTTTTTTTTTCCGTGCAACCTCGCCCAACTGGTTTTCCTCGAGAACAAATTGCATTTTACGATTATTGCTGTTCATTGTGTGGAGCACTTTTCAGTATTGGAGCACTCGGCCTATATAAAATGCATTTGCCTACGACCATTTTAGATATCTTTATAACCTTTTGCAATTTCCATTTACCGCTGGCTACATGCAATAAGGTATCGTGTAATATCTTGCTGGTATTACAGTCCAAATATTCTCCAGTTGTCTGACAGTTTGTTTATTTCTTTTAATTTATGTAGACAAAACTAGTCACTCTAATGCGCTATTGTGTGCATCAATTTCCTGGTTTTTTATGTTGACCAGGCTGACATGAGTCTTTTTATAGTTTATATATGACATACCTGTTTTTGACGTTGTTACCGTTTTTAGAATGATTTATTGTTAATTTTTTCTCATCATATATTTATTTCCTTATTTCCTTTCCTCACTGGGCTATTCTTCCCTATTGGAGCCCTTGGGTTTATAGCATCTTGCTTTTCCAACTAGGGTTGTAGCTTGGCTGGTAATCATAATGATAATAATGATAAAGATTTGTTTTTTCATTGTTGGTTCTTTGCTTTTGCTCCGAAAAAAAAGGAAGATGTGGGTGGTCTCCTGTTATGATCTCGAATATGTCTGGAAGAGAGAGAGAGAGAGAGAGAGAGAGGAGAGAGAGAGGAGAGAGAGAGAGAGAGAGAGAGAGAGAGAGAGAGAGAGAGAGCTAGGAGATGCTTGATTACAAGGAGCCTGTAAAAACAAAACTTTTGTTTCGTCGCATTTATAGTTAAAAATCCCATCCAAAACGAATCTGTTCTCGCCATTATTTTTATTATTCTATTCCTTGGTTGTTTATTTACTATTTTATGTGGATGACAGATGTGGCTTTGAACTGCCATCTGGAAGATGAAGCTGCTACTTATCTTCCTTGTTCGGGTTAGTTTGCGGTTTTACATCAGACGACTAAGGAGATCATATCCCGTCTGTGGGGTTATTTTTACCTCTAATGTCAGAGAGAGAGAGAGAGAGAGAGAGAGAGAGAGAGAGAGAGAGAGAGAGAGAGGTAGGTAGGTCTGGATGTTACGAGGGAACATTTTCTTTAATTATAGTGGTCATAATCGATGTTCTGAGACTGCTTATCCTTGACAGTTACCAGGAGGATTGAGTATACTTTGGATCATGCTTGATTATAGTCAGCAGGAGTAGAGGAAAAAATTTCGGTTTTGTTTACACCTCGAGAAGATTTAAGAGTCGAGTCATCAAATTATACGCATCGAAAGATACGTACATTAAGTGGAAATATACGTTGTGTCGGCTACGAAAAGAAAACTCAAACAGAAATATTATTTTACAAACTTCATTTAATCTTCAGTTGAAGGACCAAGTATCTGATCTTATTGTGGTTTTCTAGATATTTCTCTATACGAGGGAATACTATTAAAAGTGATGCACAATTTTCCGTCTTGTGTATTTTTATTTCAGTTTATGTATGTGATGTTAAAAAGGAGAAAATGAATTTGTTCTCCTTTATTTACGACGAGTTTTGTCATGTCCCATAAACTAGCGGCAGTTATGAACTTTAGCATTGCAAGAAAACAAAAAAGCAACGTTGATATGCCATGCATGGCAAGATATGAGACGCAAAGGAAATAAATTGTTTATTGGTCTCATTGTTTGTCTTCAAGCATAAAAGGCTATACTAAAGAAAAGCGATTATCCTCATATATGAGAAACTGATAATTAAGGGAAACTGTTCTTCTAGTGATCAAAAGTAATGGTCCAACATCTTGCCATCAGCTTAGAATTATACTGTACGTTTATTTTCTCTTGTTCATTAAATATTAATACATTCAGAAGGCCTACTCAACGTTGGACTCTTGGTATTGCGTGGAATGAATATTAATTTATTAACGTATGTCAATTGAATGTAGTAATTTGATTTTGATTTTTGTTGAAGGCTGTTGATATATGAAGATGAATATTTTTGGATAACATATTATTATTGAGCTTGTTAAAAAAAAACAAATGAAGTACTCGTTTAATAAGAGGCACAATGTTTTTTTTTTTACAATCATTTGTATGGATTTTGCACACACACACACACACACACACACACACATATATATGTGTGTGTGTATATGTATGTATGTATGTATGTATGCATGTATGTATGTATGTATATGGTATATAAGCTAGAAACATGCATACTTTTCTCTATCAAAATATTTTGCATGCAAGTAATATTAAATATAAATAAATATAACGTGATAAAAGTTACTTTACATTTCTAATGGGCAATGTTTGTCATGAAATTCATAGAAATTAGTCATATAATAAACAATTTTAGACTGGGATTTATATGAATATTAATACCCTTAGTCAAAGAAAGCATAAATTTTGTTTGGGTCTAAGTTCGATAGAAGAATGTTTTGTTAGAATTTTTCACAATTCCCAGATAAGGAAAAAACTTGTAGTTACTCAGTGAAGTATTGAAAGGTGTAAATATAAGCTTCACTTGAAATTAACTTTAGATTTTTTATAGTTATACCGTGAACTCAGTTATGTGGTGGATGGTAGAATAAGTCAATAAGAACAACGCTTTAGTAAATATAACTCTCCCGCTCCAAATGTCCAAGACTTTTCACGGGTTCAATTACTTCAGTGCAGTGTAAAGCTTATATGATGTTCCTGAAAATATATGGCATTTGTTGGAGGGAAAAAAATGAAGTAATCATCACCATCAGTGGCCTGTTTTATTTCTATAGTTCTCTCAAATAACTATTTCTTGAAGCATCGTCATTTAAAATTGTAAACTAACAGAGTGAAAAAAAAAAAAGCAACTCAAGCAACGTTACTAGTGAAAGCTTGAAAGGATTCCATCATAACCTCTCGATGCCCCTTCGCTTCTTACCCTCCGTTTTTGGGTGTCGGACCTTGAACATGCAACAACCTTTTGACCACTGGAACACGGCTCCTTTCTCTCAACAGATGGCGTTAACACTGCAGCTTAAGGAGTCGTGAACATTACCACCCTTTGAAAGGACATTTTCCAAGAGAATGGGGTTGCAAGATTTATCCTTTGATATTTTAGTCTCAAGTGGAATTATGTTGATATAAGGCTCATGCTTTTCAAATATAGTTTTATGACTTCCTGTTGAATTATATAAATGTTCTCATTTATACTCCTGTTTTGTCGTAACAGCTGTATTGTCTTTTCAAATATTTTAGCCGTTCTTTCGTTCCTCGTCGCACCTTGCTAATGCCTTCCACAATACTTACTATCAGACAACACTTGGTATAGAGCAAGTGGTGATTTACCTCTTGCCAGAAGGGGTCGAATAAGCATATTGGGACACACCTAATCATCTTGGAGAGAAAGTGTAAACAGTCTTCGGAAACACGTCGATGGCCCCTGGTTATCTCTCTCTCTCTCTCTCTCTCTCTCTCTCTCTCTCTCTCTCTCTCTCTCTCTCAGATTATAACCCCGCTGACTTTCCTTATCGTAACGTCATGTGCCGTCTCCTGATGTGCATCTTTCTCAAGTTTATACGTTTGTATGTTTACTTTTACCTACGTGTGTTGGAGGTGTAAGGCAAATCAGTTACGGTAAAGTGTAGAATTGATGATGTCGAACATAGTTCCCTCTGGTATATACTTATTTTTACTTATTGCAGTATCAACTGATAAGAATGTTTTGCTTCTAACGGGACTTTCATCTCACGGCCATTTGTTGCGATTGGCTTGAAAGATACATAAAGTTGATTTTGTCCTCTCTCTCTCTCTCTCTCTCTCTCTCTCTCTCTCTCTCTCTCTCTCTCTCTCTCTCTCTCTCTCTCATCCAAGTTGTTATCTTACAAGTCTCTGTCAACGTTAACGAATGTGACACGGACTAATGTGTCCACAGTGATAGATGCTTTCTTGTTTGGCACCAAATATCTCTTAAT
>NC_090768.1:9227902-9232902 GCF_036898095.1 Palaemon carinicauda
TCGGCGAATGTCAGCGAGTTTAACAACCAAGTTGTTTACCTTCCCCTCTCCACGCCTCATACTTTGCTTCCCCGCTATTGAAAATAAAACAAAATCGGTAATATCGCTGGACGAATGACTTCCATTGCAAAAATGGGAGGACATTTATTCAATTAGAAGCATGACGGGGAGGGTTTGAGATTTTTTTTTTTTCATGACAGTTGGATAAATTTTGGTATTTACCAATATAATGATTTTTAGGGATTAAAATGAAGATGTTTGTGATTCGTGTAAAATCGCATGTTTTGTTTAAAGGTTGGTTTGGGATTTATTTATTTATTTTTTTTTTTTTTTTTTTTTTTTTTTTTTTTTTTAGAAAATGCCATATAAGCGTTTTTAAACATTGCACTGCTTAATATTTCATGAGGAGATGAGATACTATATATGATTATTTCTTTGGATTTAAACGTCCTGTTTTCCTTGACACGATTTCTCCCAGATTCGTGAGTGAGCGCCTGTCTAAGCTTCTTACTTATAACCATGCAGATTGTTGTGATGTGAAATTGTGACATTCTTTCCCAATGTCAGATTATGAAAACATCAGCGGTCATTTTGTCACTCAAGTTTTGTGATACTCAAGGTTTTAAGTCATCTTAGACGGCATTAAGTATACAAAATCGCAGGGAAATCGGTCGTTCTCATAACCCAATTACCCACTGCATGTATTGCAGGGATGAAATTGCTTGGTTTCCATTGAAAAACACGAAAATGGACGATGCTTAGGAGTGTTTCTCCCATAACGATCTCTCTCTCTCTCTCTCTCTCTCTCTCTCTCTCTCTCTCTCTCCCAAGACTCTGCAATCGCTGTTACACTGATTTGCAGGTAGTGCTCAAATGAAAGCCTCTTCACGCAAAGTGTGAGAATAAAAGTTTAACTGAATATTGGGTTTTAGTCGTTGTTTTCTCTGTCCACTTACGACATCCAGAATTAGCGGTTATCGTTGAAATCTTATGTGGGAAAATCGTTTAGTAAAATTGCACTGTGTGCCGATCTCCGTGAGAGGTTTGCTAGAACGCTGGGTCCTGGAACTGGGCGGGACTGTATGGAGAGAGACACTTTTATTATTAAGTAGAAACTGGCATTGTGAGGGAAAGGATTCTCAGTGATATGGAAAGAGAGAGAGAGAGAGAGAGAGAGAGGAGAGAGAGAGAGAGATCGTAAATCTTTTAGCAAAAGAATATATAAAGAGATAATCTCTTATGATTGTGAAATTGATAACTAACTTTGGAGAGAGAGAGAGAGAGAGAGAGAGAGAGAGAGAGATTAGTAAATCTTTTAGCAAAAGAATATAAAAAGAGATAATCTCTTATGATTGTGAAATTGATTTCTAACTTTGGAGAGAGAGAGAGAGAGAGAGAGAGAGAGAGAGAGAGAGAGAGAGCGTTACAAGGATTTTGGATGTTTCAAATACTTTATAGTCCATCCGGTAGAGCGATTTGGTTTGATCGTTTAAAGAGTTTTTATCGTCTTGTCTAACTTAATCTTGAACTCGCTTACCGTGTTGTTGTTTACTACATCTGCTGGAAGTCTGTTCCATGTATTTACAATTTTGTATGCAAAGAAATTACACCATTGAATGGTACTGTATCTTCTCAATTCTAATCTGTATCCGTTACCTTTAGACTGATTTGTACTTTAGAGTGAATAGATTGTTGTAATCTAAATTTGTCATTCATTTAAGTATTTTGAATTGCTCTATTAACTGTCCCCTTAGTCGTTGAGTTTGTGGATCAAATAAGTTTAAATGTTCCATCCCCGTCCATATCCAAAATCCCTTAGTGTAGGACTAGTTTGGTGGCCGTAGCTTGTACTGCTTCTAGTCTATCTATATCCTTCCGAGCCAAGAATTGGACTCCGTATTCTAAATGAGAGAGAGAGAGAGAGAGAGAGAGAGAGAGAGAGAGAGAGATTCGTATATCCTTTATTGAAAATATAAAGAGCATCCCTGGTATGAATGTAAGAGCGATATCTAATTTTGGAGAGAGAGAGAGAGAGAGAGAGAGAGAGAGAGAGAGAGTCGTGTGGGATGTCATGCAAAAAATTAGTTAGGAGAGAGAGAGAGATCCAATCGATATGAAGGTAACCATGAAACATTAGAGAAGGATCTCCACGATATGATTTACATCGATAAAGGCAGACATCAACAAAAAAGCAATTGCTCTCGAGGTCGAGTATCGGACCGGAGAAAGTCCCAAATTACTATCATGATGTTCGTACTGATAAGATGATAGAGTTGGAAAGTCTCTTTTTAAGGGAATTAATTGCAAAATGGCTGGACCAGACGATAGGCGATGATGAAAAAAAAATGAACAGAAAACTCAGTGTCTTACGTACGTTTGAAGAGTAACATTCTAACAAATTCTCTCTCTCTCTCTCTCTCTCTCTCTCTCTCTCTCTCTCAGGAAAATTCGAACAAAGGCTCTCTCTCTCTCTCTCTCTCTCTCTCTCTCTCTCAGGAAAATTCGAACAAAGGCTCTCTCTCTCTCTCTCTCTCTCTCTCTCTCTCTCTCAGGAAAATTCTAACGAAGGCTCTCTCACTCTCTGGAAAATTCGAACGAAGGCTCTCTCTCTCTCTCTCTCTCTCTCTCTCTCTCTCTCAAATCATGACGGCAATAATTAGAAAGACATGATTGGTAAAAGGAAAAAAATCAACCAGAAAACTAAGAAAGCAAGTTATGGAAATGTTATTTTCAATTAGTTAGAATAAATCGAAAGCTGATGTTGACACTTTACGAGGCTTTTACTGACAGCCAGATGGCTATCCAGTTCGACAGTTGTAATATCCTGTCTGTGCTTGGAACAAGTTAAAGGGACTTTAATGGTTTGAGGTAAATGGTTGAAAATGTTGGTTTACATTTATTGCCTAATTTGTTCTTTTATGGACTGACTTTTCCTTGCAGTTTGCATGAGAATAACTGGCGGTTCTTTTAACGAGAAAATGGAGTTTGCTGTAACTCGTTTTAGTCTCCTATATCTTGTAAGTCGACGTTTTCTGTCTCACACAAGCGCATATATATATATATATACACCTGTATATGTATACATTTATATATATATATGTATATATATATGCTGTGTATATATATATATATGCTGTATATATATATATATATATACCTGTATATGTATATAAATATACCTGTATATGTATATAAATATACCTGTATATGTATACATTTATATATATATATATATATATGCTGTATATATATATATTTATATATATATATATATATATATATAGAAACAGTCCAGACCATGTTTCTTTACCGTTTATTGATTTGATTTATAATAACTCTGCCGTGATGTTATCGAGGACGAAAACTCCTTCTAACTTGTACCCGTTATTCACGAAGAGAAAAACAGAAGTCATATTCAGTGCTCCAATGCATCTTGCAAAAAAGTCATATCTCGAAGTATGCTTTGCCTGGCCTCGAGGGAAAATTGAGACCGCCTGATAAACCCCACCCCAACTGGTCTTTGAGCGTGACCAATAAATATCTCGACTTAAAGGAAACCATTAAGTTGTAAAAAAGTTGACGGAACTTGCTGCAAAAGGGGGAAAAGAGTCCGCGGTGGGGGGAAACATGCTTTGCAGCCCGCAGCTTTTTTTTTTTCTTTTTTTTTTTGTGGGGGGGGGGAGGTCGGATGTTGCTTTTTAGGTTTTAAATGTCTCCGCTCGGTTAGTGATGCTTGGAATAGATTTATATATCTCGTCGTCAATATCTAGAAAGTGTAGTATAAAAAAAGGACACAAACTGCTATGTTGCCCAGAATTATCACAAGTTGATGCTGCATTCGTGTGTGTGTTTGATATCTGTAAATGTTATTTTTTTTTTATACATATATTGCTATATTTCATTCAATTATCCTCTAAAATTCAAATGCAGCTAAAGTTGGCTTCTACTTCCTGATGGTTCATTTAATGTTGTTTAATTTACGTATCCCCGTTTACCATCCCTTCATCTTTACTAGTGAACAGTACGTTGGGTTGTTAAAAAAAAAAAAAAAAAAAAAAAAAAAAAAAAAAAAAAAAAAAAAATTTCACGATACAGACATCAAGTGAAATAAGATTTAATGATTATTTTTGTGTAATTATACTTTTTTTCTTTTAATGTTCCAAAGAATGATTTTTTCTTCTTCCACTATACGCTTCCTTCTCTTTTTCATTCGTATCATCTCGCAGTAGTATTGCTTTATTTTGTTTGAAGTACTGAGTTGTAACAACATGCACACCTTTATACTCCCTTTGATGGTTATCACCGATTAGAATCTGTTTCTTTGTATAGATCTTGAATAATGGATAACCTCGCCTTGTCGAGGTCATCTTCGTAGCTGCTTTGGGAGATCGAGTTCTTCCCTGGGAGAAAAACAAGTCGAACAGGAGTATGTACTTAATGGCTAAAGTGTTTTTTTTTTCTTTTTTTTTATCTTTTTGAAATGTTTGGTCAGCCATATCTAGAACCAGGGGAAAGAACATGACGTTCCTTTCAAAAGGGCATTTTGAGTGCTCGCGTTATAGATTTTTAAGTATCTCTTTTGCATATCGGTAAAGCAGATAAATTCTGCTGTTACATAACTCTTGTAATGGGTCAGTCTTTTTTTTCCAGTTTTGCTAATATTCCATATCGTGAGTTAAGCATATTTAGCATTTATATCGTATATTCGTTTCCTAGTGAAAGTTTAATGTTTATATTATTTTCTACCCTTTGCTCTTTTATATATGCGTTATAATTACCATCATCATTATTATTATTATCATTCGAATGTAAAGGACAAACATGAATGTGGAAGTCAATTAAAGCTCTAACAAAGTATAATCTACAGTCCATTTCAGTAATTGAATGGAAATAGTAATGAGGAAACGACCAACTGACAGACTATATAATTTATATACATCAAAACCATTCTGAAGGAAATAAGTCATCCTTCGTGTATTCTTTTGTAAATGTGTAAATAC
>NC_090768.1:9240402-9242902 GCF_036898095.1 Palaemon carinicauda
ATATACAGTTTATATACGGGACGTCGCTTGTTACTAACAGGCCAGAACCCAAATGTTGCAATAAATGGTGAAGTTCTAATTTTCTCTTTGTGACTGATTTATTGAGGGTTAATCCCTTCGATAACCTAGCGTATATGGGTTCGAAGCCTACCTTGGGTGAGAATGCTTCATGTGGGTTCAAGATTTGTATTGAAAAAAGACCTAAAGGATGTGAGGGATTTCGGAATGTTAGGTCATTTACCATCATAAATATAACGGGGAAACGTAAACTGTTCATGAATGTGTAAACAGAAATGTACATTCCTATATGTGGTTACTTTCGTATTGGTAAGAGTAGAGGAGATTTTTTAGCTATGGTAAGCAGATTTTCTAGGAGAAGGACACTCCAAAATCAAGCCATTGTTTTCCAGTCTTGGGTAGTGCCATAGCCTTTGTACTAAGGCTTTCCACAGTCTTCTCTTGTTCTAAAGTACACTCGGGCACGCTGTTCAATCTTATTTAATGTTTTTAGGTCATATTTGGAAGATACAATTTAATGTTGTTACTGCTCTTAAAATATTTTATTTTGATTGTATTACTTCTCTTGTGCAGTGTATACGTTTCCTGGGCTATTTTTCCCTGTTGGAGACCTTGGTTTTATAGCATTTTGCTTTTCCAATTGGGGTTGTAGTTCAGCTTTTGATAATAATAATAATAATGATAATAATAATAATAATGATAATAATAATAATAATAATAATAATAATAATAATAATAATAATAATAATAATACTGTGTATTTTTAGACTTGTGCTCTATCTATTCCTGTGTCAAATGAGTTATGCTTAAGTGTAAATGTAATTTACTTAACATCTATTTTTATTTTCACCGTCATCTAAAATGTCACTTTCTGGCTGAATTGCAATCTTCTCTTGAAAGTTGATTTATACTATTTTATAAATTACAGGAAGGATTACTCCTGGAACTCCTATGCTTAAATGTAATTATTGTCCAAAATATAGTCAATATAATACATATACATGATAGTGTTATCAAAAAAAATGTGTAATGGTGTGGCTCACAATTGTCATGAAAGTATACTGATTTTTCTATATATACTTTTTACAATATAATGGTCGACGTTTGGTGATGAGCTTGATGCATTCTTAATTTCATGTTGCATATTTTATGGTGGTATGAAAAAAAAAAAAAAATTTGTTGAATCAAATTTGTATAAGAACACCTACTTGATGTAATGTCCATAGCTTGTAATGAGTTTGTGCACGCTTAGGAGAAAACGCAAATCTGATACATTTGAACACATTCATGATGAATACTATTATTGGTGATGGTCATGCGTTGTCCTCGCATACTTTATATGAGATGAGATATATTTGAGATGAGCATTATTAATGAGAACATTTCTATTCGAATAGGTATTTGGTGAATGAGTACAAATTTTTGTTTGTCTTTTTTTTTCTTTTACATATAGTAAAGTAAATGCTTTTTGAAACAATGTTTCCTGTATAATACTCAGAGACAAATAAGTTCACTTGAAGAAACCTCATTTATAGGATGCTTCTTGGAGGAATATTAACAAAAACTGTCATCATATCTATTTGCTTAAATTAAATGTCAACTGGGTTCTTCAAGATTTGTGTAACTCGCACGTTTCTGACTGATTCAGGATTCAAGATTCACGAAATGTAGTTATTAAAAAAAAAAGAAAAAAAGAAAAAAAAAGTGGCCAGAATATCAGCGGAAGACTATTATACCTGTACGTTAATTACCTTTAGAATTATCGCTTCTCCTAATAAGACACAGGTGTGTTATTTTGAATGAACTGGGCCAGTGTTGAGGATTGACCGAAAATGAGCCCCAGGGTTTATGAGATTAGAGTGGGCGTAGTAGGTTTAAGGACCGATGGGCGGGGCATCTCTGTTGATTTTGGGGTAATTTGGGAGGAACTCCAGAAGGTACGTACGGGTACCTCCTCTCTGTTGCTCGAATGTTTGGTTATTAAGCCTAAATCTAAAAATACAGTCTCTCTCTCTCTCTCTCTCTCTCTCTCTCTCTCTCTCTCTCTCTCTCTCTCTCTCCGCCTAATTGCCCCGGTGGTTGGTTTTAAGCTTGAAGTCTAGAAATACAATGAGTGGCTGAATTGTCTTTTTTTTTTTTTTTTTATTACTGAATATCCTTTCATCATGTTCACCTACGGATAGATTTTCTCAGATATGAAAGGTGTGATTCTTTAGAAAAGGATGAAACCAAAGCATGAATGTAATAATCAGTTTATTACTTGTAATGACCTCTGGTAATAAACAACATAATGATGCCTTCGAAAATGGCGAACCTATATATTCATTATGTATGGTGATATTAAGACCAAGGTGTGCCGGTAATCATGTGTAACATTGTTATAATTGACGTGGTCGGAAGCCGCTTTCTTACTGCTATGACCCATGCTCGAAAGACAGAATGCTTTGTTAATCTGTCGTTCTGTGATGCGTTGCACTTGAGA
>NC_090768.1:9247902-9250402 GCF_036898095.1 Palaemon carinicauda
CTTTTGTCATCATGCTCAGAATTATTATCTTTGTTGTTTTCATCCTCATGCGTTTTCCTATTTCTTTCTTTTCCTATTTATTTCCTCATTATTCATTTCTCATTTTTATTCTTTGGTTAAATATGAAAAGGGAATCTTAAATTTTATCGTAGGGTAAATGGCCTGACTAAGTATTCCAGTTTACAAGTATTACATTATAATTTTTCCTCCTTTTGTCATCATGCTCAGAATTATTATCTTTATTGTTTTCATCCTCATGCACATAACTTGTTCGGTAGTTTGATCATTCCTAATAATCCCCAAAGGGATTTTTCACACTACTATTATAATCTTACATAGCTGCTATGAAATCGGGAAGGCCCAAGTGCTGGAAAGCGGGTGGAGTTTGTCTTGACATAATTAGATAATCCAGGATCAAAAGAATGATTAAGGATTAATTTCATTGCGCTATGAAATTAATGTACCGTATTATGAAGTTACAAATAGCTGACACACATCTACACACATGTATATGTATATATAATTTGTGTATATGTAATATATATGTAATCTATATATGTGTGTGTTTGTATGTCATGTTATGGCTTGGGTATAAATCCTCACCTATTACCTGTGAAAATTTGTATGGTGACACCATAATACTCTCTGCTAATAAAATATCCAATGGTGCACACACGTGCTCTCACCCAATCTCACACATACACTCATACACACTTGTGTGTATATGTATATATATACGAGTATATATGTATATATATACGAGTATATATATATGTATATATATATATATATATATATATATATATATGTATGTATATATATATATATATATATATATATATATATATACTGTATATATAGGTAGATAGATGGGTATAGATACAAATATATATGCTCTCACCCAATCTCACTCATACACTCATACACACTTGTGTGTATATGTATATATATACGAGTATATATATATATATATATATATATATATATATATATATATATATATATATATATATATATATACTGTATATATAGGTAGATAGATGGGTATAGATACAAATATACAGATATGGGCAGAAGTCTGTTTCTGCAAACTCCGGTGTTCCCTGTGTTCGTCTGGTAAGCCTATCCATAGATAACTTTTGTTACAGTTTATCTGTAACCCTTGTATGAAAAGCTATTTTCCACAAGAAATAAAAAGAGAAGGACAGTGCGGACAAATAAATTTGGATGTAATGAATAGATTATAACTACTGTATACTTAGCCATTATGTTAAAGGAAAAGAAAACATGAATTTCTTGGCGATTAATTGGCAGGTGGTGGTCGAAACTAGAATAGACAATGGTAAGTGAATAGCAACCACATTAGAAATATTTGCTGTGACCCGTAAGATTAATATCCAGAGCCGTCCCTAACGGTATCGTAAGGGGAAATTTGTTTTATTATTTACAGTTCAAATAGGAAAAAGAGTTTTCAAAGTGAAAAACTTATTAAGAATTAGCGTTTAATTTTTTTTTATTTTACGAGTGAATGATAGGATTAACGGAGGTAAAGTCGAAATAGTTGTATGACTCAAGGGATGAAATCATGAGCAATCGAGAACCGTGGTAGAAAAAATATGAATTAATACGTGATTGTTTTACTGTTTTATTCTCTGTAGTTTCATATCCCGGTTTAATATCTATAAATTACATAAAGGCGATTGTCTTAGCGGTGTCAATGTGTTTCTTATATGTATATATATATATATATATATATATATATATATATATATATATATATATATGTATATATATATATTAATATGTACATATATATATATATATATATATATATATAATTTTCTTATTTGCAAAAAGCATATTATGATGATATAATTGAAATTATGCCTGTAAATAAGATAACAGAGGATCATACGTTGCTCGTCTGTGTTATATGATAATAACCTCACTCGTTGTTTAATCAAGATATCACTTGATAGTGGTTCTTGCTCTAAGGATCTACTTGTCTTTGCTTAATTGGGATATCCCTGCTTGCTTCGTTTTTGCTCTTTACTGATTGAATGTCTCTGCCTTTGTTTAATTCTACCTTGTGCCAATTATTATTATTATTATTATTATTATTACTATCCAAGCTACAACCCTAGTTGGAAAAGCAAGATGCTATAAGCCCAGGGGCTCCAACAAGGAAAAATAGCCCAGTGAGGAAAGGAAATAACAAATTAACAATAAATCATTCTAAGATAAGTAACAACGTCAAAACAGACATGTCATATGTAAACTATTAACAACATCAAAAACAAATATGTCATAAATAAACTATAAAAAGACTCATGTCCGCCTGGTCAACAAAAAAGCATTTGCTCCAATCTCTGCTAGCTAGCAGATTAGAACGTCTATTTTTGTTTTCGAAACTGGACCACTTTATTTAATATGGGTGAATTTTTGGTCACGTATTTAATTAGGCATATGTTTTTAATGATGGAGTTTTTTTTTCTATAGT
>NC_090768.1:9252902-9257154 GCF_036898095.1 Palaemon carinicauda
CAGAATAACAGACAGTCTATAATGAAAGGGTTTTTGTTTACCTTCGTCTGTCAAAACCCAGATTTGAGAAGACCGGCAGATTTTGATCCGTACGACGAAAATATGTTGCTGTGTCGCTTCCTTTTTATTTTTTATATTTTTCGGAATATAGTGGATGGCAAAGTCTTATAAATAAATTTATTATCATATATATTAAATACTAGTTAGTCATTCTCTGTAAATATAGTATTTTCTTTCTTAAAATTTTGAATTAGAATTTAACAACGATCTAGCTAATATTCTTATTTCTTCTAATGCTGTGCAGATCAACGCTTTAACCGGCTGATGTAAAACGATGTTATGGGTTTTTCATGAAGGTGAATGGCTTCTCGAATGCTGGTTTGTTGCTTATCAGTGAGTTACGCCGAAAGTTGTACGCATCTAGAGAACAATAATGCTCGTTGTTCATTGCTCATTTTCATGAAGCTAGGTTGGGAGTGCCACTCCTTTAAATTAAAGAAATTGTGAAATAGTTGTCTTGTAAAATAGATAATTTAGAAATTATTCGTACTGCTGTAAGATTATTTAGTGAATTTATGTGTAGTACCTTTATGCTGAATATTCGTAAGCACCATTTATTTTTATAATGGTCTGATAAAAACTTTTAATCCTTATTAATGTACTGAAAGTTAGACAAGAAGTACATCATTAGTACTAAATGACCATCCGTGTTGGTAAAAAAAAAAAAAAATTTTATTTAAAGAGTTCGCTCTTGAAGCTATATGTAATTATTTTATCTCTTGCAATGGAAATCTTTATAAGAACAATTAAATGTAAGATATTACTGGGAAATTGTTTATTAATGAAGCAAAATATTGTATATGCTTATGTCGAAATGTTTTCCTGGGCATCTGGCAAACTATCTTATTTGTTATCAACTATCTAATACTATATTTATAGTTTATTGCCGTAATTTTGAACATAGTTGGTATTATTGGAAAGATAAAATGAAACTAGACATAAGAAAATTTTTAATAATTTGACTTTTTCAAATATTAGTTTCTTATTTATAACTCTAAAAAAATATTTGTTTCTTTGTGTGTAATGGAATATCATTTATCGAACAAGATGGTCATATGATAATTATAATCACCTGAAAGAAATACTACCTTCAACTAAAGAAAGAAATACTACGTTTAACTAAACTAATGGTGGTGGCGAAATTCAGTTCCTGAAAATACATAAGGTTTTTTTTTTTTTTTTTTTTTTTCTTTTGCTGCTGCTTCACATATCAATTTTTATTTTCCTTTCCATTGCTTCCAATATGCTCAACAAAACATTTATTTAACTTTTGACACTTGGTGGGACTGCTGCACGTTTTTTCGGTGATATTAAATTCGTTAGTACCACTTCTGACCCAATCTTGTGCTTCAACAGTATTTGGGTTTATGTTGACAGAATATCTTGGTAGAAAAAGGATTGACAGCAGTAAAGTGAATTTCATATTTAGGTAATAAACCACTGCATCAACCTGTCTAGGTTCGTTTTTCATTTCCTTATCAGAGAGGATATTATGATTGATTGATAGACCGATGTCTTCCTTTTTATTAAGATTTTATTTGCTATTTTTTTTAACAGAAACGATAATCTAAAGTCCCCCTTCGTACAAACCATATCAAGATAGTTATATTAAATAGATTTGTTGTAGTTTTGTAAGTGATCTGGTGTACTCACTTACCGTATAGCTATTGTATCCATTACTTTATGGTAATTTAACGCCTATACTAGAGTGCCTGCTGCTTCCTCCGGTGCCTTAGATGACCGCGGAGGTAGCAGCAGTAGGGGATTCAGCATTATGAAGCTTCATCTGTGGTGGATAACGGGGGAGGGTGGGCTGTGGCTCTTTAGCAGTAACAGCTGAACTCGGTTGAGCCCCTTGTCAGGCTGGGAGGAACTAGAGAGTAGAGGTCCCTTTTTTGTTTTGTTTCATTTGTTGGTGTCGGCTACCACCCAAAATTGGGGGAAGTGCCTTGGTATATGTATGTATGTATGTATGTACTAGAGTTTCTTAGACTTAAAAAAAAAAATCTTATTTGAAAAAGAGTTCACGGGGTAAATGCTCACTAATCTTTATTTGATAAGAACTCGCGGGGCGAGATGGAATCGCATTCCCTTCCTGATGTCGTTTCCATGTAACTTCATTATGCGAAATTTTTTATGTAATTAATTTGCATCTTTGTCTTGTACTTATTTGCATATTTTTATCACAGTTCTCTCTCCTCTCTCTCTCTCTCTCTCTCTCTCTCTCTCTCTCTCTCTCTCTCTCTCTCTCTCTCTCTTGTTACTCGTATACTTAACGTTGGATGGTAAGGCTGAAGTTCATGTAATATTCACGTTTGAAAAATAAGAAGTTAGCTTCTTTTGAAGTTTTTATTTCATAAAGATGTGCATTTGTGTGTGTGTTTCATTCTGCCTGTAATGGTTGCATTAATATGAACGTGCCAAATATTTAAAAATAGATTTTTTCAAGCTCCAAAATATACTTGCTTTCCCATTTCGTTCGTTTCTTTGATTTCTTCCCAATATGTCCTAACTATTTTAGCTTTACCATGCTCCTCTTTTCAACATTGTTTAAAAGTAAAACCATATAGACTAGTCTAATGCAAGTTTTAAAGCAGTATTCATGATATGGTATAGGAATTCCCCCATTCTAATGTTTCTCAGAATTTGAAGTGCAAACTGTTGACCTAATCTCCCCAAGACTCCTCACTGCTAGGAGGAAGGACGTTGGTGACTGATACAACACATGAACAAACGCTACCGGGCTCTATGCGATGTCAGGCAGCAGCTGTCAGGCTGTCAGGCAGTAGAGTCCTTCAAAAAGAAGGCAGCCTCGCTTACCCTACACAAATAGGAAAAAAACACGTTAATAAAAGAAGACTGAATAAGTGATATGCAGAGATAGATATTTTGTGATGAGGAGGAGTAGATTTCTTGTGAGTGGGTATATAGGATGAGAAGCAGGAGGATGGTAGGAAAGAGGAGGAACTGAAGTTGGAAGGAAGGAAGCCTGATCAGCCATCTGTGTTAGGTGTTTGCTTCGGCCCTCCAGACTATTTAACTTGGGATCGGACTTTCTTTGCTCAGGGCTTCATGAGCACTTCGTGACGTTTCGGGTTCTCTGGTTTCCGCTAAATAATGTCTTTCGTTTCGTTTTAAGTGGCCGACTTTTATTTATGCTTTTATTTTTGAAAAATGCGATTCCTACCCCCCTCTCCCAGACGATGCACTGAAGGTACAAATATTTTAAATTCTCTCTCTCTCTCTCTCTCTCTCTCTCTCTCTCTCTCTCTCTCCAAAACCTCTTCCCTTACGGTACCCCTCCTTCAGATCCTCTTCAAGCCACCTGGATAAAACGCTTCCTTGAAACCCCACTTTGGTCTCCTATCATCTCCTGCTGTCACTACTACAATCATCCGCTTGAGTAAATTCAGCTGAGCCAGAGATCTCTCTCTTTCTCTGGGTTGCTCCTGTGTCAGACATATGGGATATTTTTCCCTTTTCGTGTAGCTTTGTTAGAATATTTGCATTCGACGTTTTTTTTTCATTTGGTAAAAGACACGTACACACACAGAGACACACATACACATGTGTATATATATATATATATATATACCTATATATATATACCTATATATATATACCTATATATATATATATACCTATATATATATATACCTATATATATATACATATATATATATATATATATATACATATATATATATATATACATATATATATATATATAATATATAATATATATATATATATATATATATTGCACATTTAGACGTGTTTTTCATATTCAAATAAGCCATATATTATTCTCCTCCTAATATCTGGATTCTCTGTATACCTCGGGATCAGAGACCAAAGGGAAATCAACTCGAATATAATAGCTTCTGGTCAGTCGGGGAATCGAACCTAGGTCTGAGAAACTGGGGTGATAGTGACATACATACTATCTAGTTACCAAGAGATAAAAAAAAGAGTACAAAAAATCCTGAATTCGACAGGAATAAGCACGGGTGAATTGTCAGCAACTTGTATTTCTCTTTGTGGTTAGATGGTATGTCACTGTTACCCTCAGTTTCTCGGGCTCGAGTTCCATTCCCCGGCCAACCAGAAGCTATTATCTTTGAGTTGATTCCCCCTTGGGTCTCTGATCCCGAGGTATAGAGAAAATACAGATATTAGGAGGAGTATAATG
>NC_090768.1:9265154-9267654 GCF_036898095.1 Palaemon carinicauda
TTTGTTGTAGTTGTTGCTGATGTATATTTTACAGATGCCAGTTTTATTTTTAGCAAGTCTTAAAGGGTGAGGTTGCTAGCCCCACGTGCTTTTTCTTCATATGAGTCTAGCAGATGCTGCTAGTCATTTTCAACCATGACAAATTTGTGAGGTATAGTCCGGGAACGAACTGAGTATGTTTATAATTTGAGTGTACAGGTATGTGCATATTTGACGATAGTTTTTTAGTTAATTTTAATTAAGCCATGAGAAAAGGTAATAACTCGTAAAAGTGCGTACACTGGCCAAAGATTATTAAATGCCTTCTTAAATTCATTAGGTAGGAAAAAAAAATACCATTGCAATAGAGATATCACGGAATAAATGCCCTGCGTAGGAATGACAGAGGAACCCCAACTATGCAAGGATTGCCTCTAAGAACACAGTCGTGCGAATTTGAAGGATCTGAAATTATCGACCTTAATGGCTTATTGTGGATTTTACAGTCCTACAACATTATAGAATAACATGCAACATCTTTGCAAGTTTTTGCCTTCAGACACTGTCAAGCAAATATTAATAAGAGTAAGCATTAATAACTTGAAGTGGAAATATGCCACGTGAGCTTATAAGTGCGGAGTGAAAGTTGTTTCATATATGTATGACCAAATTTAATTCGGGGAAACTCAGCCTGATCATCTTAAGACATGTTATCGGTATTCCTGTACTTGATCTTTTCTCTTTTTATTTTATCTGTTTTCTTTAAGTTTGTGACGCAAATCAGTCTTTTTTTTTTTTTTTTTTTTTTTTTTTTTTTTTTTTTTTTTTTTTTTTTTTTCAATAGACTTCAAATCTCCTCGTTCCATCACCATTGCTCTTTTTTTTTTCATCCTACTAACTTTCTAAAAACATTCATTTTCCACCGATTGTCTCCATATAGTATTTTGAATACTTCTACAAGGAAAGAGAGAGAGAGGGGGAGGATGGACAGGACATTATATATATATATTCATACAGTATATAGCTTAAATGCAATCTACTTTAAAGGAATAATTATTAATAACTATATAAAGAATATTCAATAACAGTTAATAATACAGGAAAACAGAGAGTAAATGATGGTCATGAAAAATGTTTCCTCCTAACTCCTATAAATATGACAATACTATAAGGCAAAGTTTCAATTTAGAACATCAATTTTAAGGGTAGATGAACTGCCTGGCTCTCTTCTGCCCAATGTAAAGCCAGTATTGTGTTGAAGTATGATACTCCTTTAAAAGCAAGTAGTTTGTATATTACCGTTTTTTCTTTAACACAGATAGTTTTAGAGAGAGAGAGAGAGAGAGAGAGAGAGAGAGAGAGAGAGAGAGAGAGAGAGAGAGAGAGAGAGAGAGAGCATAAACACAGTATGTGCACATGAAGCCTTTTCTGGAACTGGTTCTAAGAGACAAGCAAACGTTAATTATTATCCGGGATTCTTTCGATGTTATCATCTCCTTCTCTGTACTCTCCTTGTACATGTCTTGTATACTTTATCTCCTTTGTTCAATGGATATTTAATTGAGTTGCGAATTAGATAATTGCCGGCTTGGTATCCAAAATTTCCTGCAGGATTGAACTTTTTGTATCTTTTTTAACATTGTCTGGTTATTGTTTTGTTTTTGTATTTTTAAAGAATTGACATCCTGAGTGTTTGGTGTCTTATACATTATTCTTATTACTTTGGTTTTGAAATTATCGACGTTTTATTTATTATTATACTGTTCAGTCTATTACTCGTATTACTACGGTGGTGGCCCATTGGAAACGTCCCCAACCTCACCATCCTTGTGTGCCAAGGAAAGCCGGTTGGGGAGGGTTGGAGAGCTTATAGGTCTACGTGCCAAGTCACCAGCAGACATTGCCTGGCCCTCCTTGGTCCTAGCTTGGATCGACAAGGGCTTGGGTGCTGATCATATGTTGATAAAGTTAGTATTGTGGACACTGTCCTGCTAGCTATGACATTTTCCGTCTCTTGCGTCTGCCATTTATGAGTGGCCTTTAAACCTTTAAATTGCGTATTTAATGTCTATGTGTTTTAAAAATAATTTCCAATGGAAACTTTCCTAATCTTGTTTTTTTTTTTTTTACTGAGAAGAAACAATAAAGTTTAACGAGGCTCTCATGCGTGCTCACTCTGACAAGGAAATGGATTGTGAGAGAATTAGATTCTGCAAGATCGCCATTTCCACAGAATAGATTCAAGCAAAGGAAATGGTGAAAATCGAAGGCAATATCGACGAGCAGGTCACGCAAAGGTTGAGCATTGGGTCATTCGTGCCGTACTTTAGAGGTTGGATTCGTGTACGTTACTTGAGGCGTGTCATTTTTTTTATTGTTTTTATGGATTTAGATTTCTTCGGCAATATTTTCTTTTCAAGATCAAATTAGGATGAATTAATTGCCCTGTCTTATTATTTCATTTTAACTTTTCTGGAAGTATCTATAATTTTCTGTGTTGATATATATATATATATATATA
>NC_090768.1:9277654-9285154 GCF_036898095.1 Palaemon carinicauda
GTAATAAATACAGGTAAAAAAACCTGAAATGACTGCATAGGTGAAGGTCTCTTCTCTCGCCCTAAATGCTTCATGGGTTAAAACCATTTACAAGTCACCTCTGCTCAGGTGTGAAATTCCCCCATAGCCAAAGGCTAAGGGTTTGACCCTTTTGTACCCTCGCCATCGTTTTCTCTGGGTTACAGTACTTTTCTTCTTGTAATCCTAAACGGCCATTGGAGAGTAATGGAGAGATTAGGTAAGAAACATGGCTTTCTTAATCCCCTTTGACTCGTCTTAAGGAATTTTGGTCAGTTTTTTTTCTTAATAATTTCTCTTTATTAAATGTTACTGTCATCACATGTCGATGTGTTTTTTGAGTTGTTTGTTTGGAATTACATACAAATAATTATCTTGGTAAAGTTTTGAGAATATCATAGATGCTGCATGCACATTGATATTTTAGATGCTTGAATTTATTTCGAGGAGCCGTTTCTATAGATCCATTATCACTTGATTTACATTCGGGAAGGTTTCATTAATATTTCATCAATATTCTAAAATAATCAAGGCATATCCATGGGAATAAGTTTATTTATCTTCTATAGCCATGTTGCTTTTTATCTTGTTAATTCCTTTAACCACAAATATAGGGCAAAACATCAATTAATTTTTGTTATTTATAATTCGGTACATTTCCTGATCTTATTTTTATATAATATGTGATATAGGATTTGATCATGAACCTAAGTTGTTTAATTCATTTCGTTGTCGTAAGGTAGATAGAATCAGATTTAGGTTGAATAGCTATAATTGCTATTGTTTTTTTCTAGCCATGAGAACATTAGAACTTACTATAAAATGTAAGTACTCTATTATATATATATATATATATATATATATATATATATATATATATATATATATATATATATATATATTATGCATATATATAATATATATATATATATATATATATATATATATATATTATATATATATATATATATATATATATATATATATATATATATATATATATATTTGCATATATGTATATATGTGTATGTATGTATGTGTGCGTAAGCTTATAATGTAAGAAGAATTATAGATGCCCACCACAATATAATACCTAGAGACATGCATGTATATAGTTGTATAAGCTCACACTCGCAAAGATCTACTATTGTTCATTCCCTTGAAATCTCAGATACCTACCTGGTCAGCCAGCCAGTAGACCATCAGGCAGCAGTAACGACTTCAATCGGATTTCCCTGTGGCTACTTGGAGCCATTTGAGTAAGAGGATTGGGGCTCTACTAATGTGTTTGTTAGTCTTTCCTTGTAAAAGGTGTTAGGGCCAGGGTTAAGCTCTCCTTCGAGGGAGATAGTGGGATCCTGTTACAGCCCTCCTGTAGTTTGGAAAGATAAGGGGTGAGGTTCAAGCTGTACAGAATATACCCGAGATACATTTGCTGTTATTCCTTGATCACTCGAGGCGTTCACAATACTAAGGGTCTCCAGAGTATAAAGTGATATTTTTTTATTGCTTCAGTGTTTTCTTAATGAATTCTTCTCTTCACTTGAAAAAGGGTACTGGGATATACATAGACTCCAAAACATTTCAAAATTCGTTCATAAATCGCTTAGATGCTTGCGTTTGAAAATTGCTAATTTTCAAGCGCGTTTTTCCTGTGCTTCGGAATTTTTCCCGCTAGGTCCTCAGAGACCCTTATTATTGTAAACGCCTCAATCGCAAATGAAGTTTATTATTGATTGATTATACAGTATAATACATTTTGCTGTATCGCTTTATGATAGTTAGGACTACTGTCAAAAGTTAATATTATACTAACAAAAAAATCATGTATGTATACTGAGCCCTCAATGTCCGTGGACGTAAAAGAATAATTTTGCTGTTGAAAAACATATTTTCTTAATTCTTTTAAGGTCCCAAGAAAAATGTTCTCTGATATTAATGAATTTTTTCCTAGTCATTCGGACCCGCGGAGAAATTGCACTATTCCGAAGTGGTGCGCTTTCTACCTTTGGATTTCATCTTTACTATTCTTATTGATGCAAGTTAATCTTCCTTATATTTACTTAATGTATTAATCTGTTTTTTATGCTTATTGTTTATGTTTTTATTTTAAAAAAGTATTGTACGCAGTCTTTGCTTTAAATTATGGTCTTGACTTTTATAGAAATAATTACTTATTTACCTTGATAATAAGAAGAGTGGTTGTATTTGTTGACAAAATGTGTTAGCGCTACAGTTTCAAAAGGTATGGCATAAAAATTCTCTCTCTCTCTCTCTCTCTCTCTCTCTCTCTCTCTCTCTCTCTCTCTCTCTCTCTCTCTCTCTCTCGATATACATATATATATACATACATATATGTATATATATATATATATACATATATATATATATATATATATATATATATATATATATATATATATATATATATATACACACACACATTATCCCCTTGCTAACTCTGGCATTCATTCACAGCTAAGTTGATTGGTTGCTGGGTATCAGTTTTCGAACCGAGGATTTTCAAAATGCAAGTGTAACTGTACTGCTTTATCACTTTACCAAATTTTTACATTTGTGTATGTATAATACATGTATAAGAAAGGTTTAAGGAAGTATAGTGATTTCCTGAGTTATTTGAAATATTTTCAAGATAAGCCTACACATGATTTATCGCAGAAGTAAGATCGTTCGGATTCATACTCGTAGGTCATCCTAATAATAGCAATTTGGAAGGTAGTCCAGCATTTTATATTTTCATTTCATGTTTATGGCCTTCAATGGTCTATTTTAAAAGGTTAATTATGTCATTAAACTTTTCAGATCCGGATATGCCCAGCATTCATAATTCGATTATCTCATATGATACATACTAGTTTATAAAATATTTAATGGCCAAAAGCCAGCTGAAAATATTACAAGATTAAAATAAATATCTAAAACTTTCCTTTTTGAAGTTTGGTACTTTTATGTTATAAACTCCCTAGAGTGTCATGAATTAATGTTTTTTTTTTTTTTTTTTTTTTTTTAAATCCATTTAATTTTGTCATCCAACTTATTGTTCACATATCCTATTTATGTAACCTCTTTTAGCTGCTTCTTGCATCGAGTTAAAGCAATTGTATGCCTTGAGGAATTTCGTCTTTCTCTCTCTGCATTTGTTGCGTGAATAGCCTTTGACCCCTCTTGTGCCATAAGGATATAACTGAGTCAGTCATCCTTCCCACCCTAGCGAAGCAGGGTCGTGAAGTCACGTTAGTGATACCATCACTCTTGGGTGGGGTTTGTCTCGATTCCTGTTGCTAAATTCATGTTTTTTTTTTTCTTCCTGTTTGGCATTTTTGGCAGATTAACCATGGGATACCATATTTGCATGCGGATTGTTCGCTTCATCTCGTTGTTTCCATTTCATTTTTGGCATTTAGGCATTTAGACAACAATTTTTCCCCAGATGGTAGATTTAGGATGTATGCTTTTGAAAGGTATTAACACCTGTTGTTGGTGGGTGTCGTACTCTCATTTCTTTTCACGATGTCCCGGCCTTGTTATAGACGGCCGTGTCATGTGAGGTTAGAGTTGAGAGGTGATGGACTTTTTTTTTTCTTTATAGAATTCTCAGTGATGGATTTTGACAAGTACCCAAAGGTTAAAACAAGTGTCTGTAATGTGTTTAGTTCATATTTAAAAATAACTGACAAACATAATATCCACGACTTCCAAATTTGGGTTATTCACAATATGGTCAAATCTATTTGATTGAAGTATGGTTAATACACGGTCATTTATATGTGTCAATTTTATGATAAATATTTAAATGAATATGAATGGTTTTAGAAGATGACTGATAACCGTGTTGATCCAATCTCTCTCTCTCTCTCTCTCTCTCTCTCTCTCTCTCTCTCTCTCTCTCTCTCTCTCTCTCTCTCTCTCTCTCTCTCTCTTCTGGTTTACTTATTGAAGTTTATTTTGGTCTTGGTTTCTCTCAAGTCCGTCTTCCATGCCTTACTTAGCCACAGAATAACCATTTTATAATGGAATAAAGGTTTTTGACTTTGACTTTTGACTTTGACTTACTCGAGAAACCCTGTTGTTCTGGGAATCTTATCTCTTTATATATATATATATATATATATATATATATATATATATATATATATATATATATATATATATATTTGTATATATATACATATATACATATACATATATATATATATATACATATATATATATATATACATATACATATATATACATATACATATATATACATATATGTATGTATATATATATATATATATATATATATATATATATATATATATATATAATCTTTTATTATATTCTTCTCTCTATTTCGATTGTATGAAATTCCTCCCATATATTTATTTCATTCACATTTATTTTTCTTTCTTCCCTGTTTTTTTAGCTGTTTTAGACCTCAAGTATCTTACCATTGAAATATTTTTATATTTACTTGGTTGGCTTTCTTTGGAGTCTCCAGTTTTATTAACTTTTTGATCATGGCACTTCGTTTATTTAATCTTTTAATTATTTTCCTTTTTGAGACACAGGTTGAAATTATGTCTCACGTTTTCAGTATTAAATACAGGGGATTTCTTATCAAGTTCTCGTATCTTTTTTTTATCTAACGTGGAGTACACTACATTATACACGGGAACATCTGTTGTTTGCTTTTTCATTTCTAGTTTGTACTGTTAGCGTTTGGTTTACCATAACTATGCTGTTGTAGGTTTTCATTATGTATCTAACTTATATTTATTTTATTTACTAAAGAAACATATTTGATTGTCTGTCTTTTTCTTTTCAAGCAAGTTTTAAAAACAATTGTTCTTTTCTCTCTCGTTTATGGAAGCTATTATATCGCATTCTTTTTTTTTTTTTAACCTTAATTTCTTTCTATTCTATTTAAAACCAAATCAATATTCGTTACGATCTATCTCCTTTTTTATATTTAATAAACAGCTTTTTCTAAGTCTGCTCTCCACAGCGCCAATACCTGTTTATACCTATTTTAATAGTATATCCATACTAAGTCCTTTGTAATATTCAGCTCTTTGTTTTGTCAACGACTACCTACTTATAAGGTGACGTCAGCTAATACGGCTGTCTACCCGTATTAAACTGGCGACGATGCTGTTATTCAGATAATCCCCTTGTGTTGTTTGTGCAGGCTGGAGGAGTGACACTCGAGATAAGCCCTGTATGGGAATCCACCCATAGTTCTTGCGTCAACACTTCCTTCCCCCTCTCCCATTGCAGTCCCTCTCCCTATCTGCCTTATCAAACACCTCTTTCCCTCTTCCCAGCACCATTTCCAGCGCTACCCTTCATACAAACACGCCCTTCTCTCTTTCCAGCATCACTTCCTGTCCTCTAACACTCCCTGGTCTTTCTCCAGAGCCGCATCTTATCGCCTATCACTTCCCTCCCATGTTTCATTACCTCTTCATATCCTCCTCTCTTTCACCCCCAAACCCCTTTTCAACGCCACCCATCCTCCAAATAGTGCCTCCTTCTTGCCAGCATCCTTCCTCCCTCTTCCTCTAACATTCCCTTACACCTTTCCAGCATTCTCCCTCTTCTTCCCCTTCCAGTACTACATTGACCAAATCCAGCACTCTTAGCCCCCGTCCCCTCCACTCCTCGTGATCTCCCCCCCCCCCCCCAGCTTTCCTTCATCTTGTTGTGGCTATGAAGAAGTAAAGTCCCCGTGAGAGATACCCACCTCCCTAGATTACCTGGTGATAAAACAACATAAATGGTTACCGGTGGGAGAGAAGTGAAGCTTGTTAGTGCCGGGGAGAAGTCTCAGGCAGGGAAAGAGGCTGCGAAGGGTAGAGGCGTCGGTTTGTCTGGATTTCGGAGACCCCAAGTTTCGTCGGATTAAGACTTAAGAATGGTCTTCAAAGGAGCTTTTTCGGTCTTGTGGGAATGAGAGAGGCATAGGTAAAAAAAAGGTCACATTTCTTAGCCATTTATTCAATTTATCTTGCTCACTTTTTTGTGACTCGTATAGTCTCTCTCTCTCTCTCTCTCTCTCTCTCTCTCTCTCTCTCTGTCTCACACTAAGATCAACATTTCGACTTTTCTCAGGACCTTTGAAACGTTGACTCCTCGTAAACAAAACAAAAAATATTATTTACTTTGCTTGCATGTGAAGGCAGGAGAAACTTATTATTCTTGCAATGTGCGGAAATTTGTTTGAATGAATTTATTAGAAGTATAGAAAATGTTGTTTATACAATATTTGTGGAACAAGAGCCTCTATAGTTTAGATCAAGATTTGTGTATGTGGTTTCGACTTTTATTTCTTATTCTATGCTTAAAAACTTAAATTATTTCTTATTTTATACTTAAAAACTTAAATTATTTAATTTTCTATCGCTCTAAACATCTCTTAGGACTAGGGTTAAACATTAAGAATGTTCTTTATACGCAGTCTAAGCTAATGACTAAAATTTTGACTCATAATTCCACTTATAAAGATTTGAATTGCAAACGATTCGCGGATTTATCATTATTGTTATTTTGTTACTGTGAGTGAATATTTATTTCAAGTCTTATAGAAATATAAAAAAAAATTGAATTCATTTTAAACACGACCTAAATCATTATACAGCTTCAACATCTACTTCTGGACTTAATTTTGATTATGAATTTGTAAATTGTTAAATTCAGAATGCAAACATAAAACTTCAAATATGCTGAATGAAGAATTAGGGACGTCTTGAAAATTTAGGTAACTTTTGATATCGTGGAATTCACACATGGTTATTTGAGCTAACATTATAATTGAGAATCGGAAAGGAAAAAAAAAAAATATTTTTTATTCAGTTCCCTGTGATACCATTTATTTTCTATACGATTTTCGATTTTAAACTTTACCTTTGCATATGAAAATTACGAATTTTCAACGTTGAGCAACAGTGACTGTCATCTTAGATACATAATACATATGAAGGATTAAACCCCCCCCCCCTTTTTTTTAAGGTGTTTTCGGCTACAATTCATTCTTTTTAGTCTGTGGGCACTCAGCAGTGTTAAATCATTCTTTTACTTAGTTTAAAGGTAACTTTTTCTCTACAAAACTTATCGAAGTGTATCTACAATCCTCCGCGTAAAAAACCTATTTCCAGGAATTATTTCAGAGACTTGCGGCATGATGTGACTCCATGAAAAGAAGCCACCGACATCAACCATAAAACGAAAGCCACGTTCGAGACCGCATTTGTCCGATTCACGAGGAAAGGCACGAAAATGACCACCGGGACCCCGACGCACACGGAAAAGCTTTTACAACTCACTTTCCGAATTGTTCCAAAAAGACCCACCGTATCAAGACTCTTTTCTTTTTCCAGTCGCTGGATGGAATGGAGGCCGCGGCTGTCCGTCTAAAACGCTTATGTTTCCCTTTGATTCCTTCCTATCAGATGCTCAGCGGCAGTTACCTTAATTGAG
>NC_090768.1:9290154-9292654 GCF_036898095.1 Palaemon carinicauda
TTGATTACTATTGTTGCTTTGCCCAGTTTGTCGGTTTTGATTATTGCCGTTATAACCTACTGGCAAATTTTACTTCATGGAATCCTGTAAAACTAGACTTTTCTGTTTTCCTAATATAAAAAGATGACCCCCCTTATCGTTGGATTAAATGTATATACCGGTATTTATTTAAAGTCTGTGGTGGCCGATGTGGTAACGTCCCTGACTAGTGAACGTCAAACTGGGGTTCGAGTCCGCTCAGACTCGTTAGTTTGTTTGGTCTCTGCAACCTCATCATCCTTGTGAGCTAAGGATGGGGGGTTTTGGGGAGCCTATAGGTCTATCTGCCGAGTCATCAGCAGCCATTGCTTGGCCCTCCTTGGTCCTAGCTTGGGTGGAGAGGGGGTCTTGGGCGCTGATCATATGTATATGTAGACAGTCTTTAGGGCAATTTCACTGTCCCATGCCCCTGCCATTCATGAGCGGCCTTTAAACCCTTAATTATCTGAAGCTATAATTCTAGAGTATTTGCCTCGCAAAAGAATGAAGTAGAATGATTTGATTAAATTATTAACAACTTGTAGTTTGTTCTTTATGATCTTTTCCGTACAATAGGGACGAAATTCCCATAATCTATTGTTGTAAAACAGCCTTTTTGAATCATCTGTCGTAGGAGTAAATTTAAGTTTTCAATGTTATTCTATTATTCCTTCATATGATATCATTAGACACGGCAGTTCCAAATTACAGGTGACGCAGGTAAGGAAGGAACCATTCTTCTTAGGACATTAAGTAATTATTGGCGTCAGGTTATCGTACCATTTCAAATCCGCCTCACGATTGAACAAATCTATAGAAAAAAAAACTTATTCATTCTTTTTTCGTAGTTTGTTTGGTTGGTCAAATGGTGTTTTTTATAAGTGAAATTAATATTTACATCCTGACAATTGGTGATATGTTTTTTTTATCTCCTTTTTAATGGGGGTAAATGGAACCAAAAGAGAGATTTCAAATAGAATTTTAGATTTATATTACTAGTTATAATTGGGTATAAAAATTCCACAGTCATTTACCGTTTATAATTAAAGTTTTCGGCTCAGGAATGAAATTGTTATTTTTTGTGCTGGAGGCATTTTGGAAAAAGTACAAAAGCTCCTGACTTAAATATACGAAGATTTATTACACTGTATTATGATTTCTTCAAGTTATTATTATTATTATTATATTATTAATTATTAGTAGTAGTAGTAGTAGTAGTAGTAGTAGTAGAAGTATCTTTTTTTTCATTTTTCATTTGTTTTGAATTATCGTTATATTATCACAGTATTCAATATCCTACAAGGGTGTACATGTAAAGATTGCTTGGGCTCTAGACATAATCTTGACCTAACGTCATTCTAGCTGAAACCGTCATCGCACCTATAAAGGATTAATTTTTTAAGGTTTGAACCGGGTTCCACGGGGTTAGATTGACCCGTTATATCGAACGCCGGGCCCAGTCCGAAGTGGTATTGTTCTTGCCAATTCTTCTCCCGTTCGTCCCACCTCCCCCATCCGATGGGAGTCCTCTTGGGACCGTACCTCTCCTGCTACATCCTTTATAGATTCCTATAATTTACAGACAAATTGCGTTGCATGTTTTTTTTAAGTGTTTGTACTGTACGTTTCTAATTTTGCAGTGACCTTTTATATTGATTTGATATTTGCGTGTTTATTTGTGGAGAGAGAGAGAGAGAGAGAGAGAGAGAGAGAGAGAGAGAGAGAGATGAATTCGAGTTCGAATTTGATTTATGCAAGGTTTCACTTTAATCCAATCACACAATCGTAACGAACCTGAGTCCCATTATGGTTTTTATATTATTCTTCGGTTGATTGCTTTGCATGAAAAATGCAACCTGGCACGAGACGTTCTTTTTATGCAGATCTAAAATCATAATTTCATTTGTGCATAAACTCTCCTCCCTTTCAAAGCGGTTCGAGTTTCGAGATATGTTTTGACCTTTGTCCTAATGTAGGAAGGCTGTGTTTTTCGTTCTTCCCTTTTAAGTCCACAGATGGCATTCCTCTCGGGCATTTACATCCCGTTCGTTTGCTTCGCTCGCTTCCAAGATTTTAAACCCTTTGCCAAGCAGGAAATCGGCTAAACTCTGTGAAAAGACAGATCTTTATATTGCCCTTGGCCCTCACTCCTACCCCCGTTTCCCAGACCAGTCCCCAACCCCCAAAGTCTTAACCAAAATCAAGCAAAAGCCTCCCTTTGAAGCACGAGTATTATCTGAGGAAGACGACCTGCCACACCCATTACTTCTCTCTCTCTCTCTCTCTCTCTCTCTCTCTCTCTCTCTCTCTCTCTCTCATTTACTCACTCTGCTTTGCCTCACTTTCATGGTTGTGTGACCACCGCCAATATACAAAGAGCCACGCCTCTGAATAAACTGAATTGTGACCGACGACTGTCTTTGGGCGATATCTAATTTCTTTCCTATCTGGATGGATAGACGCCGGATGATTAGCGGAACGT
>NC_090768.1:9297654-9315154 GCF_036898095.1 Palaemon carinicauda
ACACACACACACATATATATATATATATATATATGTGTGTGTGTTTGTGTGTGTGTGTGTATGTGTGTGTGTCTGTGTGTGCGCGCGCATTATATATATTCCACGTTGATAAAAGTCGAGTATAAAAGTGTGTATTTCTGTAAATTACACAACAGACTTTAAAACTTTCGTCCATATTTTTTTGTTAATAACTAAGTCCACAGATGATGGACGAAGGCTCTAAAATCTGCTATGTAATTTACCAAAAAACAAAATATATTTTTATGTTCTTCTTTCATTACTGTGCAACTTTATCAGCAGAACAAGAAAGTTCGACACAGGACTTATATGTCGGTGTTTTTTGCATCTGAGCATTGCGTGTTCCTGTGAGTTTTACGTACAGTATATATATATATATATATATATTGTATGTATGCATGGATATATACATATATATATATATATATATTGTATGTATGTATGGATATATATATATATATATGTGTGTGTGTGTGTGTGTGTGTATGTATGTATGTGTGTGTGAAAATATATGTATATAAATACAGTTAGAAATTAAGCATGTATCCTTATCATTTTAAACAATTTTATGATTTCGACAGGATTTATTTGTTTACCCATTTCTGAAAAACATCCGCAGATGTATTGCATTATTTGTTTTATCCTCTGACCTTCAGTTCCCCTAATTAAAAAAAAAAAAAGTTTATGTAACTTTTTCTCAAAACGTAAGTATTTTGCAGAAAATTTATTTACAGGGAATAACCACCTACCCCTTTTATAGATAATTGTTACCTTGGGAAAGCTTATTTCATATGATGTACTGGACTTAATTTGTTAAAAATACTAACCAATTATCTCATTAATTTTTTTAAAGGCGCTGGCTATAGTCTTTCAGCTTCATCATTTTTCGGTTTTTTTCAATTTACCATTTTTGGAGTACCTTCTATGTACCTCTCTCTCTCTCTCTCTCTCTCTCTCTCTCTCTCTCTCTCTCTCATACGAAATAGATATTTTTTAATTATGTGGTTTCGTTTATCTTTATAATATCTCAACTCCACCTTGAATTATGCTTACCATCTTGTTCAGATTATTCAGGGCGAAAATTTTATTGTTAAAGTTCGAGAATGAAATAACGAGTAAAATAATCGGTAAGCCCTAAGTGCTCTCTCTCTCTCTCTCTCTCTCTCTCTCTCTCTCTCTCTCTCTCTCTTGGTCTCATATAAATAACCTCTTTTTAAAAGTATTTACCTAGGGTATGCTAATTTTTACTTTAACGGGTTTTATTATTTTGCAAAATTGAAAAGGGCGTTTTGTCCTTGACATTTACCAAGTTTTAAATTGTTTCTTACATACAAGTCTCTCTCTCTCTCTCTCTCTCTCTCTCTCTCTCTCTCTCTCTCTCTCTTATAAACAACCTCTTTTTAAAAGTATTTACCTAGGGTTTGCGGATTTTTACTTTACCGAGTTTTATTATTTTGCAAAATTGAAAAAAGCGTTATTTTTTCTTGACATTCACCGAGATTTAAATTGTTTCATACACTCAAGCTCTCTCTCTCTCTCTCTCTCTCTCTCTCTCTCTCTCTCTGTCAAGACCGGTGAATTATGATATGATACATTGCATTGAAACCTTTCCGGATCAAGATTAATGTGTTCATCTAACCCGCTCCCATCTGTTTAATAAACTCATGTTTGGCTTCTTTGAAGAAGCCATTTTTAGTTCGATTCATCTACTAAAGCCTTTCAAGTTGAATAATTCCATAGGACCTTTCAGTTTGATAATTTGTTGTAGGGATCAGTTAGGAATTAAAAACCTTAGAATTAGTAATTTAAAGTCATACTTTATTTTTTATTTTTTCATTGAATTTTCAAGTTTTATAGTTGTAGATTACAATCGTTCTCAAATTTATTTTTTGGAATTTCATTCTGTTCTTATTTTTATTGATTAATTTCTTTTCTAAGGGACTCGACAGACATGTCCTAATCAATCAATACCATTTTATAGCCATACCATACTGGTAATGCCTTCAACATGCACATGGATACGTTAACAAGTTTGCTACTAACCACTGATAAGACCACCTATAATTGAGAGAGGTGGTAAAACAAATTAACCATGATCCCATCCAACCTAACCATATGTGAGCAATTTACGGATTATCGTTGGGAGGGCACATCCTATTCGTGTTGATTTTGATTATCATAGTATCACATCCACACCCATAGAAAGTAAGTTCGATAATCCTAACTTAGTATGAGACTTATGGAAGTCGTGGGCGCGTCCGGCTGTGAGATGTGAAGAGTGGGCGAAGTCTTTGAATGGTAATAGGGGCGCCGAATGAGAAGCCGTAGGAAATAGGTGACATTCAAGGACAACTTGATTAGGATGTAAGGAAGCCTTGGACATTTCTTTTGATTTGGAAGGGGACCTGAAGTGATATGTCTTCAGAAATTACGATCTGGATAGAGGTGTTTCCACGCGCACTTATAGTGATGCTACTGTGTACTGTAGGTTTAGGAAGTAATTAATGCTTTGGTTATTTTATAGATTAATGGTTTCATCCTAGATTCATCTGTTAAAAGATGAATGTGGCAGTGACTTTTTCATTGTCTATAGAGCCAGTCCCTGTTAGGGGGGAAACCGCCTTTCTTGATTTATTTATTTTCCAAAATATAATGATGTACTTTATATTCATAGCTAAATTACTTCAATATATTGTGCAGACATTGAAATGTAAGTCATTAAGCAATGGATATTTTTAAGGATGAAGACAGATTTACACAAAAAATGTTTGCCAATGATGTAATAACTTTTTTCCGTTGTAATTGGAAAAGAAAAGTTACTTTATATATAAAATAGAGACCCGACCCAAATGCGTAAGCTCACTGACAATTTTGAAAATGAATATTTTTGAAGATGAGTTATTTTATTGGAAAGAAAGGAAGTATGAACTCCCTTGTTTATAACAAAAGAGGGGGTTAACCTCGTATGAAACCGTTCATCTTTGAACACTAACCTTTTCATTCACCCCCCCCCCACCCCACCCCCCAAACCCCAACCCCCCCCCCCCCCAATAAAAAAAAATGACAGGACAGCTGGTGGCTATCTAGGTCACAGACGAGACGTTATTTAGAATGGCCTGTAATTATCATTGTTATTAGTTCCAGCATCATCATAGGCTAATGAGGTTACAGCAGACCATCACTGACACGCTAGTTGAGAGAGAGAGAGAGAGAGAGAGAGAGAGAGAGAGGGGGGGGTGAAAATATCACGGTATACGTTTTAAATAGCGAATACTAATATCAGGTAATTTTTCTCTGCTTAATTTCACTCCACCCTATCTGCGACCCACAACGGTCGACGTGAGTACAGGTACATATGTGCTTTATAGGTCAGCAGTCATACTGTTCTTTAGGAAATTTGGACAAATCCTCTTCGTATGGGTCAAGAAATTTTTACAACGGTTTGAGGTGCTATATTATAAGTTATAAATGTAAAAAAAATCATGAAAAATAGAAGTTTATTAATTTTTTTCTGGGGACATCTCTCTCTCTCTCTCTCTCTCTCTCTCTCTCTCTCTCTCTCTCTCTCTCTCAAAAAAAAAAAAAAAAAAAAAAAAAAAAAAACCTGCTCATACTTCATCAAATAACAATTGGAAATACGAAAGTAAAGAGAAGAAATTCTTGAGAAATAGCAAATAACGAAGTAAATAAATTTTGAAGAAGGGCACTGAAGAGGAACGCAGCAGGAGAGGCTCACGGATCCTTGCTTAGGACAAGGACGGCCAGTCTCAAGAGGAGATGGAGAGGAAACATACATCTCTCGGGTGTCAGGAGGAGCCCAGGGAAAAAGGAGAAAGATTTAATAAACTTCAACGCAGACAGTTGTGTTCAGATAACGTCTCAGCCCACTCTTGGAGTCCTTTGAAAATAAGTATAATAATATGCAAGATCCGTTCTTTATTTAGAAGCTCGAACAGTTTTATGCAAAGGCGGATTATTTAGATATAGATATCTTAGCTTGAACTTTGAAACTGCTGATATAAAGACTATCCTTTCTAAGAAAAAGTTTTATTATTTAATTATTCTATTGCTCTTTATAAACCTTTACATTCTGAATACTTTTAACAACATTTTACATTTAAAATTAATATTTCATAAGATTTTATTTACGCTCATACCGACAATAATTCGTTAAGTTATTCAGAAATTATTATTGGTCGCGATCTCCATGTTTTTTTTTTTTATTAGTTACGCAAATTATAGAGAATGACATTTCATAAGTGTATTTATATGATGTTATTATGCGAGTTTTCCTGATCACTTTAAATAACTTCTTGATATTTTAGTAGCTGAGTGACCTCAATTAACTTAGTGGCTTCTGAATTTGTAGAATCCTTTCCAATTGTAAAATTCGGTAATTTTTAAATTAGAATATATATTGATATGTTGTTCATTTATGTTTGTGGTCATGGGATGTTACCGTCATCTTTCAACCATGTCGCTCTCGATACCATTATTAGATAACTAGGAAAGACTTCATCATTGCAGCTAAGTTTAAACAGGTTCCAGAACAGACGAAACTTGAGAAGTCTTTTCTAAAGTTATCTGATGGATACGATGTTTTTATATTGATTTATCTCATTTTATTATTATCTTTTTTATTGTTGGTGTTGTCCTTTCTTTGTTTCTCAATCTTCAATTCTCTCAACCCCAGGACATGATCGGGCGTGGGCGTCCGTGATGGTGGGTGTGCCTGGAGGAGCATCTGGTGGAGGCGTGGGTGTGGGCGTTGGCGTAGGCGTGGCAGGAGACGTTATAGGAGGAGGCGAAGGCGAAGACTTGAGGCGAGCAGCTGCTCAAGGGGACACCAGCAAAGTTCTTGCTCTCCTGGAGGAGGGAGCTGACGTCAACCTTACTGACGAGGTGAGTTGTGGAATTGTTGCATTTTTTTGTTCTTTATTATTTATTGTTTTTATTATTATTAAGGGTGGATTTTATTTATTAACATAATTAGATTTATATACTTTTATTTTTCTATTTTAGCCTCTTATCTGATTCCCCATCTCATTTGTCTTATAAAAGCATCTTCCCGTGTAGAAAAAAATTGTCGTTAATCTCTATTTATAACCATCAAAAGATTAAGTCGTATTCAAAAGTATTCGAAATACATGAACATTGCAACTTTCTGTAACATTCTTGTTTCGCGAAAAGGGGCTTGAGAAATTGTATTACCGATATTGAAGGTTGAAGTTACTGCATTCCTTCTTGCACCATACTGTATTCACTTATTAGGTCATTCCTTTATAAGGTTTAAGATTTTGGTGAACTGCGTGCCACTTGTTCTGTGCTTTTTGCTTTATTTGCAGCTTGATTGTTCTGGCATAGAGATATTACTACTTCTAACTAAGCTGCTTCTTTATATAAAGCTTCATATGACCCTCTAAAGTCGGCAAAAAGTATTTTTTTTTTATTAATTATACATTAGCATTCCAGAAAAAGACAAAATAAAAATGTGAAAAAAAAAATATATAAAAGAAATAAACTTATTTGTATTTTTGTCAAGGTCACAAGATCGCTCTGAGGAAAAGTCTAGATTCATGGCAGTCACCTTTGTTAAAGATTCATCTGCAAAAATTGCGACTTCATCATTGTTTGCTTCTTGATTGCCGAGTCATCCTTCGGATTGCTGGCGCATTTTGTCACTGGCGAACGCTTCTCTGTTCAATTATTAATTTACTACGTCATCTGGAAGTTTTGATTTTTAAAAAATAGAAGCTTCGCTTGTATAATCTTTAGTTTTTTTTCGGGGGTATATTCAATATTATATATATATTTATATACAGTATGTATATGTATATATACAGTATATATATATATATATATATATATATATATATATCTGCGCTGCTATACATACCTGGTCATTGAAATCCTTATATTTCACCAAATCAACTTTGACATTTAGACCTGTAACGTTAGAATTCTCTACCATTTACCGCCCCTGGTGTATGTCCTCTGTAATGAAGGAACCAATCCAACGAGAAGACGCTGGAATGTGCATAATCTATCTGTGATACCCTAAAAAGGAAATGGCGACCTTATGTGTGTAGGTTCCCCCTTATTTCTCCCTCTCCCCCTTCTCTCCCTGCGAGATATTTACCGCGGAGATAAACGCCAGAGAAACATGTGATTGGAGGTGACATCTGGCGTCGCATCTCATTAGTCCCTTTCTTTTTGGAGAGATTGGCTATCAAGGATTTTTTTGCCTTTGGGAATAGAGGGAAGCATGTGGTGCAATGCTTGTTTTCCTTTATGTAGAGTCACGTGATTTTATTGTTTTCCTTAATGTAGAGTTACGTGATTTTACTCTTTTCCTTAATGTAGTCACGCGATTTTATTGTTTTCCTCTATGTAGAGTTACGTGATTTTATTGTTTTCCTTTATGTAGAGTCACGTGATTTTATTGTTTTCCTTTATGAAGTCATGTGATTTTAGTGTTTTCCTTTATGTAGTCATGTGTATGTAGAGTCATATGATTTTATTATTTCCTTTATGTAGAGTGACGTGATTTTATTATTTCCTTTATGTAGAGTCACGTGATTTTATTTTTTTCCTTTATGTAGAGCACGTGATTTTATTGTTTTCCTTTATGTAGTCATGTGATTTTAGGGTTTTTCTTTATGTAGAGTCACGCGATTTTATAGTTTTCCTTTATGTAGAGTTACGTGATTTTATGCTTTTCCTTTATGTAGAGTCACGTGATTCTATTGTTTTCCTTTATGTAGAGTTACGTGGTTTTATTGTTTTCCTTTATATAGTCATGTGATATTCTTGTTTTCCTTTATTTTCTGATACTTTCTAAGTATTTTGGTGTTCAGGATTCCTTTTCCAGTATATTTAAGCGATGTTCATGAAAAAATGATGTTGTAATTTTTGTCTTTTATATGTTTATTACTTAAGAAGAAATGGGACCATTACAAATCGAAATGTAATATTTATGTATTGTGTATAATTTAGATTTTTTATTGATTTTGATTATTTGCTGTTTGTTGCATGTATATATTGTATTAAGGTAATTGGGTATTTTTTTTATGTGAATTGTTGCCTGCAATGGGCTTCAACGTCTGAGATCAGCAATGGAATTGAAGAGACTAGAAATGTTTATGAATACGACAGATTAATTTGTTTATCAACTTAAAATTCCTTGAAGTAAACTGATATATACCACACACACGTGAAAATGCGTGAGCATGTTTGTATATATATATATATATATATATATATGTATATATATATATATATATATATATAGATATATATATATATATAGACATATATATATATATATATATATATATATATATATATATATATACAGTTGCAGTGCATATGTATTTGTGGGTGTGAGCATGTATAAGTGTACGCTTTACTATTGGCAAAGTTTTCTTCTTCATTAAATAAATTGACATTAATACATTTAATTCTCAATATCAAGAAATATACCCATCAGCTGTCATTTTTTTTGGAAATTTATGAAATAGCTTTATGAAATACAGACTTTTTGCCAAATGCTCACCATTAAATAATACTCTCACAAGGGATCCACAACTCAGACGTTGATGTACCATTTAGCATAAGGTTGTTAAGGTGCTCATGCCTTTCAAGATTGAATTATATATGTTGTATGTTGTCTGACACCAATCACCCAACCACATATTGACGAGCACATTTTCCCTTTTCTCTTTTTCCCTCCAATGGCCACCCTTTCGCACCCTTCATCTTTAACTCCCTTTCACAATGGCTCTCCTTATCGTGTCTTTCCCTTCCTTTCAAAATTTATTCATAATTTTTTACGTCTCTTGATTTTCTGTGTATCGTATTTCTCACTTTTACTTTTTCCTGGGTCTTTATTTTTTGGTTATTTGTTTTCTAATTTAATTTCGTCCTTCTTCGCGCATTTTATATATAAAAAACATTCGACTGAAACCTTCACTTTTCTATCTCAAAAATAAAATTTATTTTGAGCATTTATGCTGCTTATTTCTTTCGAAATTAATCTTTGTATCATATATTCTCGTCTAAAATATTTCATTATCTCCTTTGGGTAAAACTTTTTAAACGGAATTATGACTTTTGCTTTTTTTTTTGCTGATTTCTTTACGGTATAACCCACGCTACTGACATTTCCAAATGCGGGTTGGGCGTGCTTTCCTGTTTATGGTAATTTCCTTAATTTCCTTACCATAATTTCTGGCTTTTTTTTTGTGGGACTGGTAATATGATCACTCTTATGTTTTGCATTTCTTTCATTAAATGTATGATGTATTTTTTATTAACGTTCATATATTCTTTTGCTCTTCGCTGGTTTCCTATTTTGTATGTTTATTTTAAAATATATTGTGATTTTTCTTGCTGTAACATCTTTAAATGGTTTGTGTTGTCTCTGTAACCGCTTGGTATGGTTATGTTGTTTGAATATTATACTTTATAATTTTTTCTGATCGTGCCATTTTGGATGGCTCATATCCTTGACTTTCCCTTTAATCCATTATTTTTCAACTGGATTTTATTTTTTACCTGCGCTAATTATGATTGGGTTTCTTTGCTCATCGTATTTTATTTCCAACATTTATTTTCCTTCGTTATATATTTCGTGATCTTATTTCCTTTGAATATAAATTTCATGAATCCATCATTTATCTGATTTGCATTTTTCTTCTCGGGAAACTTTCAACTTCTCTTTCCCCAATTTGTACTCTTAAACATCGCCTGCCTCTTCATTTATCTTTTTAAATATTTCCTATTATTATTTTCGAATTTCTTCAATTTTCGTTCCCCTGTATTCTGTTATTTCATCTCTCTTGCATGCCATGCTTCCCTGGGCTGTCCGTACATCTTTGCCTCCTTTATCCCTTCCTCTGCTCCTTCTGCGTGGGTGTGGCGCCTTTCAGTGTGGACGATCGCCCCTTCACTGGGCGTGCATCCGGCATCAGCCGAACGCCGTGGCTGCTCTTCTCCTGGCTGGAGCCAAAGTCAACTCGACAGATAACGTGAGTATACCTGAGTTTCTGTTTCACATTCATTAATGTGTTGGTGAGTTTGTTATTATTGTTTTAATGAAGTAGTGTTAAATTTATTTGTTTTTGGAGTTATTTCGCCTATGTCTGTGTTGCGTGAATAAGTATTTTTATCGAGGTTTTGTTAGTTTTGAATATATTATAATTTACTATTAAACGTTATATTTACATTGTGTGAAAATATATAAATTCGTCTTTCTCGCCTATCTTCATGTTATTTAAATAAGGTGAGTATTTGCACTGTGTTAATTTTAACCCTCTTCTCGTTTGATATCTGCCTTAATTTGAATAGAGAAATGGAGAGGGTACTCTAGCAAATAAAATGTCCGAAAATAAATGAATCTGACAGTATTGCGGTAACACCCACTCCGCTCCCCAGGAACTGAGTTTAGTAGCAGTGGCGGTAGTTTGGAGTGAAGTAGAGAGGGAGAGAAAGAACAGGTTCTCGAAGATGATAATGTTATCCCAAGTGTCTGTCTGAGAGCGAGATGCTAATCAGTGAGAGAAGGGTCAAACGCAGAGACTTTTTAGATTAGTGTCTTGGCAGATAAACTTGTTCCTGGTGTGAGGTGTTCTTGCAGATCTTTTTTTTTTTTTTTTTTTTTGTCGAGAAGGTTGTAGTGTTCGTCGGTGGTTTACTTTACTGCGGTCTGTTTGCTCGGAAAATTAGCTGAACCCCTTTTTAAGCTGAATCAACAAAGGCTTCACAGAACGTCTCTGACTGAATGGACATTAGCATGGAAAAGTACGACCGATATACAAAGAAAAAGGCGAAATTAAAACAAAAATTTCGGAAATATAATCCATTATGGGTTCGATGTACGATTTTCTTTGTTCCAAGGTCTAAATCCTTGGTTTGTTCTGCTGTGTAAAATTTAGTAATGGCTTAACAGTGCGATCACTTTTGCAGACGACACCTCTCAGACTGAACATTTCTCAACAGTAAGAGCGTTTTGCCTCCTAAATGCTCCTGACACAATTTTCTCCATTGCTGCGTAGCCCAAAAGACAGACATTTTCCCACAAAAACAGTTCCCACAATTATTTAGCTTTGAAGTGCTTAATCCCACTTCTGAACGGTACTTCCTGGGGTAGGTTTCGTTGCGATGATCCGTGAAATTCCTGAGCTTTTATCCGGCTTTCGGGTAATGACAACACACGTGGATTACAGAGGCCTTTTCATGTAGAATGAGAGGCATGAAGGGGTTTAAGGATTAGCAAGAAGGGGAGTTTTGATAAACAATCATTTCCATGATGGTTGGGTTTTAGCTGTAATAATGATATGCCTGTTTGTCCGGAAAAGAGACTGGGGTTTTGCTATGAAATTTAAGCTTCATTTTCATGAAATACCATGTTTGCAGAATAGAGAGAACGAGATATACTCGTGAAACGGGCCTGTTTGACATCTGAACCATTAATAAAAGAAGTGATCTTCCGGTACCATGAAACTGTACTGACAATAATACAGTATTGTTAAAATAATAGTGAACCCATTTTATTTTGGGGCACTTGCGGAGCAAGTTTTTTCCTTAATGGTATGGCTGCTTTAACATTTGAACGCATTTCTAAAACATCACATGTTCAAAAAAGTTTAATCCAAACCATTTTGGATGTTTTACAAACCTTTCTGTTGCTGTTATATTCCCGGCACTAAATTTCGAATTTTATTTACGTGTCTTTTCAGATATATATTTGTGTATAAAAACAATTGAATAGAGAAATGTTTCAATTAAAGGAGTAGTGGACTTTGAAAAATATTGGAAACTTGCTTAAGATTAACAAGCCTGATCTATTTCTTCCACGGATTTAATTATTCATTGTTTTATATTACCCAGGTGTGATGACAGCTAAAAAAACAGTTAGGTCGCGTTGCATAAAGAATTATTGATAAATATTGAGAAAATACATCTTATAAAATGTTTATACACGGCTGTTAATACTTCATGGCATTGCATTTGTAAAATCACGTAAACTATCAATTTTCTATATGGTGACGCAAATGAAAAGCTGTTTTTTTTTTCTTATAATTTAAACATTTTGTGTGGTAAAATGTTCCAGTGGCATTTAACCAACTTCTCCATCTGCTTATATTTGAAAAATTTCATTGTGTTATTCTCAACATAGTATTAGTTCTCGACATATGGTAATTTCGAATAGTTAAATTTTCGAGTACCCATTATTAATGTCATACTCCAACAATATGCATTCGTTTTGAGGATCCCATATAAAAGTTGATAATACGTACCTTTCAGTAAGTAGCTCTGAAATAAGTATGAATTAACAATATTTTTCCTTTCCTCATACATGAAGTTGTATTTGATTTAGCGTATCTACGCAAATTTCATTCGTTGACTTTGATTACCGTTTCTCAGTGGACATGAGACTTATTTCGGAAAACTTGAGCATTGATTTATATATATAAACTAAGTATTTATTAATTATGAAGTCTTTATTTTTTAATGGTTTATTAATTACAAGTGTTAGACTCAAATACAAATTTGACAGATAAAAAACATGTACTTTTGCCATCCTGATTGTTAAGTACTGATTTTTAATGTTAATTTGTTCTCATCATTTATTTATTTCCTTATTTACTTTCCTCACTGGGCGATTTTTCCCTATTGGAGCCCTTGGGCTTATAGCATCTTGCTTTACCAACTAGGGTTGTAACTTGGCTAGTAATAATTATAATAATAATGATACAAAAAAATAACGTTAGTGAATTTATTGTTGTGAAATCCGACAAATATTGAATACTTTGTTATATTAAAGACTGAATGTTATGTTTCAACGAGTATTTATTAAAGCTTGAGAATTGTTTTTACCAATTTAGTGTTTCAAATCTTAAATGCTTATGCTTGATATTGAATATTAATTTCACAGATATGTTTTGCTTAACAATGTTGAATATTTCTATGAACAGGCAAACTTAGATTACAAGGTCAAAATAATAATGTTATTTACATGAGTAATATTTGGTTATACATTCTAACAGATAATTTTGACCTATACACTTGTGGATAATGATACATTTTACAACTCAAAGATAAGAGTCCATATTGGATGGCATCATTGGTTTGACAACTCGATACAAACAAAGCTGATTGAAGGTGTTTCACAATTCGCTTTTAAGTTGTGCCTTACACCTAAATAAAAAGCTTATTATACACGAAGATCCAATTCGATTGTAAAATCTTGATAGCTCTCCGCCGTCTTCCATACAGTGCCTGTCCAGTCAACATAAACGGAGGGATTTATGTTGCCCTGCGTTTTCTTGTTTAGGATTTGTTGACAGTCATGCGAGGAATTCATTACCGTAAACTGTCGTCGTAACACAGAAATTTGTTTATGATTCGATACAAGTTTTGTTTTATAGGATGAAATTTAACTGGGCCACTTTAATGCTGTAATCGACTTATAATTTATATGACATTTAGGCTTAGGGTTGTTGTTCTTTTCACAGAGGTAATGAGTACATGCCCTATATTTTGATTTAATGTGATTAATTTACTGTTTGCGTGTATTGATGCATTGATATAAGTTGTGCATTCCATTTATGATTGACTTGGAGAAACATTCAACTTTTGTTAGGGCTGATTCTATTTGTATAAAATCCATGTAATGTCTTTGAATATATTATTGGTGAATAACTCTTAATAGTGAAAAAAAAATAAGTCCGCCTACTTCATGTTGCGTTAAACAATTATGCTGTTTCATCGAAAAATCAATTAGATCAGTTTGCGTTTAAAAAATCTCTTATCGAATTGAAAATTGCAAGGTGTTGACCGTCTTTGAAATTTGGCCGTTTTTACTGAAACTGAGAACTGATGGAGTTCATCAAGACCTGGTTTATATTCATAAAGGTGTTGTTCATCAAAGGCAAGTTTTTCCTTGTAATCCTAATTGGGACTCCAGATTTGGTGTAAGAGTGGGTATAATTAAAGTTTTATGCTCATAATTATCCATCATAAAGTGTCGACGCCATGATTTCTTCTGTCAGAATGAAATGAGATATAGAGGCATTTAACGTTTACTCCTACATGATTAAATCTTTGTTCCCAAATTTTGATGCACAGTTTATTTGTGCATTTAAAAATGGTTTGGTTCGTATCCATTAATCCACATTTGACACATTTTGCCACATTTGTCCCACTGACTGAATAACAGATTGTGGCCAACGGTAAACGCCAGGTTTATCCCGCGTGAATGTATCGTAATCATCATTATCATCACCAGATTGAGAAGTGAAAGCCTGTCATTTATCATGGGAACATTTTAAAATCGGCTGTTTAGAGAATGAGCGAACGGACTCGGCCGGGCTCTAATTCATGGCAATTTGGCTTGCTAAAGCGTGGGAACAGTATTTATAAAAAAGGAGTGGACAGTTTCACAATTAATAGCTCTCACCGTCGGTAAGAGAAGGAAACCGGCGGAAATTATGAGGGTTAGTTTACCCTGTCGTGTTTTTCGTGGGAATGAGTGAAATGTCTTGATGCGTGGTGGTGTAGGGTCTTGCCTCATTCTTTTGCATTACGACCAGAGCGCGAACAGCACATTATCGTGAATTTATGTGCGTCTCACGGTCATAAATGTGTAATGTAGGTGTCTTGGGCGTTTAGCACTTAGGTAATATTGATTACGCGTGAGAGAGTTCTTTTTGTCGTTTCTATCAAAATTAAATTTCGTTTGTGTTAACACTGCGCAAACCGTCATTATCGAATGCCACAACTAGATTTCTACATTAAATTAGTCTTTCGAAAGTGTCTCACTTAAAGTTTTATGGCTTTATGTCTCACATTAACAATTTATGAAGTTACTTTCGAGGATTTTATCAATTTACTTTCAGATCATGAAATGTCTGAAGGCTGTGTAACAATATCAAGTAAAACCAAGGATGCAAAATCATTGTGATTTATGTCTTATGTGTAAGTATGGCATCCAAACTTATACACGTGAAGCCAAGTCACGAAATCTTCCTCCCCTTACAAAAATGTGGGAACATTATGGAATGAATACTTAAAGAAATATCTTCTGCCTTGGAACTTTCTCTTATTTTGATTATAGAGTAAAATCTCTTAAAAAATGGCAGTAAGATTAGAACATTCTACTTCGGAGATACTTGGCATCGTTCCTTAATTATGGAGTGCCAGACTGTTAACCATCAACAATAATTCATAGCTGAAAGCGCCCCTTCTTATGAATAGCGTTTTGATAGAACTTTTCTGATTGGCTTTCAGCTGGTTTAACTTTTTAATATTTAATTTTACTTAGTTTTCTGGAACGTATATTAAAAAACTTTCTCTGGTTCCCTGTTATTATCATTCCTGGATCCTTAATACGGTCTACTTATAGAAACTATTGTGGGTTTTTTCTACTGCGCAGTGAGTAATATCTATTGGTAGGGTCATCACAACCCTTCAACAATGCCCGTTTACAACCACCTTCAGGTGTTGGAGTTCAAAAAGGCTTCCACATAATAGGCACTTGAGCTCATCCCATAATTCTCTCTCTCTCACTCTCTCTCTCTCTCTCTCTCTCTCTCTCTCTCTCTCTCTCTCTCTCTCTCCTTCCTTTCTTCCTCGGAGCCCTTCCCTTACAGGGGTACCCCCCCATTGCCCTTCACTTCCTTTGGTATTACATCCATCGTCTGTCTAAACTTGCGCCTGGAAATATTGTTGGAGGGGCTCACCAGCCACCACAATAGCAACCGTGTTAGGCTGTAGACGATGGTCCTGATTCATTGCTTATCTTTAACTTGCCTTTCTCAATTTTTTTTTTTAGTCTGCAGACGAAGGTCCTGATTCATTGCTTATCTTTAACTTGCCTTTCTCAATTTTTTTTTTATGAAAGAGCCAATTTGTATGTACTCAAGATTTAGACAATATATAACGTTTGATACAATGACTAGATCTACATTACTCTTAGTTTGCCACATATTTTTATGTATATCCATGAAATTATGATAAAAGATATATAATGTTAACTACTCGTCAAGGATTAAATTAATATAGTATATATAGCTTCTATTGAACATGAATAACATTACTGTTATATAATACAATGAAATTGAATCTTATAGCTTTGAGGGTTAAAAGGAAAGTAATCAACTCTTAAGAAAAATTTTTATAGGCAATAAAAAGTAAACAATTCTCTAAGTAAAATATATTTCCAATGAAATGTATAAAGAATATTTCTTTAGATAGAAAGCTATTTCTTTTAGTTACCTTGTTTTTTCACGTCTAATCCAATATATTTTTTAGATAATTGATTTTGCTGCATAACCTTTTATATGGATGTATAATCTTTTCATGTTATATGGTTATCATCCTTAAAAACTGATATCCAAATACAGCATATCAGATTTTCCTCGCCAATAGACGAAAAAAAAAATACTCTTAAGAATACCAAAAAAACCGGAAATTAACTCCAATCACAAAATCAACAATAACTGAGTGAGATAATATTCAAAATAGTTTTTAGAATTTAGAACACGGAAATGTTTCAATAGAAAGAGGCCCAGTGTTTTTGGCATTTTTTAAAATACACCTGAAAGAGAGAGAGAGAGAGAGAGAGAGAGAGAGAGAGAGAGAGAGAGAGAGAGAGAGAGAGAGAGAGAGAGAGAGTGTGTGTGTAATGGAGTTTTGACGTTATCAAAGCAGATTTTATTTTGTAGATTTGTTAACACTGGAAACTGTACTTAAGTGTTTTAACCAGTAAAAGTCGTCAAATAGTTTTAGAGGATTTAGACTTTTTTTTTTTCTTTTTTTTTTTAGAAAGTTTCGGTAGCAGAGCACAAATAAAATCTTGTCTAGTATCTTAAATACTTTAAATCGCTATAAATCTCCATTGCTGAGTTTTTCTTTTTGGAAATTAACCTATTTAACATGGTCGCAGCAATGCGTTTTTTTTCCTTCCACTCTAATTGCTAACACAAAGTAAACTCTGAGCGCTGATTTTAAAAGTCAGCTTTTTTGGAAAGATCTAAATTATATATTTGAAGTAAACACGGTTTCCTACAGCCTTGCACTTCTCCCTCTGGTATATATTGCTTCTTAGCCTAACTTATGCCTCGCATTTCTTAAATGGCTATTTCACGCTCAGTTGAGCGTGATAAGACATGCAATTTTCAACGTTAATTGAATTATAGGGCATCTCATTGAACTGCTTGAGCGCTGCCCTGAAGTTGCCAGATCACGACTGCTTGTATGAAATCAGGATGATGCTGCTGCGTTTGACGGTAAAGAGCATCTCATTGGAATGTCTCATGAGATGCTTGATGCTGGGTAAATGCATTAAGGACGGGAAATTGCCTTTTACTTAAAAAGAAATATAAGACGTCGCTGTAATATCATACTAAATGCGTCATAACCTCGTCATTTTCATTTGAATGGAAGACACCCCTTCCCCTGGTATTCCTTCCACACTAGCCCCCTCTCCCAACCATCACCGCAGTGATTGTAGGAACTCCCTCCTTCAGGCAGGAAAAGGATATGAGCGCCTTCGTGCTCTCAACGTGGCCATTAAGTTAAACAGTATTTGATGAAGTCGTGACTCCCACAAGGAGCTAATTGAGGGCTCTAAAAGTTTCTCGTTGCACTGTAATACGTCTTTGCAACTGTACCTGCTAAGCAGAGGGCTCTTTTATGTTAGAATTTCAATTTAAGCTCTTTTAGTTTTTAAAGGTTAGAATATGTGTTTTTAATTGTATGTTGAATAGTCGTAAACTATATTTTTTATTAAATGTAAACTTTTTTTTTAATCATATGTATTATTTCTAGTATTTAAGGTATATTTGTCAAGAAAGTTTAAGTAATAGTGACTATATGACTATATCTGTTAGTATAATTGTTCTCCAAGTTTATGATTTATAATACATATAATTGTTAGTCAGTATATATGTTCATGCATCAAAATTGTAATCAAAGACATACTGTGATGAGAAACCATCATGGAATCCTCTTACGTGAAACATTATACAGATTGAATTTCTTGTTCTTAAAATCAATAAATTGTTCATTGATTATGAAGCGTCGTTTGAATTAATCAGTTAATCCAACATACCTTTTCCATTATAAATGCTGAAATGCTAGCTGAAAACATCGGCATTGAACCGTTTGTTTAGGAAATGGATTAGAAATTGAGAGTGCAGAATACTCCAACATAGTTGCGTATATAAAAAGGAAGATTATGCAAATCAGTTACTCGAGGATGCAGATGTTAAAATACAATACCAATACCTTCAATGGAGAAAGTCTCAAGGCAGAGAAAGCTTAGAGATGAACTTCACTTTTTCAACTGATGCACTCGATAGTATAGTATTATGTAAGACTATTTTGCATGCCATTTTATTCTTTATGCATAAAGCCATGGTTGTACATGTAAACTCTCTCCTCTCTCTCTCTCTCTCTCTCTCTCTCTCTCTCTCTC
>NC_090768.1:9317654-9325154 GCF_036898095.1 Palaemon carinicauda
CCATTTCGAATGGTATTTAATTAATTTTATTATGCCATTCTTGAACACCATAAGATTTGTGACACGGGTGATATTATAGAGTGCAAGAAGATCTAGAATTCAAATTTACCTATTCATCTCATAATTTAAAGATTAATAAATCACGGGCATAATCTCCCGTAATAGCTTACGTATGCAAATGTCCTGATATGAACCTTATCGTTGGGCGAGCGTTTATTTATATGTTTATTTATGGGCTCATAAATTTATTTTCTTACAAAGGATCTTTTATTTAAGCCCCGATAGTTCCCCGGTCGAGTTTAATGTCACATTGTTCTGACAAGTTTCAAGCGAATATGCTTTTAAACTTTGTTTCTATATAAGGAAGCCTTTTGCCAACATGGCCCCCTCTTTCTTTATACTCTGAAAGAAACATTTTACATTTATTTCATATATTAAAATTTAAGTCGTTCTATCGTCTCTTAATGGCATTGCCAATACATATGATCACTTATCCATTTTGTTCGTTCCCTTCTTTATCTTTAAATTGGCAGAATTGTGTGATGCTGAAAATTTTTATTGATGAAATTCCCGAATCACACAACTAACAAACTTACTGTTGAGAGATTTATGACAGAATGCAAAGGAAAGTAAGTAAATGGGGTTTATATTGTAAGGGCTACCTTGTTCGTCTTTTCCATTACAGTGTATATATTAACCATGAATTTTGGCTTACAATTTGGGATTCTATCTCCACTTCTTTTGCTCGTTGCAAAAGTAATTTTAAAATCACACGACCTGCAATATTTTTTTGAGCGATAAGTATCACCAGACTCTCTCTCTCTCTCTCTCTCTCTCTCTCTCTCTCTCTCTCTCTCTCTCTCTCTCTCTCTCTCTCTCGTGCAAGCACTCATATTTACCCTCTACTGATTTTTCTAATAGAAATACTTTTCTTGTAGAATAGTTGGTTCCACATTGTGGTTTGGCTAGTTTGTGAACAAATGTTTTATCCGGAATTTTTCGTAAATGAACGCGCAAGATAGTACTGCTTACCTCTATAAAAGGTCTAAAGTCTATTATGAGCGACATTGTCTTTTTGGAGAAAATATGTAATGTAAATAAATATACCGATACTCTTCTTTACTATATTGGGTCCTGGAATGAGGTCTTTTTTATTCCATGTCAGTGCTATTTTTTTTCCTTTTATTTTTAATTGCTGTTTGTCATCAAGGGTTTTTGGGTCCTTTATTTTTTAAAACCAAGTCGTCGTTAATTTGTATTTGCATGGTTCTAATATTAAAACTTAAATCTGAGTGAATTATAAAGACTTTACTTGTTTATCCAAGCAGAAGAGAAAGGATAGAGTGATTTTCTCGACTATTCTGCTCTTTGCACTGCATCCGAGATAGCATTATCAGCATAAAAGGATTTATAACTATTCCTTGCTGTTCACAAGGTCTTAATGCTCGTTATGATTAATCATAGTTGTTTTCGTAACGCTCTCTCTCTCTCTCTCTCTCTCTCTCTCTCTCTCTCTCTCTCTCTCTCTCTCTCTCTCACATTTGATATTCATCACGGCCAACGCATTTAGGTCTATCGGCGACGTTAAGGATTAAACAGAAAATAACCTTTGTGTCCTCAGCACCGATTCAAGATTGGATACAAAGGACAGCAACGCCCCGAACGTTCAATGGCGTCGGCTATTAGTCGACTCATTAGTGTCTACGAGCTTCGCCAGATATGTGATGAAACAAGACATTAGGGGAATCCGCCAGTTGGGCTACTCAGGTGGCCGCTCGACCAAATCGATGGATGCCATTAAGGCGTTTTGAAAGGGAGAGAAACACAAGGATTCGAGAATGGAATTGCTTTTTCTACTTACACAGAATAGGTTTTTGGTGGTTTGCTGTTAATTCAATTATTAAAACTGATTTTGAGTAAGTGTTATATCCGATCCTAGAGTAGAATTTTTACATTTTTTATACATATTCCGATTATATAAGCAGTATTTTTTTAAATTGTATAATTTCGATTATCAGTTCCAAGGTCCTTTAAATATACGTTAATCAGTTTGACATTAGAAATGGAAGCCTCAGTTACTTTACTTAAAATTAAAAAATTGTTTTAAATCTTAGAGATGATAAAATATTTAGCAATTCTTATGCTAGGTATTTGGGCGTTGATAAAACATCGTTATTAATGATGGGTCGAGGTGGCTGATCAGTCAATTTCCACTAATTAAAGTCTGTTAACAAGTGGCTGAGAGGGCAGCTGCGCGTTTTCAACATGAAATATTTTACTAAAGGGATGTTTATATACACACACACACATATATATATATATATATATATATATATATATATATATATATAATGTGTGTATATATATATATATATATAATATATATATATATATATATATATATATATATATATATATATATGTGTGTGTGTGTGTGTGTGTGTGTGTTGTGATATGTGATATTGGTATTTTTTTTTAATCATCAGACAAATATAACCGTATTTATTGAAGACATGAAACCTTATTTCAAGGTCCGATTATATCAGCTATTGATATGAAGTATTTTCACCATTATTGTTATTCGTTACTTTTGCTACCATTAATTGTTCTATTTTTTATAACAACAAAAGGAAATCAGCAATTTTGGGATTTATTTTCAAGTTTCGAAACATTTAGCAAAGAAGAACAAAGTTTTCTTGACCTTTACCCAAATATTTTGTAAGAATATGGTATGTCTTTGGATATTAGAATTAGAAAGGAATTACTCTCAAAATCATGGTATTTTGAAATTCAAATTCTTTCTATTAAATACTCTTGGTTTATGGGGGCAATTACTACATGCTCTAGTGATTGCTGATCTAATTATGGTTTTGTCGTAAAATCTCTCTCTCTCTCTCTCTCTCTCTCTCTCTCTCTCTCTCTCTCTCTCTCTCTCTCTCTCTCTCTCTCTCTATATATATATATATATATATATATATATATATATATGTATATATATATATGTGTGTGTGTATATGTGTATATATATATATATATATATATATATATATATATATATATATATATTCTGTATATATTATTATTATTATTATTATTATTATTATTATTATTATTATTATTAGTTAAACAACAACCCCAGTTTATAAAGCAGGATGCTATATACCCAAGGGCTGCAACAAAGAAAAATAGCCCAGTGGGGATAGGAAATAAGGAAATAGATAAACTACAAGAGAAATAATGAACAATTAACATAAGATATTTCAATAACAATTAACATAAGATATTTCACGAACAGTAACATAAAAGTAGATATTTCATAAATAAACTATAGGGAGACTTATGTCAACCTGCTCAACATAACATTCACGGCAAAAGTATTAGAATACAAGAGTCATTCCTCTAAATGGGGAACGAAATGACTACGATGATTTTGCGTGAGACACGTATATGTTTTTCCCTCATTGGAACCACCAGGGAAATCCAGAAGGAAGGAAAGCGCCAATAAAACCCAAATAATAAGTGTGACCTTCGAGGTGTGAAGCTGCGGTCTTTGGCCGGCAACTTCAAAAGCCCCTTAGATGGTTTCTTGGTCGTCTTATGCATATCCGAGTTTTCCTTTTAAAAGCGGCGGCTCGTCATCCTTTAATGCTTTTGCATGGCCACGCTGTTAAATGAGAGTCCTTGATGACTTAGCCTAGAAGCAGCAACAATAACAACAACAAAATCATGAGGACTAACAACAGTATGACTTATTTGAATTCCTACCCAGAAGTTACATCTGCAAGAATTAGTGAAGTTGCGTTGGAGAAGATTGGCAGACATGCATCCTCTTACTCCGTCACGCAATATTGAAGTTATGTTTTTGCATAGTTTGCAAGATTGGATTTTCTAAAATATATATTTGAATATATATGTAGTTGTATCTCTCCTTTTGGTAGTTTTGGGAGGAAACTGACATATCTCATTTCCTGAAACTTCATTACGAAGTTGATATGTTTTGAATTAGTGGTTATTCCAATATTCACCAACAATACTAACTACAAATAGTTTCTCTTTTTCGTGTTTATCAGTCATTTTTCCATTTTACATAGCAATATTTTTTTTTGCAAAGAGAACGCCGTAACTGTGAGAAAGGCTGTAGATTTAACAGCACCTTGGACTGGAACAAATCTTAAAACAGGCAAATATATATATATATATATATATATATATATATATATATATATATATGTATATATGTATATATATATATATGTGTGTGTGTATACACTGCATATATACAGTATATTACTATATATACAATCCCTGGTCAGGCTGAGAGGAACGAAGAGAAAATAAAGTCCCCTCTTGTTTCTTCTTTGATGTCGTGTACCCCCAAAATTGGGGGAAGTGCCCTGGGATATATATATATATATATATATATATATATATATATATATATATATAATGTATGTATGTATGTATGTACATACATACATACATACATACATACATACATACATGCGTCCCTAAAGCTCAGTTGTTTGTTGACGTTGATACATCTGAGTCTGATCCCTAATAAATAGTGCACAATAGATAGCCAAAATGACGTTAATTATATGATCAGCGTCTAACAGTTGTTAACCAAAAAGAAGTTCATTTAGTTATAGTCCATTTCTTTTAGCGATGCATATTTGCACCGACTCGCGGCGGTGCCCTTTTAGCTCGGAAAAGTTTCCTGATCGCTGATTGGTTAGAATTATCTTGTCCAACCAATCAGCGATTCGGAAACTTTTCCGAGCTAAAAGGGCACCGCTGCGAGTCGGTGCAAATATGCATCGCTAAAAGAAATGGACTATAGTGTCTAGGCTGTCGTATCTCTTAAGTGTTTGTGTGTGTCAAAAATCAGTCATTTTTTTTACTGTTGATCTCTGATTTAAACCGTTGAAGAAAAATAGTTATTTGCATGTGCAAAAGATATAAAAAAGTTTAAATAGCAGTTTTAAGCAACGTATCCTAATATATAGGAATTCCCTGCGGCCTCTTAGATCGTCCTGTATTATAACGCCCTAATAAATCTATGCCGCCCAGCATTATACGGAATTCATTATAAGGAAATTCCAATGACCGTGAGATGGCGGCCGATATCAGACTCCCATTTTCGAATCATGATGGATTCATTTATAATACGAAACTGGATATCACGAGTGACCTGTAGGCAAAAGGGTTTTAGTGACCATCTCAATGTTTTCCATTAAATTTTTTCCTGTTTTTTTTTAAGCTGGCCATTTCTAATTCAGTGATTTTGAGCCTCCGGGGTTTCGATATCAGCGAAGTTTCTTTAAAAGAAAATGAAAGTGACCATGCGAAGGTGAGCGCCTCTCTCTCTCTCTCTCTCTCTCTCTCTCTCTCTCTCTCTCTCTCTCTCTCTCTCTCTCTCTATGGTCCATACAGAATGCATGGACCATGTGTACTTATTACCTAGTTGTGATCAATCACATATAACGTCTTATAACCCGAAGAGTTACTTGATCTTTATATATACTGTTAATAGTTGTTAATAGTTTATATAGGACATATCTGTTTTGAGGTTGTTACTGTTTTTAGAATTATTTATTGTTAATTTATTCTCATCATTTATTTATTTCCTTATTTCCTTTCCTCACTGGACTATTTTTCCCTATTGGAGCCCTTGGGCTTATAGCATCTTGCTTTTCCAACTAGGGTTGTAGCTTGGCTAGTAATAATAATAATAATGATAATAATGTAAAGCCATTAGTCATATCAACTAATATTCTCTTCGAATTATGATTGATCCAATTTTTTCAATTTTTTATTTTCCTATTATAAAAGTTCTAAACCTTTAGTCAGCCCAGCTGAAAGCGTAGAACTTGTTCAGAGTTGAAAACTAATGCTGATTGTTCCTGAGAAAATCTTTGCCTTATTTTTTTTTATCTTTTATTATAAAAATACAATTACATCTTAGCAATTTACATTATACACGTAATTATTCTTTACAAAATACTAATATTAACTACATTGTTTTACATAGTTATAAATCAGCTCAATACAAATTAAATTAATTAATAGATATATAATATGCAATAAATTTTATCGTATAAACATTCTTAACTTATAATTATGTTACATATTGGTTGTGCTGTTAGTGGTGGTTTAGAAATTTCTTTGGAGAATCGACTACTTGTAGTCTTTACTGTTATTATTATTATTATTATTATTATTATTATTATTATTATTATTATTATTATTATTATTATTATTAGCTAAGCTACAACCCTAGTTAGAAAAGCAAGATGCTATAAGCCCAAGGGCTTCAACAGGAAAAAATAGCCCAGTGAGGAAAGGGAATAAGGAAATAGATAAACGATATAAGAAGTAATGAGAAAACTTGTATTCACCCAGTAACTTTTTATTCTTTTCTTAAACCTTTTGAATATATTTTTTCCTTAACCTCTTTTCCAATTTTCCAGGGCTCATTTGAGTTGCCCTTCTATTATAAGTCCTTCCAGCAATTCCATTGACTTTTACGTGTTTGTTATTAATTAATATATCACTGTTTATGCAATATGTGTTATCAATTTTGTTTTTAAACTTTTTTAAACGAATCAAATTCGTGCATTTTTCGTCTTCGGTTCTTCGTGTATAATACCAATGATGATATATCTTTGTGTGTATATATGTGTGTGCGTGTTGGTGGGTGTGTATATAATATCTTAGAATTTTTTATATGCGTTCTCTCACACTTTTGCTGGCTAGATGGAGCAGGATTTTGTATTTCGTTGTTAATCTTTATTAAGAATACATTGACATTCCTATTTGGGGTATTTCATCTTTACTTAGTGTATACTATTTTGTCAGTTACTGAGTTCCACGATTGTCTTAATCAAATTAATTGTTATTTTATGGATGCATTATATATACTTAAGGGAAATTCCCCTTTAGTTGAAGAATATTGTTTTGTTTAGTGTCCCGTCTCTTAATAATTTCAATAAACTTACATCAGTAGTATCCCACTTATTTGAATTTGAATCATTATAGTAATCTTCATGATTTCATATACTGTATATATATATATATATATATATATATATAGAGAGAGAGAGAGAGAGAGAGAGAGAGAGAGAGAGAGAGAGAGAGAGAGAGAGAGAGAGAGAGAGAGAGCGTGTATGTTGCCGGCTTAGCAGAATATTTTTAGCGGAATATTTTAGGTCAACAGTTGGTGGGGTCAAAATATTTCTCTTCCTTTGTTGATTTGATGTAAAACGTATGAGGTCGTGTTTTTATAATGCAATTAGGGCGATCTTCAGTGTTACAGCATTCATGGAGAAGTAACTGATTTTACCTAATGAAAAACTATTTTGAGAATAGATATACTTTTTTTTTTTTTTTTTTTTTTTTTTTTTTTCTTTTTTTTTTGACTACCACAGCACCTGCTTTCAATAGCTGAGTAACAACCAGATACGTGCTGAATTTCCTGTCAAAGTCAACAGTTTTATATAG
>NC_090768.1:9330154-9337654 GCF_036898095.1 Palaemon carinicauda
GTTCATTCATCTTTTCTCAAGAACTTTTAAGGTTAATTTTCTCTTATACGGTAATGCCAATGGTGGGTTTATATCTCTATTATCCAAGTTCTACAAGAGAAGAAAATTAAATATTTTGATGCCCTAGTTCATACCTTAGGTGAGATCAAATTTGGCATGGGTCATATGAAGGTCTATAAAATACGTATTCTTTAGACCTTGGGTCATATGATCGTGTGAAGGAATTCGAAATGCCATTTGTCATAAAGGTTTACCAGTCGCACTCTAACAAGGAAATTGGCGGAATGTTTCCCCCGTTACTGCTTTTGTGCGGCGTCATTTATTGCATCATTGGTTTACGTGACACTTTCGAACTTCCTGTTCACACAGGTTTATCTTTTAAATCAGTTTTCATTTCAAAAAACCTTTTACAATATAGAATGACCCCTTTTCTTGAGGAAAATTTTTTTATCTTTGAGTTATCATTTTGTACAGAAGAGTCATTTTCACTTCAGTGTTTCATGTCACGAATATTCTTGTCAACTTTATAAAAGATAACTCTTGTTTCATATGATTGGGCACATTTCGGTAGATGAATAATGGTGAAATACCATGACCCCGGTTTCCAGGTCATCTCCATACATAAATTTATATAATTGGCTATGAAGTGTCTAGAGAAAACATTGGAAGAAAAAATTATTGGATTTATCAAAGGAAAGGACAAACACTATTTAAAAAAAAAAAAAAACAAGGAAAGGGGAAACAAAAGAGGGAAAATAAATTAGTTTCTTCGGTAAATTTGGGGAGTAAATGGATTAACATAAGCAGGTTATTTGAGGCGTATGTCCTACAAACTAACTTCTAACAAGATAGTTTTAATACAATATTTATTAGAGATGATCTGATGTGCTTTTGCCCCTCTATTCCTCTCTCTACTACAAAAAATTTAGTATTATCCAATTTACAAATGAAAGTCACATGAGTATTTTATGTTCATATACGTCTTATGCAATGCTCACTAGAGATTTAATGTTATTGCACATGCAATGAGGCTTTGCCTTCCTCACATTACAGAAAAGTTTCTACCTTTGAAATGGATGAACCCAGAGCCTTGTAACATGTCCTCTGTTTTCTAGTTCCGTCTCCCAATTTGGTTCGCGTGTTTATTATCGCATGTTGCTGAGAACTCATTTTGTTTTCGTTTGTATAAGGATTGCTGGAATTTGTTTTGTGTTTATCTGGTTTTGTTCGTATTTGTTATCATAATCTATTGTTGCTATTTTTATCATCGAGATGGTTCTCATAATTGTTTTTACCAATAGAATTATCGTATATTGCCGAGAACTCATTTTATTTTCGTTTGTATAAGGATTGCAGGAATTTGTTGTGTTTATCTGGTTTTGTTCATATTTGTTATCATAATCTATTGTCGCTATCTTTATCATCGAGGTGGTTCTCTTAATTGTTTTACCAATAGAATTGTAGACAAATATTTTACATTTTTTTTATTAATTTGGATAAAAATCATAATCAATTGTTGTTATCTTTATCATCAATAGGGTTCTATTATTTGTTTTATCACTAGAATTGTAGACAAATATCTGTTTTTTTTCATTACTGTGAATCAAAACTTGATCTCAAATCCTTGAAATATTACCCAAATATCCCGAAATCCAGAAGATAAATAATTGTTTAGGTTGTAATTTACCCCAGCCATAATCCTCCTACATTCCACCCACCCAGTGTCCTTCCGTAGAGAGAGAGAGAGAGAGAGAGAGAGAGAGAGAGAGAGAGAGAGAGAGAGAGAGAGAGAGAGAGCAGTGATGGAGCTGCTTTGATCAGACATTAATCTTAGAAGGCTCCATTGGATGCTATAATGACTGTCCATCAGTCAAGTTATCATGCAAGGGAGTGGGGCCGGAGAAATTGCAGAATTTCCTTTTTGTTTTGCGTCGTATTTTGGTGAGGGTCCCTTTTGTTGGAGGAAAAGCCACAGAAAAGAATTCAGTTGTTTTTTTATTATTATTGTCAGTAGTAGTAATAGTAGTGGTCGTATTATTATTATTATTATTATTATTATTATTATTATTATTATTATTATTGTTGTTGTTGTTGTTATTAATTGCAATCCAAGTCGGCAGTATCAAGGGATTGGTCCTTTGAGGGGAAATAAGCCTAAATACTTTATGCCAATGAAATGTTAATTATACATCTTTCCTCTACGACAGGGCTACTCAACTATTATGAGGAAAGGTCCAGTTAGACAAGTTCCACTGTATACATAGGTCCGGAAATTTTTATTACATGAAATCATGAAAATAAAACAACCAATTCGAGAACAGGGTAGTAAACCATGATTTTTATTAATTTCATATTCACTGTTTGTTTTATTTATACAAATTTTCAAAACGTGGAAATAAAAGTATTAAATTTTATACCTAAAGTATAGCAAGACTTGAATGTTTTCTCTATAAAAACAACTGAAATTGAGAGTTCTAAAATGAAATACTGTTTCATATTATGGTATTTTAATAATAAAAAATTACCCCTTTTAAAACATAACAGGATATGAACATTCCCTCTCAGAAAATAAGATGAATTTTCAAATTAAAAAAAAAAACCACAACAAGAATTTAGTGAGACAAATTGCACTTCTTGCTTTTTGCTAGTTCCCGAAATTTTGGTACTAATGGAGTAATAGCGAGTCGAAGACAGTGGTGGAGGTGGGAGCATTCGTAAGTTAAATACTGTACATAAGTATTATAGACCCCTGACTCACAGCCGAGAAAATACACTTGCAAGAATCCATCACCATGACCTTCGTGTTACTTAAATATATTTTCTTCTCCTGGGGCCTGGGGTCCAACTACAACACTCAGAAGGTCCGGATTCGGACCGCGGGCCGCCAGTTGAGTAGCCCTGCTCTACGATAAACTGCAACTGGCTCTCTCTCTCTCTCTCTCTCTCTCTCTCTCTCTCTCTCTCTCTCTCTCTCTCTCTCTCTCTCTATATATATATATATATATATATATATATATATATATGCATACGTATATATACACATATACATGTATGTGTCTTTCTAGTCACGCTGAGCTGCATTGCCAGAAGTATACCAGCTCTGTCTCTTCTATCCCTTGGGTAGGAAGAGGGAATAGTCATACCCTGATTAGAGGGGTACCCCGAGAGGTACACTCGGAAACAACAGCTGCTGTGTTAAGAAAGGGGAAGGGGTCTGGAAGGGTTTAATGTTGTGCGCATACGAGCATTACCATCTAAATATTTTGTCATTTTTGACAGGTTGCGTACACTATAGTCAATTTCTTTTAGCGATGCAGATTTGCACCGACTCGCAGCGGTGCCCTTTTAGTTGGGAAAAGTTTCCTGATCGCTGATTGGTTGGACGAGATAATTCTAACCAATCAGCGATCAGGAAAATTTTCCGAGCTAAAAGGGCACCGCTGCGAGTCGGTGCAAATCTGCCTCGATAAAAGAAATGGACTTTAGTTAGTAATATATTTCAAATTACTGGATGAGTGTAGTTGAGGAAATGCATGTGCACTATGAAGCCTGCATTCCGGCAGGAGTGTATTTAACGGTAAATATATCTGATAAACCTCTTGTGTTTGATCTGCTCAAAGAAATGCGGGTAGGTATTTATATTGCACGCACCGTTAAATAAAGATTAAAAGTGAAGCTTGAAGGTTATAAAAAGAAAGGTTTTCTTCTTTTCGCCTTAAAGTCTCGGTGTTAGTCTATCAATCTCTTGAGATCTGCTTTCCCACACAAACGTTATTTGGATTTGGTGGTCAGGGGTAAGAAAAACGGCTCCTCCATGATTATTTCAGATTTCACATCAACAATAAACTCCGTGGATATGTTTTTTCTTTTTCTTTTAATGTCCCACTTTTTTTATATCTTCTGATTTTTACTTTTTCCCACTTTCCAGGAAAAAAAAGTCATGAAAGATATTTCATTACGGTATATGAAAACAAACACGACGAAATAAATGAGAGTATGATTGCGCGTTTTTATATTCCCAATTGAAATTCTTCATATTGGATTTTATTTTTTATTAATTGTATTATTAATGATGCTGTTGTTGTAGTTGTTGTTGTTGTTACGCATACTTTAGTGTCTCGTTTTTTTATCACAACACATTAACACAATGATGTCCGACTGCATTGAATTTTTAAATATATTGGCAAATAAGGTCATTTTAAACAATATGCGTAATACTAGTCAAGCTCCAGGCAATAATATTCAAATTATGTATAGCATTACCGATTATCTGCAATGTTAGATGGCGGACGTTGATGTCTAAGGTCGGTTGAACGAAAAGATTGGAAGCCTTTAGCCGATCCAAAAGTTGTGCTGCGCATTTTATTTCACGTAGGTAGTGCTTATTCACGCGAACAGAATGCTAAATACAACTGTTTAATATAGTGGTCTATCTTTCTGTTTGAAAAATCGGATTTTTTTACTTTTAGTGCACCTCATCATCTTCGTTTTCGATGACTTACAATTGGAATTTGAAGACAAAAAATATTCTTTATCGTTTTTCAGGGTTGAACTATGAAGAAAATAGTTATGAATCTCCGCAAGGTATTTATTCTAAATTTATCTAGGGCCTACCTTTGAGAATTTGGATAATATTTTTACAATTATAAGCTGTCCCACTTTTACGTTGTGGAATCGCCACATACTTCTGCCCTTTTGTATGTGAGCTATGTGTGCTTACTTGTGTCCTAACGGTCAAGCCGGGCGAGTCTCACCGTGACGGTTTGGGAGCCGAAATTAGAATCCCCAGCGAGGCAGAATGATTTAACGTTCTGGTAAAGTTCGTCATCTCTGTGTTCATTTAAACACTGAATTCTGTAAGTTATTAGCTAGTTAATTGTGATAGGTCTCAATCAAAGTGTAGATGGAGAGGGATCTATTGACCTTATCTTTTAAGACTTGGTTGACCCTGAATGTTAAAAGCATTTTTCAGCACTTTCTAAGTGGAAAAGGTGTAGAGGTGATATATATATATATATATATATATATATATATATATATATATATATATATATATATATATATATATATATATATGTATGTATGTATGTATGAATATATGTATATGTATGTATGTATGTATGTATATGTATGTATGTATGTATGTATGTTATTACGTATTTACGTATGTACTTACATATATATATATATATATATATATATATATATATATATATATATATATATACATGTATTATATTTCAGGAATAACCGGGCAACTTTTATAACTAAACTACATCATCAGTATCAAAGATGAAATTCCTAACTTATCCTTCTTAATTATCGAACGCGACGGCTGGCGCTCTTCAATTACAAACCAATGGCAACTTCAGTGTCAAGATCTTGCCACAAAGTATTTCATAATTAACTCGCCGTGAAATACAATCCAGTCGACCAGAACAACCAACCACAAGCCGGCATTCCATCACTATCATATTATCTCAAGTTTTGCTATCCAGGCAAGGATAGAGAGGAGAGAGTCGTTTGACAAAATGAACTTCCATTTCTATCATGGTGGTCGGCCGTAAACACAATTTTCATCTATTCTGCGCTGCATGTAAGAAATTACTACTAAAGAACAATCAGTAATTAGGGTTTGCTCAGAAACTTGACAAGATTTTTCATCAGCAAGCGGTCATAATGAGAAACTGATTGAAGTTCTCGAAATTATCTTATTCAATTACTGTTTCTTAGTAATTGACGAAACAGAAAGTTTTTAGTCCACTAAATGATTAGCTAAACTATCATTTTAGTTTGTATATTGGTTCGTCTTCGGTAATAAGAAATCTATTTTGAGAAGTTCTTGTATAACTAACATTTCGTTATGAATTCAGACAAAAGAAAATACATTAGAAAGGTGTTTTTATTTATACTGCGGTTTATTCACGGAGTAAATACATATGTGCCTTTTATGCTTAATATTGACGATTTCAATTCATCGTTATTAAGTAAAGATTATTTATACTTAAGGATTTTATTTGTTGTTAAATTTTCGTGCACGGTAGCACCTATCGTTAAATGTCTGTGCTTTATGTTGACTTGATATGTCAAGATGTCTTCTGAATATGATTGTCAACTTAAATCCGAAAACAAAACGTGTGCAGATATTTATTCTTGACTTACTGCCACCTCCTGGCATAAGCTAAAAACGATAAAAATCGTTACTGTAACCAGATTTCTAACTTTCGTACGAGCATTTTTTACTCTTATGATATAATACTATGTCGTCGTTAACATTATTTACTTAGCGTTTTCTTTTCGTAAACAGAACTGATTTATGTACACCGCTTGTCAACATCTAAACCGCTAGTATCCTCCACTACAATCAATTTTGCTGCAGTTGGTAATTGTTTACTTAACGTTTGCCGGGCAAAACTTTGTTGATTTATGCCGAGTGGTTGTCAGTATAGCTTGGCTAAAAAGACTTTTTTGCCAATGCTGTCTCGTAAACACTGCAGAAAGTTATGAACCCGTGGGAGTGTTTCGATTGCCTCTTGATGGGCCATGTGCTGCTGTTCTTGTAGTATTTTTCCTTTTTTATCTTACCTCAGGCTTTGATTACAGGTATAAGTTTGGTATTAGCATTTTCATGTGCTACCTGTTAAGTATGACTTGTATGACGCACTGTAGATGGTACGGAAGGTCCATTTTGCCCTAGCTCATATCATCTGCTTTTTTTTTACCCGTTCCCTGTAATCTCTCTCTACTTGGCTGTCCAACTTCTTCACCTTTATCTTGCTCCAGTTTTAACTTTTTATTTCAAAACAAATCCTTCAAACAAGTCTTGGAAAGTTTGGAATTGTAATTCTAAAGTCACATTTAAGTAAATTTTCAATGTTAATATACGAGTATAATGATGTGTAAATACAGTTCATTTTAGATGCAAATAGTCATTTGTATGAATAGTAGTGTAAAACTATTCATTAGTCTTCATAGTGCTACTTGTAAGACACAGCTAGCAGGTAAATCCTTTATAATACCAACATTTTCTTTAAATAATGATTATTCATTATAACTTATGTTAACCGAGTTCTTCAAGGGAAAGTGCGCAATTCCTTCAAAGACACTCCGCAAATCACACCATCATTGCAGACCTTCGTTTTCTCCAGCTAACGGTTAATGTACCACGTTTCCAGCGTTATCATTATTTCCATCTGCCCACACTATCCTATCTCCACTATCATTCGGAGAGAGACCAAAGGGAAGGTGACCTCGCCTCAACATCACCAAACTTTCTACTTCGATTGTGGCTTTTGAAGGGTTTGCGGAAGATTCTCTCTCTCTCTCTCTCTCTCTCTCTCTCTCTCTCTCTCTCTCTCTCTCTCTCTCTCTCTCTCTCTCTCTCTCTCTCTCTCTCTCTCTACAAAATTTATTTACTAGAGGAATTATAAGATTAGCAATGAAATCACTTTGAATTCAAGGCAGCAAATCCACCCAAAATGTATACGTGAGTGAGATAGT
>NC_090768.1:9340154-9342654 GCF_036898095.1 Palaemon carinicauda
TAACAATGTGCCCTAGTGTACCCTCAAGCTATATTGTACTAACCATATTGCTCTTCTAGAAGTCTCATAACTTAGTTGATGGAACTCGTGTAATTGATCTCATACATAGTTTTTGTTACAGGCTGTTGTTGCTACTGCTGTTTGTTTGCTTTTTGGAAGTAAGATACAAGTTTTTAGTTGTCAGAGATTTCTAGCGGCAAGATTTTCAGCATTGAATATAATCCAAGTGCAGTATGCAGATGATTAAAGTGTTGTTATTCACACGAAGAGTTTACGAGACTTCTCATGTAGTTAAGTCGGAACTTCATTAGCTTTGCCGATCTTGTACAGAGCTATCACTCCAAGATTTATGATCCGGAGGCAACATTTAATTAGTGATTCCGAATATCTGAGATAATTGGCGTTGCCTTTAGCTCCCAACTTTCTACTTCGCAACAATTGAAGAAACTACTTTTTTTTTTTTTTTTTTTTTATGCTACTAGAGAACTTAACTGTAGTCGCAAGACTACACAGATGTATTTCTGTCCCATGCATTAGAGTCCTTTAATTTGACCACTGCTGACAGTTATGGTTTCTTTTATCCTAAAAACGGTTATAGGGTTTGGGGATTTAGATCGTCAGTGGGAGATATGGTGTCTATATCTTTAATCTTATTTTGATAGAAAACTTCCATTTTGATAAAATCTCGTGTGCTTGCTTTTAGTCCTTATGACCCAGATTTAAAACAAATAATTTAAGAATTAAAACTTATTTGATAATTAGGTATTTGTGCTTTGGAGTACCCAGGTATGCTTAATGCTCACTTACTCGGATTCATGACCGCATTATTATATAATGATACATATTTATTGGCAGTTTCTGCATGGGCCCAGCATGTATGTTTAGGCTTAAGGGCAGAGTTATATAAAATGTCCTCTCAAGGTTTCTGGATTTCTTACTGACAGTTTTCATATTTCTTGGTCTTGTCAAGAACATATCTCTGATTTCCATTTAGAATGTCTCAAAGGGAAATTCATAAACAAACGAAGTGTATTATACTACTACTACTACTACTACTACTATATCCATGGCAGAATATTCTATTTCTATTTTCTATTTTAACAGGTCTTTCCTAAACAAGTTTTATACCAGACATTTGCTGACATATGGGTCTCCTTTCAAATTTTACATTATCACCTTGACACTTTCTTCTTTATGATCGCAACAGGGCTATTCTTTGCCATCCTTTAGTCATTGTCGTTCATCAGTAATAAAAGTGGATGCTTCTGCTAATAAATAACAGATTCGTTATGGGAACTTGAGATAGCTAAGATGCCTTGATGACTGTATTTTAGTCAGCGAATCAGCAATCAGTAATGTCGCATTTCTTGTCGGGGTCATATATTGTGTATGGAAGAGATTCGAACTGATTGTTTACGAATTTCTTTGGTTTGGATTGTTGTTGGACTTCTTTTGTATTAAGTTCGTTTTTCAGTTAGTTTGCTTCAATTTTTATTTGAATTTTCTATATGCTTTTTAAACTTATTGATGATTTTATCTTAAATTTCCCAAATCTATATGTACATTTTTTACAGCTTTCCTAACAGAAGTACTTTTAAGTCGTTTGTGCGGGAGATTTAAGTTTATCCAGTTTTTACATGTAAGACTGCACTGTACTGGTGACACGAAATTTCAACATTTTCAATTTCTTCAAAATACAGGGTAAATTTTAATCAAACATAACGCGACGTCTATAATTTAGTGAAAATTTGGGTTTTAGATTTCTGTGTAAGAAAACGAAGGCAAAAATGTTAAAAACTTCTGAAGAACAATAAATCTACAGTTTGACGAATTATACAACAATCATCTCATAACATAATTTAGATTTTTTAGAGCATGGCTACAAGGGCAAATATAGGGCTGCAGTAGATGTCTTAAAATTTTACATGGGAACATAAAGGTAAGTTCTTAATCATATACATGCAAGTGCTGAAAGGTGACTCAGTTGAGCAATGTGAACTATGTGTCTGTTTCCCTTAGAGCTACATTTACTTTTACTTCTTCGGACGGTTAACTATACAGGTACCAATAACATATAAGTGCTATGTAAGACCCTTGTTTCACGAAATTATTTTCATCCCCCAAACACACACAAGTGATAATTATATTCTGAAACATTTTGTTGTTGTCAAACTGGGAACTGACAAATGAGGTAGAGTGATGTTTGGAAAGAATACAAAACTAGGGAGATAGGTAGCATAAAGAGGATAAAATCATTAACAATTAGAGAACACGCTATTGAGAAGATATCAAAAAAAAAAAAGGTAAAATGAACGTTAGATTGCCAAATAGAGAAATTGTAGATATAATATATCAACGGGCAAGATGACATATAGTATTTTATTCAGTTTTATTCTTACTATACTAAATGCATACTTCAACCATTTAGCACTCCATTTAAGACATTTTGTAATAATCTTCAAACTTGTAACTGCATCATATAGAGTAGTATGGAGAAGTA
>NC_090768.1:9347654-9352654 GCF_036898095.1 Palaemon carinicauda
ACTTGCTTTCTCATGATCTCGAGTCATTAACCAAAATACTACCTTATTCTTCCTGGTCTCCAATTACAAAAATAATATCATCCACCAAATTGTTATAAAATACCTGTTTCCTTATTCAGCCTCATAGTTAGCCTCATTTTCTGACAATTTCAACTTAGGTGTCGGTGTTTCTCAGGTTATCAAAGAGAAGTCGATAATATCGGAATTCTTGAATTTGGGATAATTATTCATCATTCCGCTGATGAGTCTCCAACTCTCCATTCATAATGACATTCCGCTGAGCGGTGAGTGATGATGTGCAATGCTTTTTAGCTTTTATTTCGAAGTCGTTACCGGTCTGCATTGCCTTCAGAGTTGTCATTAATCTCTCTCTCTCTCTCTCTCTCTCTCATCTCTCTCTCTCTCTCTCTCTCTCTCTCTCTCTCTCTCTCTCTCCTCCAGTTACATTAAACGTTTGAAATGGGTCCTTGAAGTTATCTTTCAGTTATTTCCACAGAAACGTTATGAAAGATTAGGAGGTTCTATTGAAATAATCAGATCCTGTATCTTTTAGTATTTCCAACAGTAAGATAAAATAAACATTCACTTGTGAATTTTAGATTACCAGGTATTCTGGAGTCTGCACTTACCTAAAAATTGTAACTGAAACTTCATCATTGTTATCTCCCGTTCACAAGGCTGTTATGTTCTAAAATGATTATAATTATAATTCTGCAAAGACCTTCTCAGACGTCCTTGATAACTATCATGTTTGTTTGGTTCATTTGCAATTGCCAACTGCGTTATTTTCTGAACTACCACACCATTCTTTTATTCTATTATTTCATATTTACATTTTTATCTTCTGGTTCGTTTAATTAAACCATAAGAGATATTGTTAGTAAGGTTTAAGTTCGACAGTGTTGTCTTACTCGGCTAAGTTTTTAAGTGTCACACTGCTTAGACCAGATGAGTTTTCGATTCTGAATTTTTACCCTACTACGGTGTCCTTAGTACGATACCGGTATCATTCAAGGATAGATACTGCTGTGACTTTTAAAGTAAGAGGTATTGTTGCTCATCTTGAAAATTGTCGAATAAAACTTAGGTAGAGTTTTATGAAATAAGAATTACCTAAATAGATTTCTTTATGGTATTTAGTGCTTAAAATCTCTCTAGTTTGCTGTTTATCGTTGGAAACTTTTTCAAGTCTAATCGGTAGTTTTGGCTTTCAATATCAAAGTCTGTATATGAGATCATAGCTTGAAATGTATTTTTCTTTAGATTGTATGATGTTTTGGTGATTGTACATAAGTACATAGAAGCGTTTTTACATTAGCACATTCTCTCTCTCTCTCTCTCTCTCTCTCTCTCTCTCTCTCTCTCTCTCTCTCTCTCTCTCTCTCTCTCTCTCTCTCTGTTCGCATATATATTTTCTGCTCGGAAGAGATTCCCTTAACGTTTATAAATCACTGAAATATGTTTACGATTTTTTTTTATTTTATAAACTATCATAAAGCTGATTTGTAAACCAGTCTTATTTGTTAAGCCTTTTGCGAGGATTTATATCCCTGCTTCCAAAGTCTGTCTGGGTTGTTAATTAGCACCTATTTGATACATTTGCTGTAGATGGAATGAATGTCCAATGAGTTTTTGGTTAAAATTAGGATGAGCCTTATGTCGTTTCATGTCAATTATAAACGCTTGTAGCCATTGGTATCTAAGATAATTCCTCTTTTATAGTTTTTATTTACTTCTCTATTGATTTTCCCTAGTGGGTGGCTTCCTTGTGGGGTCGCATGAGTTTTACACTTCTTGAATTTCCAACTTCAGTGGCCACTTGGCTAATAATGATAATAGTAATAATAGTAATACAGTAAAAATGTGGTAGGATTGTCTTTTAGAAATTGAGCCAGGTGACATAAGGACTCAGGGGGATGAACAATCTTGTGATTTTAGTTATCCGTGTATGGATGAAGTGTTTTATTTCTTACATTTATATGGGAGGTATGAAAACTACGGGAAAAGGTGGTATGTGGTATTCATAAACCTAAGAAATATTATGGTTACAAGTTATAAGATTTATTGGGAAGAAAGAAGAATTAAAAACAGAACTCAAAGTGAAGGGTTCCTTGAAAGGAGGACACCCAAATCCTGCCCTGTCCCCTGGGGCCGTTTTCCACCAGAAGTCGCACTCGCGTGCCTTCTGAACCCCAGGGCGGAAGAGAGACTGCAATATTCCGTAATCATTTTGTAATGATTGTACGGTCTGTTCTCCCAAAGTGGAGCGGTCCACTTTAGCACGCACACGTGCTGGGCTATTCTTCCAAGAGAGAAAGCTACGACGACTCACCCATGCCATGTCATCCTTTTCTGCTGGGAGGGGCCTTCGGTCCAAGTGTGAGAGAGAGAGAGAGAGAGAGAGGAGAGAGAGAGAGAGAGAGAGAAGAGAGAGAGAGAGAGAGAGCGTAAGTGATAATTTAGCTGGAATAAGAATAACTTCTAATAACAGTTGTAAAATGCCTTGCTCATGCTCCAGTGAAGGTTACCTTTTGATACCATTCTAGTAGTTGAACGACGTAGCAACCTCTCATTTGCATTGGATTATGTGGAACCAAGTCGTGACGAATAGGCGTATAATATACGAGAAAATTGGTAAATTTAAAGAGTCAATTTGAAAGTAAAATGATGCCCATTTTATTCAACAACATTGGAAGAAAGATATGATAAAAGCTGTTACGAAAGAGGGCTTATAGGAATTTCGTTTTTATATTGTAATATCTTCACTGAAAGAGAGAGAGAGAGAGGAGAGAGAGAGAGAGAGAGGAGAGGAGAGAGAGAGAGGAGAGAGAGAGAGAGAGAGTATAGGTGATAATTTCCCTGTATTAAGAATAACTTCTTAATAACAGTTGTAAAGTAGTTTGCTCATACCCCCGAGAGAGAGAGAGAGAGAGAGAGAGAGAGAGAGGAGAGAGAGAGGAGAGATGAGAGAGAGAGAGAGATACTAAGACCATGAGACTTGAGGCCAAATAGAATAGGTTAGACGTCTAGTATCGATGTCAATTGTCTCCTAAGATATCACTAACAAGATTGTAAGTTTCGATTAGGCGCACATAAGAATACTGGGCGTGTCTTTTAAACTCTAGATTCTTTTGCTCTTGTCATCCGGATGTTTATGCTATTTTCTTGATGTGGTTTATTGCAATCGATCTCAGTTGTTGAATTCTTCTTATATAATTTCATTATCAAACGCATCCTTTGTAGATTAATGCCTGTCTTTGTCTATTTATGTTTACTCGTTATCATGTCGCATTTTCTTTTTCTTCTCCCCCTGATTTATGTCTGCTGGGAATGAGAGTATTTCTGTTTTTCTTTCTTATTTATGTTACAAAAAGTAGGCGTTATTCTCAGTTCTCCGCCTCAACAAATATTGTTGGTTTCGTTCAATGATTTTGATCTTCAAAGTGGAGCAAGAGAAATTTCTTTTAAAGCAACAATTTTTGGTCGATTATATCTTGGGATTTGTTAACATTGGCTTAGAAAAATACTTTTATTTTTTTATTTATATATTTTTTTTTTTAATAAAAGTTGGAAACGTATATTACTACTACTACTGTAATTACGATAGTAATGATGGCGAGGAGGATAATTCTAACATAAACATATTTGTTAGACATTTATTTAGGTATTTAGGTTTTTTTAATATTTTAATCAAAACTTCACTGAGAATCAATTGACTATTTTCTTTCGCTCAAAGCAGCAAATTTTTAACTTATTTATAAGTTACAATGTAGTGGCAAAATATAGTATTTGTAGCAAATGGTCTCAAGACAGTTTGACATTACCAAATGAAACGTTGAATGTGGAAAACGTTCGAAGATATTTTTATGACTTTCTAGTTTCGATTTTTATAGATTATGGTAATTAGGAATTTTCCAAATTTATGAAAAGGTAAAATTATGAATAGAGTGTTATCGTATAAATATATTTTCGATCCCACAAGTGAATTGAATGTCAGATGGTTTAAAAAAAAAAAAAAAACTTCAATAGTATAAACACATCATCATTAAGAGCTATATTAGATTTACCTGGTTCTAGAGTCTAGACCGTAACTTGGATATATAGTGTATATATATATATAATTTTTTTAATATGTTGCAATGTAAATTTTTTTTTATCCTAAGTTAGGTCTACATTTAAGAGCTCATTAGAGCCAATGAAAAGTTAAAGATCATAATGGACAATCATTAGTTAATTTAGGATTTTTACCCCTATTTGATTTACCGAATGTAAGAAATTTAAAATGTATATTTGTATTTGTATAAAGATGAAATGATTATTGTCAATAAATAACTAATTAACTAACTATGACCAGATTGATACTTTTCATGAAATTTCATCAAAATCGGTTCATTTTCATGAAATTTCATCAAAATCTCTTCATTGATTTACACAAGAAACCGTCAACAACATCTACGTGGTGTTAAACAGCAAAAGTCTGGTCTTGTACTGGCGCAAGAACAATTTGAAACTAAGTGCAAGTACAAGACTTAATTTCTTGGCGAAATTAAGACCGATAAGTTTAAAAGAATATAATACTCTATGGTTGCAGTGTAGGCATTCTTCAACATGGCATAAACGGAATTACACTTTCTACAAATTTGTCTTATCATATAGATAATTACCATGAAAATCCCCTACATTGCAAATGTTACTGAATAATTTTCTGATTGTTTATAATTTTGATGGTTTAGTGTGGTATTTGCAAGGGTCGTTCAGTGATATTGAAAGTGTCAAGCCTATCTTGTTGATGGCTTAAGTTGTGTGGTGGTGAGATTGAAAAATTTACTTAATTTCTGTATTAATTTTAATGATCTCAACGTGTTTTCCTGCTGTTTATATTCTCTTTCTTTTGGAATGATTTTCCTAATCGGGTAGTTGAATCAGTAGAACTTCAAAAGTTCAAAGTTGGAGCAAATGTTTTTATGTTGACCAGGCTGACATGAGTCTTTTTATAGTTT
>NC_090768.1:9357654-9362654 GCF_036898095.1 Palaemon carinicauda
CACCTTGCTTCAGCAGCAGCAGTCGTGGTAAATTGATAATGTTCCTTATTTCCTGCGCCAAGAGCGCATCATTTTCCGTCGGAGGTCAACATCATCACCCTGTCCCGAGATGTACGAGAAGTTTGTTCCAATTTACCTCTGTTTACCTGATTCAATATTGATGATAATGAACACATCAATTGAATTACGGCTAGCAGGAGGTTGGGGGGGGGGGGGTTGTTAAACGGAAGGGAGACCTTGAATGGGGAGAGGGGAGAGCCTCCAAGGGGGGAGAGGGTGACTGACACAGGCTGGCCATGCAGTGCCTGCTCGGGGCTTTAACCATGTGGTTGTGACGTTAAAATTGAACTTGGGTAAGTCGGACTTTTCTCGCTCTATTAATATTACCGTAATTTTTTTTAGCACTGGAAATAATTACTTTATTATATATAGGCCATAATGAAGAACACTTCATTATTTAAAGTTTATTTATAGCTATTTATCATTCAATTATATCTTGTTTTCCATAATCTTCGTTACTTTGAGACCCAAATATATAAACATATAGGTGTAATATCTATTACACCTGTATTTTTATGTGCTCTGGGTCTCGCATACCTTCTTCCTAGGTAACCTTCTTAAATAACCGACCCTTAAAACCTATTACCCCCCAAAAGACAAAAAAGAATAAACCCGGTTTGGCAGCTAAATAAAATGCAATTTTGATTGTCACAACTCACCCGAGCTTACTTGAACTTCGTTGAACTTATCGAACCCCTCACTAATTGGGGTCGCGTCCCTGTGAGACCCTGAAACCTGCGCAGGAAATTTAAGATCTCGAACCGTCGTAAAGTTCGAGTTTTCTTTCAATTTCATTATAGTGATTTCAGACTTTCCCATATTCCGGGAAATCTTTAAAGCTGCTTTATATCTCATTCATTTCTTTGAGTTTTTTTTTTATATATATTTCCGTGATACATTGTACAAGCATGTGAATGTGAAACTATAATGACAAAATATGATAACATAACTTAATGATAATGGTTTAGTGTTAAACCACGTCATTTTGCATAGTCACATGATCACATTGTACAGTACAGTAGTATGGAGAAAAACAGTCTATTCTTCATATATATATATATATATATATATATATATATATATATATATATATATATATGTGTGTGTGTGTGTGTGTGTGTGTGTGTGTGTGTATGTATATGAATATATATACATATATATATATGTATATATATGTGTTTATATATATATATATATATATATATATATATATATATATATATACGTATGTGTGTGCGTGCGTTTGTGTACATGTATATATATGTGTGTATATGTATATGTATATATATATATATATATATATATATATATATATATATATATATATATATATATATATCCGTATGTGAATATGCCCTTTTGTGCTTGTATATACTCATTTTTGGGTGGGTATTCAGTAATGCCGAATAGTTAAAATTTGTGGATCAGTTAATTGACCAGGTTATGTTTATTGCTGACATTTTTATGTGTGTTTTGTTTCCTCAGTGTTATTTTATATAGATCCTGTTCACATTCAGGCATGCTAGTTTCATTCTTCTAATATTCTTTATTTTTATATCGTTAAAACTTCAATCCCCATGATACTGTATTATATATATATATATATATATATATATATATATATATATATATATATATATATATGTATATATATACTGTACATATTTATATATTCAAATAAGCCATATATTTTTGATACATTAATTTTTGGATTCTCTTAACGACCTCGGCATCAGAGTCCCAGGCAAAATCACTCAAAGACAAGAGCTTGTGACCGGCCGGGAGTTGAACCCTGGTCCGGGAAACTTGTATAGACAGTGACTACCACTTGGCCACGAAGAAAGATATAAAGTCAATGACAATTCTTCTCTACTTATACCTGTCTAATTCAGGTGTTTTGTACTTTGAATTGAAATCAACCCATCTTCACCATCGTAGCTAATTGGTAGTTTGTTACTTGGCATTATTATTATTATTATTATTATTATTATTATTATTATTATTAGCTAAGCTGCAACCCTAGTTGGAAAACCAAGGTGCTATAAGCCCGGCTCCAACAGGGAAAGTAGCCCAGTGAGGAAAGAAAAGAAGGAAAACCATGTGGAATGTGATGAGGTTATATGGAGTTGGTGGAAGGTTGTTGCAAGCAGTGAAAAGTTTCTACAAAGGTAGTAAAGCATGTGTTAGGATAGGAAGTGAAGTGAGCGATTGCTTTCCGGTGAGGGTGGGGCTGAGACAGGGATGTGTGATGTCGCTGTGGTTGTTCAACTTGTATGTTAATGGAGTGGTGAGAGAGGTGAATACTCAAGTGCTTGGACGAGGATTAAAACTGGTAGACGAGAATGACCATGAATGGGAGGTAAATCAGTTGTTGTTTGCAGATGATACTGTACTGGTTGCAGACGCGGAAGAGAAGTTTGGGCGATTAGTGACAGAATTTGGAACGGTGTTTGAGAGACGGAAGTTGAGAGTCAATGTGGGGAAGAGTAAGGTTATGAGATGTACGAGAAGGGAAGGTGGTGCGAGGTTGAACGTCATGTTGAATGGAGAGTTACTTGAGGAAGTGGATCAGTTTAAGTACTTGGGGTCTGTTGTTGCAGCAAATGGTGGAGTGGAAGCAGATTTACGTCAAGAGAGTGAATGAAGGATGCAAAGTGTTGGGGTCAGTTAAGGGTGTAGTAAAAAATAGAGGGTTGGGTATGAATGTAAAGAGTTCTGTATGAGAAAGTGATTGTACCAACTGTGATGTATGGATCGGAGTTGTGGGGAATGAAAGTGATGGAGAGACAGAAATTTAATGTGATTGAGATGAAGTGTCTAAGGAGTATGGCTGGTATATCTTGTGTAGATACGGTTAGGAACGAAGTAGTGAGGGTGAGAACGGGTGTAAGAAATGAGTTAGCAGCTAGAGTGGATATGAATGTGTTGAGGTGGTTTGGCCATGTTGAGAGAATGGAAAATGGCTGTCTGCTAAAGAAGGTGATGAATGAAAGAGTTGATAGGAGAAGTACAAGAGGAAGGTCAAGGTTTGGGTGGATGGATGGAGTAAAGAAAGCTCTGGGTGATAGGAGGATAGATGTGAGAGAGGCAAGAGAGCGTGCTAGAAATAGGAATGAATGGCGAGCGATTGTGACGCAGTTCCTGTAGGCCCTGCTGCTTCCTCCTGTGCCTTGGATGACCGCGGAGGTAGCAGCAGTAGAGGATTCAGCGTTATGAAGCTTCATCTGTGGTGGATAACGGGGGAGTGTGGCCTGTGGCACCCTAGCAGTACCAGCCGAACTCGGTCGAGTCCTTTGTGATGTGGGAAGGAACGTAGAGAGGAGAGTTCCCCTTTTTTGTTTCATTTGTTTGATGTCGGCTACCCCCAAAATTGGGGGAAGTACCTTGGTATATATGTATATATATATATATATATATATATATATATATATATATATATATATATATATATATATATATATATATATTTATTGCCGATGCATTATACCTTAGCACGAAGATAACTTTTTATATGATAGTCCACATCAGGAAAATAAAAAGATTATGTATATATGTAGGAATGCTCTACCGTTTCGCATGCCATTGGACCTCTTCTTAGAGCGTTTATTATATTTCATAATAAACGCTTTAAGAAGAGGTCCAATGGTGAACGAAACTGTAGAGCATTTCTACATATATACATAATCTTTTCCTTTTCCTTATGTGGACTACCATATATATATATATATATATATATATATATATATATATATATATATATATATATATATATATTGTGTATACTGTGTTGTTCATTCATGTGTACGAAGCAAGGAAAGGACACACGTGCCCTAATAACCGAGAATTTATTTTTTCATATACAACTGAACGTGTTATTAAATTAAAAGAGCACATGGTGAACAGTATTGATTTTGCAACAGAATAACACACTTTGAGAGTTTCGTGTTGGTTTATAAATTAAAGAAAATATTCAACGTTATTTTCCGTTATGAAAGGAATCTTTAGAAACCATGTTGTAAATTATTCATTTAAATAAGGCCTCTTTTTTTAAGTCATTTCTTGCGCCAGCTGTGATCTTTGACATGTTATGAGGCTGGACATTTCTACTTTCGCCCATGTTTACCTCCGCCTACGAAGTTGGAAGGAGGTTATGTTTTCACCTCTGTGTGTGTCTGTTTGTTTGTTTGTGAATAGCTTCCTGGCCACAATTTTAATCGTAAAGTAATGAAACTTGCAGGGATTAACTGTTATGTAAAGAGCTGGAAATGATTAAATTTTGGAGGGTTAAGGTCAAAGGTCAAGCAAAATGTCCCATTCACGAAATCAGCCATAAGTTTGGACATCGTTGTCACAAACTTCAACCTTGGTTCATATTTGAGTATATGAAATCCACGCCAATTAATACATGTGAAGGTCGAGTCCATGTCAAGGTCAAGCAAAAGGTCAAATTCCGGTCATTAACCATACGGCCACAATTTTAATCGCAAATTAATGAAACTTGCAGGGATTAACTGTAAAAAGCTGGAAATGATTAAATTTTGAAGGGTCAAGGTCAAAGGTCAAGCAAAATGTCAAATTCGCTTAATCAGAAATAAGTTTGGACATTGTTGTCACAGACTTTAAACTTGATTCATATTTGAGTGTAAGAAAATCTACGCCAATTAATGCATGTTAAGGTCGAAGATCAAGGTCGAGAAATAAGCTGCTGTGGCGGAGGTCTGCGCTCCACTGAGTGCCCCTCTAGTCATTTTTATGTCCTTTGAGCAGATTTGTATTACTTTCTTGTCGTGCGATATTAAACTTTTTAAACATTGTTTTTGTCTTGAGAAAAAAAGTTTGTGTTAAAAAAATGATAATTTGCCTATGTTTATTTAATTGTCCTTATACGAGTAGCTAGTAATTATGACGAGTTTTGTCATTTTTAATCGCAATTATATTAT
>NC_090768.1:9370913-9375913 GCF_036898095.1 Palaemon carinicauda
ATCGAGATCGTCAGGCTCACTATGAAATAAAATCCCAGATACTTCGTATTTTGTGAGTCTGACGATGTAAAAAAAAATGTAGTAATACTCCTCGGACTTTTCATTTTGCGTCTTGAGGCTAGGTTCACATACTGCCGCTCGCACACGCATAAACATTTATATATATATATATATATATATATGTGTGTGTGTGTGTGTGTGTGTGTTTGAGAAGTTTGCTTCCTTATATCCTTAATTTTGATGATTATCTTCAACAATTATTTTTTTCTTCGAATTTGAGAACGTTTAGTTATTAGTTCAATGGAAACTGCTTGAAAGACTCGTTTGTTTAGCTTGATTTTGATAGGTAGGTCAAGAGGTATTGCCGTAAGAGGTACAATCATTCTACGCATATATGGTGGCAACATTAAAAAAAAAGATTGTGATATTCTGCATGCGTTATCCTCATATGGAAAAAATGTATATCACTGAAATTGGTTCTCCTTTCACAATAGCGAATGTACTTGTTCAGGCTTCGAGTATTTGTCAACACTAAAGTAGGCTACTCTTATGCTTTTGCGGATATAATACTGTAAATTCTGACTGTAAAACACTTACTATTACTTCAAGAACAGTTATTATTGGTAATTCTTTGTGATGTGTGTATATATATGTGTATATATATACATAAATATAAATACTTTATATATACATATATATATATATATATATATATATTATATATATATGTATATATACATACATACATATACATACACATACATACATATACCAAGGCACTTCCCCCAACTTTGGGGGTTAGCCGACATCAAACAAATGAAACAGAAAAGGGGACCTCTCTTCTCTACGATCCTCCCAGCCTGACAAGGGACTCAACCGAGTTCGGCTGGTACTGCTAGGGGTGCCACAGCCCACCCTCTCCCGTTATCCACCACAGATGAAGCTTCATAACACTGAATCCCCTACTGCTGCTACCTCCGCAGTCATCCAAGGCACAGGGCCTACCGGAACTGCGTCACAATCGCTCGCTATTCATTCCTATTTCTAGCACGCTCTCTTGCCTCTCTCACATTTATCCTCCTTTCACCCAGAGCTTCCTTCACTCCATCCATCCACCCAAACCTTGGCCTTTCTCTTGTACTTCTCCCATCAACTCTTGCATTCATCACCTTCTTTAGCAAACAGCCATTGTCCATTCTCTCAACATGGCCAAACCACCTCAACACATTCATATCCACTCTAGCTGCTAACTCATTTCTTACACCCGTTCTCTCCCTCACCACTTCATTCCTAACCCTATCTACTTGAGATACACCAGCCATACCCCTTAGACATTTCATCTCAAACACATTCAATTTCTGTCTCTCCGTCACTTTCATTCTCCACAACTCCGATCCATACATCACAGTTGGTACAATCACTTTCTCATACAGAACTCTCTTTACATTCATGCCCAACCCTCTATTTTTTACTACTCCCTTAACTGCCCCAACACTTTGCATCCTTCATTCACTCTCTGACGTACATCTGCTTCCACTCCACCATTTGCTGCAACAACAGACCCCAAGTACTTAAACTGATCCACCTCCTCAAGTAACTCTCCATTCAACATGACAATCAATCTCGCCCTTCTCGTACATCTCATAACCTTACTCCTACCCACATTAACTCTCGGCTTCCATCTCTCACACACCCTTCCAAATTCTGTCACTAATCGGCCAAGCATCTCTTCCGCGTCTGCAACCAGTACAGTATCATCCGCAAACAACAACTGATTTACCTCCCATTCATGGTCATTCTCGTCTACCAGTTTTAATCCTCGTTCAAGCACTCGAGCATTCACCTCTCTCACCACTCCATCAACATACAAGTTAAACAACCACAGCAACATCACACATCCCTGTCTCAGCCCCACTCTCACCGGAAACCAATCGCTCACTTCATTTCCTATCCTAACACATGCTGTACTACCTTTGTAGAAACTTTTCATTGCTTGCAACAACCTTCCACCAACTCCATATAACTTCATCACATTCCACATTGTTTCCCTATCAACTCTATCATACGCGTTCTCCAGATCCATAAACGCAACATACACATCCTTACCTTTTGCTAAATATTTCTCGCATATCTGCCTAACTGTAAAAATCTGATTCATACAACCCCTAATTCTTCTAAAACTACCCTGTACTTCTAAGATTGCATTCTCTGTTTTATCCTTAATCCTATTAATCAGTACTCTACCATACACTTTTCCAACCACACTAAACAAACTAATACCTCTTGAATTACAACACTCATGCACATCTCCCTTACCCTTATATAGTGATACAATACACGCACAAACCCAGTCTACTGGTACCATTGACAACACAAAACACATATTAAACAATCTCGCCAACCATTCAAGTACAGTCACACTCCCTTCCTTCAACATCTCAGCTCTCACACCATCCATACCAGATGCTTTTCCTACTCTCATTTCATCTAGTGCTCTCCTCACTTCCTCTCTTGTAATCTCTCTCTCATTATCATCTCCCATCACCGGCACCACAACACCTGCAACAGCAATTATATCTGCCTCCCTATTATCCTCGGCATTCAGTAAACTTTCAAAATATTCCGCCCACCTTTTCCTTGCCTCCTCTTCTTTTAACAATCTTCCATTTCCATCTTTCACTGTCTCTTCAATTATTGAACCAGCCTTCCTTACTCTCTTCACTTCTTTCCAAAACTTCTTCTTATTCTCTTCATATGAATGACCCAATCCCAGACCCCACCTCAGGTCAGCTGCCCTTTTTGCCTCACTTACCCTGCGCTTTACTTCCACATTTTTCTGTCTATAATTTTCATACTTCTCTACACCATTACTCTGCAGCCATTCTTCAAAGGCCTTATTTTTCTCTTCCACTTTTACCTTCACTCCTTCATTACACTATTCACTGCCCCTCCTCATGCTGCCTCCAACAAGCCTCTTGCCACACACTTCACTTGCAATCCCAACAAAATTTTCTTTTACTAACTTCCACTCCTCTAAATTACCAGTTTCTCTTACTTTCACTTCGTCATATGCCATTTTCAACCTTTCTTGATATTTACTTTTTACCCCGGTTTTATTAGCTCTTCAACCCTCACTAGCTCCCTTTTACATCCACCTACTCTATTCCCCCACTCTTTTGCTACAACTAATTTTCCTTCCACCAAAAAATGATCAGTCATAAATATATATACTGTACATATTACAGTATATATATATATATATATATATACTGTGTATATTTATTTATATATATATATATATATATAACTATATATGCAGTATATATAAAAACACAAAACTACATATTTCTAATTAAAAAAGCATTCGGCATTAAAATACACTCGTGTTGTTACTTCTCATGATGTGGATTATAAATACGTTTATTTATGCTATGGAATAGCCATAGATAGCGTTCTTAAGAAGCAAAAATATCACAGCATCGTATGATGATAGGTGGGCGACGGTTTGTAAATACTGTGTGATTTAAGAGACGGCCAAAAGGGAGTAGATTGCCCATGTAAGATCATTAAGGGATCATTAATCTGGCTTTAATGGCTTTCGTCGCCTTCTCCAGTAGCTGCAGAAGGGCACGAAAGGTCTTTCGAGGTGATATTTGTTTTGCTAAATATGGAGAACGAGAGAGAGGGAGAGATGGCGGCCGCGATCAGCGACAAATAAGTAGGAGTTGGGGAATAAGGATTTTGTAGGATAAGGATAAATCAGCCACTTTTATTATAGGTTGTTGGGATGATGGGATTAAGGATAATCAGCCACTTTTCTTTATGTCAAAGTAAATTTTCCCATGTGATAAGAGGTACCAGGCCTCTTGGTTGGGGGAGTAGGGGAACGTAAAGGTGGGGGTAGGATGAAGGAAATGGTAGTGTTATAGAAGGTGACAGATAACGATGTTCCATCTCTCCCAATTCGATTGTTTAGTAAAAATTGAAATTGTAATTATAGTATATGTAAAATAAAGAAATATGTATGGAAATATATTATAATGTATATGTTATATTGTAAGATTGTTATTCATAATAATAGATAAAAAAAAATTTATTTGGGAGAGATGGAACATCGTTGGTAACGTATTGTAAGATCAGGCTTTACAGAGGTGGCTGATTTTTGGTGTAAATCAAACAATGTGAACTTCAGCATAAAACGGAAGAAAAATTAATTTTGTATTGACAAATAACCTGAAATTTATTGTGATTTATAAAATTAATTGACAACCGTCTTATTGCATTTATAGATAGTGAATTTTAATGGGTTTGCCTTCAGAAATAAATACAAGAAAATATTAAAGGTTTTTAGCCTCGATAACGTTTTGTAACTAATATCTGTAAAACTTGCAAATCTTTAATATTGTTTTCGTTTCATCGTAATAGGATTTAACGTTCTTGATCATTTTTGTTATAGAATTATATAGCACTGATTATAATTACGAAAATTAGAGGTTATATGCACCTAATGAAGTTCAAATTATGATTTTGTCTGAATCCAATTTCCTGAGGATTGTTATAAAGCCACGAAATAACTATTCCAAATCTCATTAACATTTTGCACATACTCTGCAAAGACTACATTCACTAAACCAAATGTAAAATCCTTTTGAAAGACTTTGGCATGTTACAGCTTAATGCAACAGGCATATAAGTCAAACTCGGCTGGTGATTCAACGCAAAAACAAGTTATGGGAGTACTTGGAAAGCGATAATTCAAGGAAGTTCTATTTGGTTTTCACTTTCACTAAACTGCTCTTAAAGCTTTCTTCCTTCACAGAATGCCTAATCAGATATCTGTGGGATCTACGAACAATGAAAGAATTGTAAAGTGGGGCCTCAAACCGGCGTCTCATCTGTACATAGGAGTGGTTATGTTAGATGTATTTTATGTGGTTCAGTATTTTGTTTTATTTACGATTTTCTTTACCGTGGAAGGGACTCTTGAAATTTATTTTAGA
>NC_090768.1:9380913-9393413 GCF_036898095.1 Palaemon carinicauda
CGGATGTAGTGACAGTGTTGCTTTTGTTACTTTGTCTGGACGTTCTCGGAAACACTAGTTTCTCTTCTTCTAGACAAGTGAAATTTTTCAATTAAGCTAGTTTTGCACAACAATAACGGTTTATTAGATTAACCTCTATTCCAGATTCCTAGTTATACAGTAGTTATTTCTCATTTCTTTGAATTGCAGAGTTTTGATAATAGAGAAACTGAAACGAGTTTTGGTAGTTCGAGGCACGCGTTTATGAAAGCCCTTCTTTGTTAATGTAAGATAAAGTTGGTTATTTCGAAGATGAAATTATAGTGAATGGATTTTCTAACCTATTTTCTTTTGAGCAAACTCAAATTAGCAACATAAACGATGGGAGAAGTAGTGAGAAATCTTAAATGCGACAGTTATCAACCCCCCACCCCCCACCCCCCAACCCAAGTCTCACTCACCGCCTTTTGAGACCGCCTCATCATCATTCGCATAATTATGCGTCATGATAAGGGACACTGATTGACCCTGATATTCACAACTCAATTAGGGCTCTGACCTTTTAAGTCTTAAGAGGAAGGTTTTGAAAGGGGTGGGAGTGGGCGATGCTGGAAAGCCCCCAACCCATTCTGATAAGGAGTGATCCTTCACTGTGTCTGGCTACAGAGGACTCGCGTTCCATTTCCAGCAGCTTTGGTCTTAGTCGCCTTTGGCGCGACTTTTACGCTTGCTATTTGAATTGTAGATGGCCATTCATTGCTTTCTGCGACTGTCAGCTAGAGATCTTTGTGGAGAGATATCAGCGAAAGATCTTTGTTGCCAGGTGCATAGAGAGAGAAAAACAGCATTTTTTTTTACTTCGTCCTACATAGATTTTATTCTAATATTACTTTCAATATCGATGCCATAGTGTATTCTTTGGAAATTGGTCTTTATAAGCTCATGTCATTGTGCTTGAATAAATTTCGTATGCTAAAAAACGAAAGTGCAAATATTCATTGAAGTAGTTGTGCACAGGAATGATGAACCACCAGGAACAAATGAATAAAACAGGTGAAAGAAATCCGTTTCTCTCTCTCGCGGAAGTCACACCTTAAAAGGAAGTGTATTTCTATGGTTATTCCACCTACCCATTCTATTGTTTGGAAAACTCATGTCGGTATCTATCAGTGAAAGTCTCTCTCTCTCTCTCTCTCTCTCTCTCTCTCTCTCTCTCTCTCTCTCTCTCTCTCTCCAATGGTAAATATTATGCCATAAAGGGGAATGGATGTAGGCTGTCTTCACGTGTATGTTCCTTAACCTTGAGGTTTGAAGGGAATTTAGTTAATAGTTGGGCCATTGTCTTCTGACAGGGGCCTTAGAAGCAGCCATTGTTGGATATAGTGTCGATTGTGAAGGTCTAAAGTTACTCTTTTATTTTATGGTAATGGAGGAAATCATTTCGGATCTCTCTCTCTCTCTCTCTCTCTCTCTCTCTCTCTCTCTCTCTCTCAAGGTAAAAAAACACGAATGATTTAAGACTGATTGATTGCTTTGACTTTTCATCCAGGCGTCACATCTCGAAAGGCCTTGGACGCCAGGGGCTGAATATAACAAATCAACGAAATATAATACTGAAGGAGAACTCGATATGTTAATGATAAACCACTTGAAATATATATGGGTTTTACAGGGTTATTATGTATAATTAGCATGCATTAGATGACTACTGCACTTTCCACTTCGCTAATCAGTGCCACTTAGCGTAAGACAACGAATGTAAGGGTCTCTCACCTGGCGTTTTAGTGATGCATTTGGTTATAGTCTTAGGTTATGTGTGTGTGTGTATTCATTCAGATTTTTCAATTTTTAACTAACGCCTTTTGTATTAGTTCATGGCCTTAGGAATTAGCGGCATATTATAATTTTAATAAACCGATTTAATGATTTTCTGGTACATGTTAAGATTAGTTTTTGTAAACATACTTGTTTTTAATCCATTCTTGTGTATTTAGCTTATAAATTTTGATAACGTTTTAGGATTTATTTCCAAAAAATTTGTTTGGCTGTAAAATTTTGAAGAGATTAAGGGATAGTTCCCCGTCCTCCTGCCTCTTTCTTCTTCTTCTTCTGCTTCTGCTTCTTCTTCTTCTTCTTATTATTATTATAATTATTATTATTATTACCATTAGCCTGCCAACGAAGTTAGGAGGAGGTTATCTTTTCACCACTGTTTGTCTGTTTGTTGGAGAGAGAGAGAGAGAGAGAGAGAGAGAGAGAGAGAACGAACTGACATGAAGTGCCATTAGACTGAGCTAAATTATTTGGCTTCGCATAATAATTTTGTAGCCTTGGTCAGAAGGTCTGAGAGGTGGTCAGAATTGAGGCATTAACCATAGGTTTCGCTAAACCTTTATTGAAACGAAACGGGTTAAGATTTTAGTAATTTATCCCCTCTTTTAATATATTTGGTCAGAAAACTTTTCTTTTCTACTTTCCCTTTGACATGTTTTGTTTCTTCCAATGTTATGAAATCGCAATATTTGATCTTTTGGTAACAACTACGCCTCCTTAGTGCAAATGTATTTCAGAAAACTTTTGCTTACATTTAATCTGTCTTTCGATTTTTAGACATTTTAGCAGAATGTTGGTATTTAGAACCTTGTTATAGAAAAAATTAATATTAAAACAACCCTGTTTTGATAAAAAACAAGAATCAGTCCACGCAACCAGCTTCCAAAAAGTTCGTGCTGCTTCCCACTATTCCTCTACCTTTTAAGTAAAGGCACTGCAAATTATGGAAGCAGCTTGTGGCGATGCCAAGAAGTAAGCAATTGACCGAAGGCTTTATATATTAAAGAGGACAAAGCTTCGTGTTAGCCCTCCTCCAAGACTTGTTATTTTGCCATTGACAAAAAGGGCGACGCGAAACTGCTTTAGTGAAGGAACGCGTTACCCAATTAACACAGAACGTAGAGATAAGTTTCTCTCCAAACTACCAAGAATCTGACCGTCTTATCTTCCACCGGGACACTTCATAATTCAACCCCTGGAATATTTCTCAGGCGGTGGAGAGGCCTAAACATGAATTTTGGCAATAGGCCTAGACGCACCTGTTCTCAAGGTGCGTCTTCAGCATAAGTTAAGAGGGTTTTCCATTTTAATGAAAGAAGGTAGACATTTAAATGAGTTTCTTTGTTAAAGTAGCAAGACGGGGGACTCTGCGAATTTTTTATTCAGCTTTGTATTTTCTTAACATTAAGATTTTGAATATGATTTCGCTCAGTGGTAGTTTTAGTTCTGCCCAAATTGAGTCATGAAAATCCAGGTGATATTTATGTGAGAGTCATTTGTCGCGTTTCATTTGTAAGTTGAAGAAGAGATTTCGTTATCGTGGAAGTCTGTTCCCTGAACGCTAAGGGCTAATTGGCGGTAGTAAGTTAGGCATAAAGGTTGTTTTACACACACTCGGGAAAAGGGTTTGTCAGGTAAGAGATAGAGTCCACCCTGATATTTACACTCACATTTTCATTCCAAATTAGGGAGTGCGAGATGGCCATCTCTTTATTTCTGTCTTGTTGGAGATTGACGATTATTGTTAATACAAAAGAGTGAAATTTAGAAGAAATCATGACGATTTTTGATGTTGCAGTCTTCAGCACGATGGACCTGTATGCAATTTTTGGAGTTTTCCGTAATTTATAAAAGCAATTATATATATTTGCACCATAATCCCATTTATCTATTTTTAAAAGTTCAAAAAACCCTGTGGGTATAACTATAAAGAAAAATATTCTATGGAAGTATTATTTTCCATGAGTGAATTGTAGGCAGCTGATATTTAGGAGCAGGTAGAGTTTCAAGAGGAATGTGTGTCTTTATGTATCTTTGTTTTAGTTGAAATAGGTCACTGATTAGATTTTTTTGTGTGTGTGTGTGTGTGTGTGTGTGTGTGAGTGTGAAAGATGTCATGTACGGCCGAGGTGATACCCTAGAAGGTTAGCGACTTACCAACATACATAATTATCAAATCAGTATACGTGGTTCTTAAGACGTCGTATCATATTTGTTCAACGATATTTGGGTTACTTTCACTTTTTGCGTACCCGGTTATTACGTTTTCTGTTAGCATGCAAGATCATAAAATTCTTGAATATATAAATAAATAACTTTTTTAACATTTTTTTTTTTTCATTAAAAAGAAAAAATTCCAGGTGAACATAATAATTTCATCGTGATGTTTACGGTAATCCCTAACAGTGGAAAATTCAGGCCTGTCATAGAGCCCTGCTTATTCATTATAATTAAATACCAGTTAATTTCCCGAAATGGACTTGGGTGTGTCTTGATTTGCTCAGTATCTTGCAAATTCATCCATGTGTATCTTTACGCTAGCTTATCGAACTTTCACAATTTTGAAACAATCGATACTAATATCGTATGTGACGGTATTTAATTCTGTGCTGTACATCTGAACCTAACGTAGAATACGAGAGAGAGAGAGAGAGAGAGAGAGAGAGAGAGAGAGAGAGAGAGAGAGAGAGAGAGAGAGAGAGAGAGAGAGAGAGAGAGAGAGAGATACACGAACGTACCTGTGAGTATATCCCTTGCAGAGATAAAAACCATAATGATGACTCATGTGTATAAGAGACTCGTTAACGCCAGCTTAACGGTCGTTAGATCAGATGTTGGCATGGAGTCGAACAGGAATATAATAAACGATCTGACGCCCAACCATTAATAATCAAGAGGGAAAAAAAAGGTTAATGAGAACCCGATTTTACTAAGAAAGTTTCCTGTAAGCGTCTTTGCTTTGTTTCGTTGCTTGTTGTAAAGATACACCTAAAAGTTCTTCAATGTCCTTGCGACTCATTTTACACTAATAATTTGTACTGTCGTATTTCTTCATTCTATCAAGTCATGGATATTCCTGGTTGAAAAGATGATTTTTTAATTTATTGCCATATCATTACTTGGGTTGTTAATATAATGATTTAAAATGTGCGATTCTGATATTCTCATTGTTGTTGCTTTCAACTTATTTGTCCATTGATACTTTTTTATCTTGAATATTGCTAACAACACGTTTAAATTTCATGTAAAATACTATGTATTTATCATCTTTTTTCCCCGTAATGTCCTTACCAATATATATATATATATATATATATGCATGTGGGTGTGTGTAGGTAAGTGTCTTTGGCCAATTTATTTTAGCATGTTTTATCGAGAAAATCAGTATTTTTAGCATAGACGGACGGTTTAACCCGCTTTGTAAATCTGCTTTGAAAAACACCTATATGCATATTTTTTTTTTTCATATAAGCCACAGACTTGTGTATCGCTTTTCTTTGAATTGGAATGAGACGTTTCACTTTAAAAAAATCGTTAAGTGCAGTGTCAAAGTGAATCATGCCGTTTGCTTTCTGATCACTCTCCACTGTCGTGTTGAAATCGCCAATGAACAAAATACTTTCATTAACGTACGCAGAAATTAGAGTCGATTTAGATGCAACTTTTACAGCTTATTTTGTAGCCTTTCATCAGGGATTCCCTCATAGATTACTTTTATGATTTTTTTCTTTTTATAAAACCAGAAGCGTCTGGCAAATTACCATTTGAAACCAGACTTTTAGTTCTAAAAGTAAGGAAATTAAATGCAATAGACATCTTAAAGATTCTCAGGTATATACACAGCAATATGACTGGCAAAGAGATGGATTGCAAATGATGCCAATGTCATAATTTGAAACTACGGTTAACTGTGAATGGGAAACCAAGTCCTAATATATGATATCAATCAGCAACTACAATAACAATGATTATAAGAGTGGTAGTAATTAATTATATCAATAATATGTTTTATGTAGTCAAGGACTCTATTTTTGCTATTAAGCACAAAATTTTAAACACCTTTTGGAAATATGATAAATTGTTTAGAAATGTTAAGAAAGATGTTAAAAATTATGCATAACTACATACTATTTTATAAGTATTTTTATTATCCAATGAATGATAGTTGATATATCCATGAGTGATCTTCATAAAACCGAAGTAGGAATAGAGTTTACGGTCCACATAGACTCAATCATTTTAGTAGGAGACAAAGGAATGAAATTAAGGTTCCGTTACGATTGGTGTTTAAGTGATAACGTGACTAAATAAACAACTATTTATTTAAAAAAATATTTTGCAAACATTTATAAAAATTAGTGTCGAACTTCAGCGATATCGTAAACCAGTGTATGTGTTAAAGTTAAACAAGATAATGCAATGATTTGTAATGACAATGTTTTGAGCGACGTATATATTTACACCGTTATTTTAATCATATAATTTACTTTTAGTCAGCGTTCTTTAAATCCTATCTGTTATAAATCCGAAGAAAATATTTGTTGGTTATCGATCACGTGTTGTTCAGGCCAGAGAAAGTTGGGAAAGCAAGATGCTATAAGCCCAAAGGCTCCAACAGGGAAAAATAGCCTAGTACGGAAAGGAAACAAGGAAATGAATACATTATAAGAGACGTAATACAACCAAAATAAAAAAAAAAATTTTTAATATGTAACAACATTAGATTAGATCTTTCATATATAAACTATAAAAACTTAAAAAAAACAAGAGGAAGAGAAATAAGATAGAACAGCGTGCCCGAGTGTACCTTCAAGCAAGAGAACTCTAATCCAAGACAGTGGAAGGCCATGGTACAGAGGCTATGGCACTACCCGAGACTAGAGACCAATGATTTGATTTTGGAGTGTCCTCCTAGAAAAACTGCTCACCACACATATTTATTAGATCCTTTTTCTGCCACCTTACCTGTTCATGAAAGTTAGGTACGAGCATTCAGCGACATGTAAATTTAAATGAAAAAAATTCAAGTCCAAACTAATTCATATCGATATCAAACATCAAGAACGAAAGCTTAACTTCCATCAAAACGTAAGGTACATATCCTTGTATAGGGCAAGGCTTAATGGCCAGTATGATTAAACTCAGTTCTGTGTTCTGAATTTTGATGTTAATGAGAATCAGAGAACTAGTCATGCTGTAATTTAACAGTCAGGCATTCTCCGTTGTAACTGCTAATATACATGGATCCCTGGTGGGAAGCATGTAAATCCTAGTTCATTAAGGAGCCTAGGATGCTGGAAATACAGTTTTTTTTGAGTCACAGGGTTCAAAATGATACATACTGTAGTTCGTTGCTGAAACCGCTTTAGAAATGTTGGCTTCTTTTTTGTATATGTTTTACATTAATTCATAGAATTTTGTAATATTGAAATTTTATTTTATGTGAACTATACAAACAAGTATGTGTATTAAGCCACTCTAGGATGCCCCATTTATGAAATGCAAAACAGAACAAAGTTATTTAAACAAAATGCAAGAAACCTAATTGATTTATGAGTTAGATGTGTAACCTGATCTTAATGGCTGTATTAAAGGTTTTTATTTCAAAATTAGTTTTGATGTTGTAGGTCTTACCTTTAAACGTTATAGATAACTAGAGACCTATTTGTACGACGTGAAATGTATAAAAATCAGGAGTCCGGATTCTATATAACGAATTTTACTGTCTTATAAAGTCCATTTTTCCAAATCCCTGAGGACTTCATGGTATTTCTTCGTTGTGATCCTGTCAATCTGGAATTCATGATTTAATTTCTTATCCCTTTTTTTCAAGTTATTTACTTTTATAAGAAGAACCAAGGAACCTGTGTTCACATATAAACTACGTAGCGACAGGGACGAGAATTTGGGCCATGATTTCGTTTGGGAAAAAAAAAAAAAATATATATATATATATATATATATATATATATATATATATATATATATATATATATATATATATATGTATGTATATATATATATATATATATATATATATATAATAATAATAATAATAATAATAATAATAATAATAATAATAATAATAATAATCAGTTCAAAGGAATCTTGATTAAATTAGACGTTAAATGATGATACTGGTGAGAAAAATACTCCTTGGGGAGGGTAAGTCATGAAATGTTTTTGTTTCTGATAAGTTTTTTTTTTTTTTTTTCGTGGAATATTACTTTTCACATCAATTATCTCCAGGAAACCTTTGTGTGCTTTATCGTAACTATTACTATCAAACAACCAAATGTAATTAATAACGGAATTGGAAACAAGCTGTGCACAATTATTAAGTGCGAGCCAATTTAACAATCATACAAACTGTTATTCATCATGTTGCCAAGCCCTTATTCATCGTCGAGCAGTCGGTTTATCATGTGAAAAGTCATACATTACTGTCTGATGACCAGGCAACTTTTCATTTGGCCGTCCAAAATTGACGATCTCCAACCACAGGCACGTGGATGGTGTCCGTTCAACAGGAAAGTTGTAGGTTAGTGTTCTGTGACGTCGGACATATGTCGTTGTCATCGTCTTGAACGAAGCTGTTCACTCCAATCTTTTCTTCTTTTTTGTTTACTGTTTTTTTTAATTGAGCTCTCTCTCTCTCTCTCTCTCTCTCTCTCTCTCTCTCTCTCTCTCTCTCTCTCTCTCTCTCTCTCTCTCTCTCTCTCTCTCTCTCTGTATATTATACTATTTTAATATATATATGTATATATATATACTGTATATATATATATATATATATATATATATATATATATATATAAAACCAGGGGACATGGATGATGGATTTCTTTTTTTCCTAAATTTCTTATATATTTTTTATTAAGTTTAAAATTAGAATTCAGTTAATTACTATAGTCATATAGTATAACTATATGCCCATGTATTGATTTATGGAATCATAATTTTTATCCCCGGAAATGTTTGAAAATATTCGTATTTCCAAAAAAGTAAATAGTTTTCAACTAGTGTAAATGGTTATCGATTTTCATAATATATATATATATATATATATATATATATATATATATATATATATATATATATATATATATCATAGAATCCAGAAAAATAACGTCAATTTCGACTGTAATTGAGCAGGCTTATTTATTGAATTCTCTGTGGAGAGGTACCTCTCCGGAGAGGTACATCTGCCTGTGTCTGGCTTAGCACGTTCATCTCCATTGTTCCGGAAGTTGTCTTTCACTACTTCTTCCACAACATCCGGTCTCTTCTCACGGTTTTGTGACACCTGGACTTTCTGAGGTCAGGTCATGATTTAGTAGACTGATACTTTAGCAGCTTGTGGGCATCAATGTTGTGTTTTTTTTTTTTTTTTTTTTTTTTTTTTTTTTTTTTTTTTTTTTTTTTTTTTTTTTTGACAAGCTATTCTTGAATGCGTTTGCCCATTCTGAAAATCCATTAGATTTCAGCCGTTGATGTATATGGCATTGATATATATTTTTCTCTCAAATGACAATATGTTATAGAAATAATGACCAATTATACTTTTAGTTTTCTTTATTGTTTACCTTCAGCTGTAGCCGAACCTTACATTTGAAAAACCATTTGCTTCAATCCACCCTAAAATATTCTTTTGTCGGTACACCCTCGACTCTAGTTTGCGTGTCCACAAGTCTCTCCCGTCATTAATTAACCCCAGCAACTATTGGGATATCGAAGGCAACTATTCGTATGTTATTTCAGAGAAGACTCGACAGTGATACGATCTTGAGTTATCGTCGCCTCGTTGGCATTCCTTGAGACTTTTCCCGCAATCTTCCATAAATATTCAATTACCTTAAAGCCATTTATGAATCTGCTTGGGTTTCTCGGATTTACATAAATGAAATCCTTTTTGGGCGTAAAACGAATAAGGCCCGTGATGGGTCTCACTGGCTCCCAGAGGAGAAAAGTTTCGCATCATTTTTACTCTCCGGTAAAAATTCATTATGGAGGAAGATTCACACCTGAAGGTGGGTGGATGAGTAAGAGATCGAATTGGATTGTTGGGAAGGAGGGCTTTAAGTGAAGGGAGATGAGAGAGAGATAAAGATGGATATCCATCATACATTCTCGTGAATGGATGTAGTTTCGTGCTTTAGAAAGAGAGAAACCGACAGAATAAATATGAATAGATATCAACATTAGCGGAACGTGTTTTAAATTAAAACGGAACTCCTAAAAGGCATACAAGATTCATATTGTTTTTATTTAAAAATCAAAATGCATACTAGATTATTATTATTTTTTTTTTTCAAAAATATCTATTAACGTTTAAATCGTCCTTTTTTTTTTTTTTTTTTTTTTTTTTTTTTTTTTTTTTTTTTTTTTTTTTTTTTTTTTTTTTTTTTTTTTTTAGTTAAGATTCTGTTCGGACATATTGATTAAGTTTTCATGAAACTAGACTTTCTTTACAGTTGTACTTACAAGTGAAAAGTAAGGATAAAATAGTTTCTGCGTGTCTATAAAAAGTTTTATATAATATGTATACGATATTTTTTCAACCTTTCCTATTAAATATACAGACATATTTTTCTTTTTTAATCAATTTTTCCTCACATCTCCATCTAGAAGCATATATTGAAGATAACGTTTTCATCGCGCGTGTCCATAAACTTAGTGGAGGCATCCAATCAAGGCGTTGTAGGATGATCCCACCACAACAGGTGTCCCGATTTAATAACAGCGGAGACTCTTCTTATAGTGCTGGAAGACGTCTCCCTAATGGAACTGGGTTCTAAGATGAGTCTTAATCGGGTACTTCAGATCATTTTTTTTTCTCTTTTTTCGACATTACGAACCCGTTCTTTTAAAGTTTTGCGGTGGGAGTAGATGGCTTATCTATATATATATATATATATATATATATATATATATATATATATATATATGTATATATATATATATATATATATATATATATATATATATATATATATATATATATATATATAATACTGATTAAGTTGAAACTTTCAGTAATAACAGTAACGTATATAAATATTCATATCGTCTAATCTATTATTATTATTTTTTCTGCTTAAGAAATTGTGAGGATGAAGACGACAATATTGATATTCACTGGAAACAATAGTTTCTACAATGTTTATAATCTAAATGATAACCTACTCCATCAAAGTTGGCGTTTCTTTATTTTATGGTAAAGTTGGTAGAAATTATTTTTTTATGACCTTCCCTTTTTATAGGCTGGATCATATTTTACCAAATTAAACAAATCAGTCAAGCGTTACGGCCAAAAAATACTGCCAATGTCTCCGTACCTTTTGATATGTCACAAGCCGTCGTCTAGCAACTTCGTATTATAACCACCTCCAAGATTTATCATCATGACATATGCACTGGATGGAAGAGTCTATTCACCTTTGAAGGAATCAAGCCAAGCCCCCCGACCACATTGAACGAAAGTAGCCATGAAATATATTGAACATTCAAAAATGGAAGACCTTCAATATATTTTTCAAACCATCTGATGATTCTATGATACGCTTTTATTCTTAATGACGAACGCAAGGAAGTCGTTTCATTTCTCCTCGGGCTCTTCACCTATTGCACGTGCTATGTTATGTCGATTGCAGTCATTTCCAGAGAATCACCATGTTCATACTGTGGTCATACCTTAACCAGAGGCTACCATCGCGGCCCTCCATTATACCACTTGGAAAATAGGGAGGGAAGGGACTGGAGAAGGGGGCGAGTTACCGCCATCGCATTCCAGATTGGGGATCCGTCACCTTCCAGGTTTATGGCGTGAATTCTAGAACACTGGGAAATTTGACCGCAATCAGGCAAAACCATGTACAATTGAACACAGGCATTCCTAGCACGCCAAGGTCTGAGGAAATGCACCCTGTCACATCCTTAATGCGAGTTGAGATAGTGTTAAGAGAGATGGTATCAGTGGTCGAGACTACACACAGGAACCCTTAGCTCAGTGTGACAGGGTACACTTCTTCAGAGCAAGGTGTATCGTAAATTCCTGTGTTCAACTGTACATTCAGAAAATTCTTATAAATAATCTTTGAGTTTGTTAATTTGTAGGTGGATAATTTTATTCTTCAAGTGTGTTTGCTTGAATGTTTTTGTTCATTTTTTGTTTACCAAGAAGCGTCGAGAAGTTTCAAAATAGTTCTGATTACTAATACGACTCTCATTTTTAGTTTATGATTTCTAAACCTTTGATTAACAACAGAATTAAATTTTGTCTTCTCAAAGATTTAAAACGATGGAAAGAAACATTTCTTTAAGGGTTCCAAAAATAATTCTTTATCAATAGCATTAGTTCTGGTTTTAGAGAATAAGATATCTAAAAAATACTTGTGTGTATATATATATATATATATATATATATATATATATATATATATTCATATATATATACATATATATATATGTATATATATATGTATGTATATATATATATATATATATATGTATATATATATATATATATATATATATATATATATATATATATATATACACACATATATATATATATATATATATATATATATACACACAAGTATTTTTTAGATATCTTATTCTCTGAAACCAGAACTAATGCTATTGATAAAGAATTATTTTTGTGTGTGTATATATGTACACAGTAG
>NC_090768.1:9395913-9403413 GCF_036898095.1 Palaemon carinicauda
TACAAAGAGAGCAAGCATTGTAGTTGGTACCGGGCTTCTTGTTCAATCCAGTCTCCTGCACTCAGATGACCAGTACGGATTTGTCAATCAGTTTCATTGCAGCCTTCCTGACATTTATATCAAACTTAAATTTTAATGCTATTCGAGCCAAAGACTCCCCATTTGATGCAGGTTTGTCAGAAGGACCATGTTTCGGAAGCAGTTTTCTCACTGGCACTCTTGCGGGTGATTTTCTTTGACCTATCAGCAGAGTTATTTGCGGCATTTAAAAGGGATTTCTTAAGTTTCTCTGCACGTAATTTTGTTCTGTTATAGAGGACCCTACATGAGTCATCCCACTTGGCAACTGTAGTGTTCCTCCAATGAAGTTTCCATCAATAAGCCTTGAAAGATTGATTGATGTGGGCAAACAGCTAATCCTGTCAAAACTTACTAGAAGCGCAGCAAATGTCTTGTACCCTGCTCCCAGTGTGGCACATCTCTGCTAGACAGTGAAGTACCTCTGGCGTGTCTTCCTGATAAAGAACGTGCTAGCTCCAGTGAGTTTCTAGATGCTGTGTTGATATCCCAGGCTGTAGGGGATCCACCACATTGTCAACTTTGGCCATTGTCACACCTGAAAACAGATGAATATGGTCAAAATATGCGAAAGTGATTAAATCAGCTGGAGTCTATAATAAATGAACATCACAGTGAAACAAAAACCTGCATTCCTGATTCCAAGGCGATAATTCACAAGCCATCATGCGATGATTCTGCCCCAATTAGTATTAAACATGTCTTATACCCAAAACAATTAATATGCCACTAAGTAAAAAAATAATAAACTTTATAGAAAAAAATAGAGGAAAACATGCAATAGTGCGCAGAGCACCATTGCTATGGAGGAAACAACTTTAAACATATTTTGGTAGCTATTTTATAAAATGGTATGCACTTCGCTCATGGAATGAATTTGGAGTGGCACTATAGCCAAATATCTTCCCAAGCACCTTTGTTAATTGTCTGCCAAATTTCATACTTGTTTCACCAAACCCACAATTCTTCCCAATATTTCACCTATCTGAAATACGATAAAGAAATATATTGTTGTATCTCTTCGAAACAAATCACCTTCTTTGTTCAACCGAAGTGTATATACTTCTTCAACCTCCCTCTCAGCAGAATGCGGAATGCCAGTGTGTAGCCTTTCGACTGTTCTTGTCAACTGCATATTAATGTTACCAGTTGCATGCATATAGTGTATGCACTCTCAATTGAAAGTGTTTACGATATTGTACATGTAGCACCTGTCGTCTTTGCTTGGAATTTAGAAATGTAAATATGCTATACTGTTGAATAATTGTTACGCGATGTCTTTATACTACGAATATTACATGCAGCATTGTAGAATATTCTTGTTTAAGTGAAAAGTGGAATTGTCTGGCCATCTCATATCTCTGGTATTTATAGTAAAGATTTCCAAACTTCGGAAACAATCAAGATGAATATTTAAATCCAATCAGAAGATAACCTCTTACAGGAGACTTCGACTGGTTCTCACACATCTCTCATTTGGAAATAATGCCCAGGTTAATTGTACATTTAACCAAACTATATATCCTTCATAAAGATATTTATATACAAGTATAATGAGTAATGATGTTCGAAATAGGATTCGATTGGTGAAATGAAATAGAAGGGAAAGCTTTATTAAGGCCATTGTGGTTCGTTTAATGTCACAGAAAATGCATTATGAACTGAGGATAGTGAACGCGGAACTGCAATTTCAAATCTATGCAAGTTATTATATGTTAGTAAAGTTTCCGAATGTTTAGCAATTATTTCTGTTCGTAAAGAGGAAGGAAGGTATATGACGAGTAATAGATGTCAATCTTGTGTTTTTTTCTTTTTTTTTTAAATTCGAGAAGAGAAATTTTTAGTCATTAGAAAACAAAAAAGTTTGATGGAAAGTATTCTAATGAACGTTAAAGATGACGAACTTCAGTTAATTCCTTTACAGAAAAGGTCTCCTTCTTAATTACATTATACTCGTATGAAAATCAATTATTTTGAATTTTTTTTTTTTACGTTTTGCATCTGCCCATTAAGACTGTATCACATTTTAAATTAGGCTTAATTAAAATCATATGATAAAAAAGTTTGCCCAAAGATGCTGCTGTAATTAATGATCTTACTATATTTGCTATATAATTAATAATGTTACTTTATTTGCTGCTATAATTAATGATGCTACTTAATATTTCTAGCGCTGCTGTTGTCTTGAGCGTGGTCCCTAAAGAATGTAATCTATTGAAAAACCAATTACCGCGCGATTATTACTGGTATAAATCTAAATAGGTTGGAAGGAAGAAAGTCCACCTTTAAATCTTGCTTTAGAAAGCCGTAGTAATGATTTCTACTTATATGGATGTTATCTGTTTGTATGCTTATCTGTCGGGAACGTAAATATGTTTTTATATTTTATTTTTTACTGTTTGTTGGCTCCATCTTTTCTGGCTGTTTCAATGGAAGTTTCTTTAATTAGTTTACAGTTCAAAAATTCTGTTTTTTGTTCTGCTTGTAATTGAAAATGCTTGTTTTATGTTTTGACTCGTGTTTGAAATATTGTTCTCTTAGTGGATGTAATTTTCTTAACGTTTGCAATGATCACACGTGGTTGGAATTTTAAATACTATTTGGTGAAGCAGCTGGGAAATTGAAAGACGTAAATAATCTGAAGTAGATCATATGATAAGAACTCGTAACATATTTTAAATGTATTTTGGATGAAACCCCTTAATTGCATACGAAGTCGTTGCTGCTTTTTGAGATTTTACTCAAAGATAGCAACTAAATTTTTGAAAATCACAAACAAACAAAGATTGTTGGCAGAACTTTTCTACCCAAATAAGCACCTAAATGTTTTCGCTTCCCCGTTGGCCACATTTCACTTCCCTTCCGCGCAAAGTCAAACAGATGCTTCTACTGCACACCGCCAGCCAGCCCATAAACTTCCAGGTGGGCGGGTTCTCCGTAGTGGGTGGGCGGAGTGCCCACAATAGGTGGCTGACGGATGCTGGGATTGCTGCCGCGGTGCCTTGTTGTTTGCTGTTGTTGTTGTTTCTCTGTTGTAAGGACGTTTTGATGATGAAGAAGTATGTGGACTTAGAAGTTGTAGGAATCCAGTAGGATCATGGAATGAAAGTCGGGTATTTATTCTAACCCACACTCGCATACCTGTTCCTCTTGGAGACTAGCTGAATGGTGTCTCATTTGTTTGTAACTGTATTATTTGGACTATTGTTTTTTTTTATTGCGTTAAGTATTTTTTCCATTTGTTACTTAATTTTGGAACTCTTCAGAAGTTCAAACTTTTTGTAAAAGTTTTTCCTGTTGAGCAGGATGATATAAATATCTTTTTAAGTGATGTTATTATTGATTTTAGAATATCTTCACATTTTTATTCATTAATTATAGTTTATTTACTATCACTTTATTTCATTTACTCACAGAGTTACCTCTATTGTTGGACCCCTTGTGTTTGTAGCATTTTTTTTCTAATCAGGGATGTAGCTTGGATAATAATAATAATAATAATAATAATAATAATAATAATAATAATAATAATAATAATAATAATATATTAACCTTTACCCAATTTAATATTTTTTTTTCTGCTTTAGAACTATCAACTTCAACATAAGGAGAAATGGAAATCACTTATCTGCTCTTTCCTTAGATTACCCTTCCATGCATGATTAACCTTGTTATTCCTGTGTGCCCTTATGGTATCAGGAAATGGTGTCACAAAAATGAGAGAGAGAGAGAGAGAGAGAGAGAGAGAGAGAGAGAGAGAGAGAGAGAGAGAGAGAGAGAGAGAGAGAGAGACTGTCTTCATGGTATAGTATGATATGAAATAATTAATCTAAAAAGAATCAAGCAAATACATACTGGAGAATAACAAGGAACGAGAGAAGAGAAAATGGCAGCCTTCAAGTTCTTTGCGTGCGCAGCCCTTATTCGTGATTCGTGTGACCCCGGTTCCTTTGTTATCATGGCAGAGATAACGTTTCCTTTCAAGTGTGTTATCTCGAGGAGGAAGAGATGAAGGCGGTTGGGATGGGAAGGAAGTGGAGGCAGGTACGGTCGGGACTCCAAAAGACAACCTGATTGATTGGTTGAGGAAGAGAGGCTGGTTATCTGATCTTCGTTCCAAGGAAGCCAGTTAGGTAGATAATCACTTCATATTTAATTCCAATTTAAGAATACTTTTTTTTCCATATTCTTTATTATTTGTTGGCTTATTTTATTCGGTTTATGTGTTTTTTTTAGCAAATTTTCAGACCAAATTTGCCGAATTTTTTCATTCTCTCTCTCTCTCTCTCTCTCTCTCTCTCTCTCTCTCTCTCTCTCTCTCTCTCTCTCTCTCTCTCTCTCTCTCTCTCTCTCTCAGTAATTCCATTGCTGTACGTACAGATCCATGGTTACAAATTATGTGTCCTTGACTCTTTGTGATACTCATAAGGAAAACCTTTTCACTTCTTTCAGATCTTTGCTTCTTCTAGAATGTAACAATTTTCGATTTCAATAATCTCTCCAAACAATACGTTCGCTTTTCATAAAAACAGATTAACATTATTACACGTCATAATATTATTATATCTTCTTTCATCTTTACGAACAGGAATAATTGCTAAACATTCTGAAACTTTTAAACAACACTGTTTATATGAAGTTATCATAATTTCATTCAAAAAATTATTTAACTAACGTAAAAATTTAACATCTTTTACTTTATATAACCAATGTTTGTGGAATACTGTATATACGGATACATGCAAATCGATTAACACCCTTATAAAATATTTGATAATTCACTCGTAGGTGTAAGAATTCTTGATTTATAAATAGTCTAAATCGCTAGCAATAGTGAGGTTGGGTAAGAGGTAGCAGGTTATAAGCTGGATGGTCAGACTAATTATGCTGGACTTTAGAACCTTTCTATTCTTGGAAGCATCTTGTTTTCTTCTCTGTGCTCATGTAAATATATATGTATGTTTATATATATATATATACATATATTATATATATATATATATATATATATATATATATATATATATATATAATATATGTATATGTATATATATATCAGTATATACATATAAATATATGTGTACACACACATTTATATATATATATATATATATATATATATATATATATATATGTATATATATATATATATATATATATATATATATAATTTCCGTAATTAAACCGTCCAATCTATCTCAACATGGAGTAAACGTCTTGGAAAAAAACTCGAGGATGAAAAATACTCGGAACAATAGCCGCATCATACACTTGCACAGAAGGTTCATTAAGCAGTGGATGTGCGTTGTTTTAATTTTGGAAAATTTCCATATCCAAACTTTCGCATCTCATTTCTACCTTGGGTTATCCCGTACCGTGGAAGTCACCCTTTTCTGAATATCTTCACTCAGCCATATTTAACCTCAGAAGAATATATACTCTCTCTCTCTCTCTCTCTCTCTCTCTCTCTCTCTCTCTCTCTCTCTCTCTCTCTCTCTCTCTCTCTCTCTCTCAACTTTTATGTAATAAGGTATAAATTAAGAATGCTAGGATATTGTATTGTTTTAATGGCTTTACTGTACTTATTAACTCTAGAAAATGACCTGGTGTAAATAGAAAACCTAATGTACTATTGTAATAAATGTTATTATTATTATTATTATTATCTCTCTCTCTCTCTCTCTCTCTCTCTCTCTCTCTCTCTCTCTCTCTCTCTCTCTCTCTCTCTCTCTCTCATATCCCAGGCAAGTCTCAGTGGTGTGCCTTGATGTCTCCGATAAGAGCAGTAAGTTAAGATTAGTTCACCGCAGAGGCTGGATTAAGCCCCTTGGGCTCATTCCACCCCATGCAAAAGCCTGTTTAGATCGGTCTCCCGGTGCCTCGAAGCTCTTGCTTCCCCCTCTGCGATCGCCTTCGGTTAGAAGTTGCTGTTGGACAAGTGGGGGAGTTCTCCGAGGTCTCAGCAGTTCAATGGACTTGGGATGAACCTTGGTGGAAATAATATCCAGAGTTTAATTAAGAGTTATACACAGCGTGCGTGTGAGAGGCAAAGGGGGTGTGGGCCTTAACTTGTAATGTTAAGGTCGTCTGAGTATATCAGCAGGACTCGCCGATAAGTTTCAAAGTTATAGTATGAAAGGCTCCTAAAGACTGCTTGATTCTCAATTTCTTTTGTAACCGAGCCCTAAAGAAATGGAAAAATATTCCGTGTTGCACATAAAGAGAGGAACGTAATGGCTGTTTTGGAACCGTTCCGGCAAAACACCGAAGTACACGAAGAGAATGCTGGCATTTTAAATTCATGGAGCAACCTTTGACTTCAGACAATGAACCTCTTGACTTCGAACGCTGTGTTAAGCGTAGTTTACCGCGAATATGCAATGTAGACGGTTCATATTTTTTGTTACAGATATATGTTTCTATTCTCACACCTGTGCTCCCAAATTCACATTACATGAAAAAAAAAAATACTTATATGCACCTATCGTATCGTTGGGTCCGACAAAAACCTAACGTATGTCATTTTATTGTTGTAATTATGCGTATGACTTTTCAAATATAGAATGTACCCCTTGCTGCTTCGAGTCCAATTTTTCTTGGGTAAGCCTAAACTTCAAATTATAAATAAAAGCAAGTGCCTGTATAACGAAAAATAATAATTTTACTACGTACATGTATGACGATTTTTTTTTTTCTATTTTTGCGAATTATGGCTTCACAGCGGCGTCAAAATTACTATACTGGCATGAAAAATAGCATTACGTCAACTGAACATGGGAATATAGCTATAAGCAGGTGAAGTATCATAGCTATTTTCTTATTTTATTCTCATTTTGGTATACAAGCATTAGGAAGCATACCATTAATTCAAGTGTTAATGAAGAGAATTAATTTGTTTTGCATTTGTCTAAAATATTAGATATCGTATAAATTGTTTTAACGTTTTTGTATTGTAATACAGTATAAGCCTGTATCCTCAATTAATTTCTAACTCATCTTCATTCTTAATATATTTTGATGATTTTTCTGTGTCCAAAGTATGATAAAGTATATTTTGGTGATTTATTATTTTTCAAACATAATGGGATATATTACACCAAAATCAGTATCTTAGTATGAACATTCATTCAGCACGGACCCATCAAAGAGAAATATCACTAAGCATAAGCGGGGTTAGCAAAGAGATTCATGCACCGGGATCTCCGTGTCATGTTTAAATTAGTGCACATTTCTCTGTACAAATTGAGATGATGTTGGGAAATATCGTGTTTTTGGCCCATTGATTGAAATACCCTGCTAGCTCTATTGAATATTGAATTGTATACCTAATGGTCAGTCTACTGTAGGAAGTAGGAATAATTTTGTAAAAGGGGCGTGAGGAACAACCTCGTTCCAAAAGACGTGCCGGGAGCCCCAATGTTA
>NC_090768.1:9405913-9408413 GCF_036898095.1 Palaemon carinicauda
ACGTATTCTCTATAACAAAATTCCATTTTCGTTAGTATATAAGTATATTGGTATATTTGTATATTAGTGCTGTATGTGGTTAGCTCATCAACAGATCTTTAGTTATGGAAATGTTTTCAGGTGTATAATCAAATTATCAAAATCGGTCTCATTTATAGCTTTAAAGAGAGATTAAAGGTTGGAGCTAATTTCATATTCATTGTCTATAGTATTTGCCTTACTGAAGCCGAAATTTTTGGGTGAGCAAAGGTGAGGTATATCAATTTTGCTTAAGATCTGTTGGAAGTTTACTACTAAGTTGTAAGCTATCATTTGAATATTCGTAGCAAAAATAATTGAGTTTTCTTTTAGAGCTTAAAATATATTTTCTGTGTATTATCCATTCATGTAAAGCCTCATTCAGGAATTCTTTTCAGCTTAGAAAGGTAAACTTTACCGTAAACAAAATGATATATTGTGTAGGAACGTTTTAAGCCATCTTTTGGTCAAGGTAAAAAATGGATGAAATATGGCAAGGGAATAACGTTGGCTGTGATTAATGATCCGAAAACAGTTGATCTATTATTGGAGGCTTTTATATATGAAACCCCCGCCTTAATTACTTCCTTTTGATTCTCTATGCCATTGGTTAATAACTCCGGGGAAAGCGGAAAGACCTTTCTTTCATCTCTATTATTCAGGAGAAATAAAGACTGAAAGAAGAGGAAGGGTACGTAGATAGAAGGAGAGATGATGTGATGAGATAACTTACCATTGACTATAGCAAAGATATAAAGGTGATCTTGGGTTAAGATGTAATTGTTTAGAAAGTTGGTACTTCAAGTTCGTTGATATTTATTCATGGTTTGGATATTTCGTTGTCGAGCCTTGGTTGGAGTACTGGTCTGTATTGTTTAGAATTATTAAAAAATTTTATAACACTTGTGCAAACAAAGTGATGATTTAGCTTTATTTATACTACTTACTCTCTCTCTCTCTCTCTCTCTCTCTCTCTCTCTCTCTCTCTCTCTCTCTCTCTCTCTCTCTCTCTCTCTCATGATATATATATATATATATATATATATATATATATATATATATATATATATATATATATATATATATATTATGAGAGAGAGAGAGAGAGAGAGAGAGAGAGAGAGAGAGAGAGAGAGAGAGAGAGAGAGAGAGAGAGAGAGAGAGTTATTCTTGTCGATGATATTCTGAATAAGAGCAAATATATAATTTTCAAGAAGTAAAATAATTCCCCCAAAAATCTGTCCTTGGAAATTGGTGGAAGGAGAAAACAATGAGGCGATTTTCACACTCATTACCATCCCATAATTACCTTCAGATGACCGTGGTGGGTCCTTAAAAAGTCATGAAGGAAAACGGGAAGAGAAAATATTGAAAAACAATAATGGCCACCTACCTGGAAAAATGTATAAGATGGTGGCTACTAAAAGATGTGGAAATCTAAGCTCTTTTCGGTGTGTTGAAAGAGAGAATTTTTTTTATATATTCTATTTAATCCTTTCGGAATTAAAGAAGTTTTGTTTTCTGATGTTGTTCTTGAATAAATTATTTTTTTATTTTGCGGGAGAGAGACGTATCTATGCATTTACGCATACACACACACACACACTCTCTCTCTCTCTCTCTCTCTCTCTCTCTCTCTCTCTCTCTCTCACTCTCTCTCTCTCTCTCTCTCATAGATATTTAATTGCCCTACATCCCTCCAAGTACAATTTACAATCAACCAAAGAGGGCTCTGTGATCGAATGGTACAGCGCTTTGTGTAGTGTTCCTTAGGCCAGAAATCGCTCCTTTACTATTGCTTGCAGTCTTTCCAACCTCACCCCTTAAAGACATGCAGAAAACCCGGAAGTCTGTAACATTTCGACGCCACCTTCTCGAAAAAAGGAACAGCTTTTGGGTTGACCACTATGAAGTCCCATATCGAATTCATGCCTGGTAATTTTTTTTTCTTAATAATACTATAGTATTTTCATAAATATATGTTAGGTCTTTTCTCTACTAGCATTGCAGAAAAACAAACTTCCGTTCGTACCATATTCGTTCGTCGACTAGCTGAGCTCCAGTACCACCTTCGTTAAATAACTCGGTACCCGCATGATAAGCTGCCGGATTTATTAAGTATTACGTACATATCCATCGTTTACATAAAAAATTAATCATATTATATATTAATGAATGGATATATATATATATATATATATATATATATATATATATATATATATATATATATCTATCTATCTATCTATCTATCTATCTATCTATCTATCTATCTATCTATCTATCTATCTATCTATCTATCTATCTATCTATCTATCTATATATATATATATATATATATATATATATCAATTGATTTGAAAGTAGAGATATCATTGAGAAATTATTGAATTAAAAGCTCAAGATAGAGAAGACTGGTGAAATTTAACCAAGGACCTTTGTCTCAATAGGTATAGGAGTTGATGATGATGAATATAATATA
>NC_090768.1:9413413-9423413 GCF_036898095.1 Palaemon carinicauda
ATCTACTACTGTGTCGACGGTCTTTGTAGCTCTTATTCCGATAAATACAATTTATATTCCCTTATAAGAACTACTGTTTTCTTTCATTTTAATAGCATGTTGCTGTCCCCTTTTTCCTATTCTATTATTCTTCTTTGTGGATCTTTTGCATCAGATAAAGTTTTTTTTTTTTTTTTTTTTTTTTTTTTTTTTGTGAATGGACGTTTGTATGTTTTTGTCATACTTTTGGAAGGAAAGATAAAGTTTCCAGTCTTTTATTTTATTTTTTATTTTTTATATCCAAGTTCAGTTTATATTATTTTTTTTCTGGTAACATTTGATACGAATTACGATCAGCTTATGCAATACAATTTGTTTTATTGATTGAGGTTTGTTCAGAGTTACAGTAGGTCAAGTAATTGAAATGGAGTAGCAGGTATTCCTATTCAAAAGAACAAGAATGGAGTGGTTCCTTTAAATTTCTGGGATTGAAACATTTCACAGTTTTAGGAGGAAATTTAAGCCTAAATTGAAAAAATTAAGAAAAAAAACCGAGGGCATTAACGCTGGGCTTAGGGCCTTAGTCTCACGCCCATGCTAGTGACATATGTGGACTTGGGTGCGGCCTCGTGTGGTTCCCTTGTCTGTGATAGTGTGATACGTATTCTGGTGGCCACAAAAGTGGACCTTTCTTTCGCCCCCTTCTAATCTCCCTTTCTCAGTACACTGCTTGGTACCATCCTCTTTTTATCTTATTTTTTAATCAGAATTCTCAATTTATATAAATATATCTTATAAAGATGTGTGTGCGAAAATGATGTTACCTGTTACAAATTTCCGTCTTTATTTTTTCTTAAAAACTAAAGGCATAGTTCAGTCGTATTTTGTAAAATAATAAGAACATAGATTTTGTTTTTACGTGTATTATTGTGGTTATTTTTGTTATTTCTAAAAGAGAATATTGAGTATACTTTCCAGTACTTGACAAAGGGGACTACCTCCATTCTCAGCCTCAAGACCACCATTTTCTACTTCCAGATTTATGAAGATATTTTTTTAAAACAAAAACTATAGTTTGTCATTTAGTCTTTCTGTTACCCGTTTTCTTTACATAGTTGAAAGAACTCGTTACGCTTCTGCTAATAAGGGACATAAACTGATAAAAGGAGAATTAGAAATAACATTTATCACCTGGCTAACGACAGCTTAGTTTGTGCTGTTTATTGGTGTTCGGTGAATTTGGTAAGCTAAGGTAATGAGAAAATTTCTTATATATGAAAAGGATTCTCTCTCTCTCTCTCTCTCTCTCTCTCTCTCTCTCTCTCTCTCTCTCTCTCTCTCTCTTACTAAAGAGTAGCTCACTTAGAACCAATTCAGAAATGCTGTATGGAAAACAATAAGCTTTATAGATGGTAAAGATTACACATGATTTAGTGGTTTGCTTTTTACATTCAAGATAATAATAATAATAATAATAATAATAATAATAATAATAATAATAATAATAATAATAATAATAATAATAGTAATAATAATAATAATAATAATAATAATATTAATAGTAATGATAACTAACAATAATAATAATAATAATGATAATAATAATCATAATAATAATAATAATAATAGTAATAATAGCAAATAATAATAAGAATAATAATGATAATAATGATAATAATAATAATAATAATAATAATAATTAATTATTTAATTAATTAATTAATTAAATGAATAAGTAAATAAACAGATAAATAAATAAATAGATAAACAAAAGAAGGGATAGTTATCGAGATCAATCCCAGCATCAACTTGAACAAGTCAATCGTACCTCTGTTTCACTAAATTGTAAATTTGTTCCTGTTAGTCAGTCGACACATGTGGACAGCGGCTAGGATGGAAAAGGTAATAGAACTAGAAATCTCATTGAGGAACGTTTGCTTTGACCTAAAAGAAGTTATTATTATTATTATTATTATTATTATTATTATTATTATTATTATTATTATTTTTATTATTATTATTACTATTATTATTGTTGTTGTTGTTTTTATTATTATTATTATTTTTATTATTATTATTATTATTATTATTATTATTATGATTATTATTATTATTATTATTATTATTGTTGTTGTTATCATTATTATTATTTTTATTATTGTTGTCGTTATCATTATTATTATTATTATTATTGTTATTGTTATTGTTATTATTATTGTTATTATTGTTTTTATTATTATTATCATTTTCATTATTGTTAATGTTGTTGTTGTTGTAGAAATAAAGCACGAGAAAATTAAGCTCTATAGAAGTGGAGTTGAATAGGTAATAATGAATAATACTACAAATTTTTGTCTCTGCGCCCAACTTTTAATCCATTAGAATAGAGGGATCTTAGAACTGAATTGAAGACATAGAAATGTTAAAACCCAATTAAAAGATAAGCGAGCAACAGGGAGTACGAACTGTACAATTCCAATTGGCAAGTGTTTTTTTGCCAATTGGCTCTTGTTATAGTGACCGAATCATCTCGATAAATTCGCTGATTACTTAATGAACTTTCCAGTTTTTTTTCTTCGAGCTGATTAAGTTGTTTACTTGTTTCTTTTACTTGTCATTATCAATCATATGTTTGAAATTAGTTTGAGAATCTATTTAGGTTAATTTTGTTAGGGAAAATTGTTTAGAATTGTTAAGTTTGATCACTATCGTTGATATTAGTCATTTCTGATTGTAACGAAATTGTGCTTTATTATTATTATTATTATTATTATTATTATTATTATTATTATTATTATTATTATTATTATTGTTATTGTTATTATTATTATTGTTGTTATTATTATTTTATTATTATTATTATTGGTGTTGTTGTTGTTAGTGGTGGTGGCGGTAGTAGTAGTAGTATTTAATCAGATTGAGAACTCAAGAAACCTTCTGTGGCTAATTATCCGGTCATGTATTTATCAGTTAGGGTTTTCATGTTTTACTAAACATGACCCAATCGCACTAGTAACATGTAGTGATCCTATCATCCATTGTACTTACTGTCATCCAGTATCTTGCTGGGCTGTCAGACCAGCGGTCATCCAATATCATGGTGGATGATCGCGTTGTAGACCCTAAAGAGTAAAATTTAGTTTAACAATGAAGTAGCTGTTGTGTGAAAATTTAACGAAGAAAATTATAAATTGAAAACAAAGAAATATTGGTTTGTTGTTAGAAGTTTTTATTTCTTCTAAAAGTTAAGGAAGACAACTCTGCTTAATGTTATTGCAAACTCTACTCTAAGGTGCATTTAAAGATATATATATATATATATATATATATATATATATATATATATATATATATATATATACATATATATGTATATATGTATATATATATATGTATATATATATATATATATATATATATATATATATATATATATATATATATATATATATATATATATATATATATACATATATATATATATATATATATATATATATATATATAGGCCTATATATATATATATATATATAGCATGTCATTTTTTGTCATTCGCTATAACAGGTTTGGAAATATTTTTTCACCAACTTAGGGATTTTTCTTGTTATGGCATTATCCAACAGGAAAAATAAAAATTTTTAAGAAGAGTAACAACATAAAAATGAATATCTTCTATATAAACTATAAAAACTTTAACAATATTAAGTGTAAAAAAAAAACTTTTATGGGTTTTCCTATCAGCATTTGAAATTATATACTCTGAGAGCAGCCAGAACGCCATCAGCCTACAAATAAAAAGTCAGTGCATTAATCTCTATTCTTGGTTACTCCAGAAACCATTTCACATTCACATAGGCTCTCCCAAATTTGCGAGTGCGCGTCCTCTGCGTCCAGTATCTCCTCCCAGTCCCTTATACGCATACCCTAGAAGGGGCTTGGCGTCAAAGTCAATTAGAAAGGTTAAAGGTCAGGCCGAAACTTATCCTAGGCCTTAACGCCTTGTCTTTGTCAATACGGAACCGCCTGGTTGATCCCACGAAGTCAAGCCACACCTTCGATGTTGTCACTGAATGTTGACAGTCCAAATCTGTTCTGAATAATTTATGGCTTATTTTTCTTCTCTGTACTGCTTTGCAGTGATTACAATATTCGATAAAAAAGCACATATGTTTGTGTACACTTGCAATGTACAACTACCTCCCCAGAAATATGCAGAACATGTAGTTCTTTCAATAATTAGTTGGAAATAAATTAGATCTTGTCTCTCATTCCTTATGTATAAGGAAGGATTGGACATTTGAGTTGTGCTGTTACGACAATTCTTATATCCAGAGAGCTATTAATGAAGTCCTTCAGTTACCTGAGTATTTTCATCCTCATCTCAGCACTGAGAAACCAGAGGTTTGACTGAGACACACGATACAGATGACTGAGAAAAGCCCCATCTTGATTGGCATTCATTTGCATATCTTAATATCAGGGTGCATGAACTTTGTTAACCCGACAGAGTCTGTACCATCCAGGAAGTCACGTACCCTGATTTAGATAACGTGTACCTAGAATACACATTCAGAGTACACACCCTGGGACGCTTCAACTTCATTAATTTCACGTCTGTTTGTCTTTGGTCACTGAAGACAGTCATCATTTGAGTCTTGGCGAAAGTAACTAGATGTGTTTGTTGAAGCAGGTTCCCAGCGTGGCTGAACTGAAAGATGTGCTTTAAGATAATGTGGGTCCTATAATTAGAATCTGGGTTTACGCTTTTGGTTGTTGATGTGTACGGGGATTTTTAGAAAAGTTGGTTTTATATTAGAGTAATGGTACTTCCGGTACTTGCTTATAATAGTGAAAATCGAACTTATAAAACGGTAGCTATTTGTTTTTACAAATTTACATGATGTTTATGCCTTTCTGTTAAATGTTAACTTTAACACCTCAGCAAAGGTAAATCTAGTTGAGGGCCAATCCCATGTACAAAAAAAAAAAAAAAAAAGTCATTTCAATTGCCACAAATAAAAAAAAACGAACTAATATATGGATGCGTTTATCTACAATTATAATTTCTCATATTATATAATGAATACACAGATAAAAACTATACTTTTGTCTGGTACTTTTTATTAACGTTAACTTCTTTGGAAAAAAAAGTGACTCACTTATTTCGTCTTATGTTGTAAATTTCATAATTTTTTTATTTTGGCTTTTTGTTTCTTGTTATAGATTAGAAGGGTGTACAGAAGTCAAGTTCAGGGGAGAATATCTTGCAAATACATTAAGTTGAACAATAATATTCAATTCAAGTAGTGGACAAGAAAATATATCCATACCCATTTATTATTATTATTATTATTATTGTTATTATTATTATTATTATTATTATTGTTGTTGTTGTTGTTGTCTATTGTTTTCAACATACTTCTACAATTCTCAAACATTTAAAGTTTTTGTCTCTTGTGATAGTGTTCACCAAAAATAGAAAAGTAAACTTATGATTGAAATCACGATTTTAATCGGTATAGAGAAAAGCTGTAGATCCATAGCATACGAGAGAGAGAGAGAGAGAGAGAGAGAGAGAGAGAGAGAGAGAGAGAGAGAGAGAGAGAGAGAGAGAGAGAGAGAGAGAGAGTCATTTCAAATTTATGATGGCACATGCGTAGGAGTGCCTGTTGCACGTAACATACAATTATTATACAGTCCAGTATCATTAATCATCTCTCCCTGAAGGATTAAGATCCAAAAACAGATTTTATTATGAAGATCTAAAATTCCTCTATAATCACATTCTGGCAAAATCCATTCTGATTAGTTACGCCTTCTTTTTTATAATTTTTTTACCCGGGGCCAGTAGGGTACGAGCTCAAACTTTTGATGTATTTTGATTCCCTTTCTTTGTTGAAGCAGTCGCAGAGGCAGGATCCGTATTCATATATTTGATTTTGATGGATGTTGGTATAATCATAGGTTTAGTCATGATCAAGTTTCGAATTTGTCGACAGGAACACCTCAAATCGTTTGCCGCTGCCTTGACCGCTACTTCTTTTCTTACTTTTTGTCGCCTTGTTTCTGAAGTGAGTTCACCTTTTGCGTATCTTGAGTAACTTTTTGCGTAACTTGAATAACTTTTTGGGTAGCCTGAATTGTGTTTTGTAGATAAACTTTTTAATAGATTATCTTTAACAAAAAACAATCACTAATTTACCACATGTGAGACAGATGCAAAAGTGTGGTGTTAAGAAACTTCCTGGAAAAATCTATATGCGTACCTACATTGGCTTGGAAAACGAATTGTTTGGAAATTTAAATGCAAAGGCAGATGATTGAAAGGATGACGAGGTTAAAGAGTCCCCGGAGTATAGAAAATGGACATTGCCTTGGTTGTTGAACGACCTTGTTTACAAAAAAACATACAAATATGTATATAGATTGAGAAATGAAAAGTAACAGTTGGTAAAAAAAAATAGATAGAAGATCAAGTATAGTGTATGCAATGTTATGACAAGGAGTGGCTTGACAAAATCGCTGGGGGTATATTCGGTAGATACAGGATGAAATTAAAAGTTTAATTAAGAAAGATTTAAAATGTTTCAAGTGCATTTACAGGAAGGAAGAGATGTATTGTAATACAAGAGGATGAAAAGTTAGTTAAGGATAAAGTAAGCGAAAAAAAGTGTCAAGAATGTTAAGCATTTAGAAGCAAATGAAACCAAATACTGTAACAAAGGAAAAGTTGATTTTTGGGGGATCTGAATACAAACCGGTATGTTGATAAGCATATGCAATCAAGAGAAATGATGCTGTCTGAAGAAAATAGAGCCTCGTCCTGTTGAATGTTGGGCTTGCAATAGAAGCAGATCTGAATGAAAGGAATTAGTTTTATCTTGAGAATACCCGCGGAAGTGACTATTTTGGATGTAAGGAGGTCAGTTAATAGGTTGAAGATCAGAAAGGCGCCATAAGTCCTCCACCACAAATGACTAACTTCATGCAGTTATAACTCTGCAATAGCTTGTTGTTTTAATGAACTTCATGCAATAGGAGGAAGAATGTTTAGTTATGCTGCACCGAAACTCTTCAACGACCTTCCACTTGATGTCAAGAATAGCAAAAATGTGGCAGCTTTCAAGAAAAACCTGAAGACTTATCTCTTTGGAAAGTGTTATAATAGTGATCTGAAAACTATTAAGCCTGATTACAAATGCTAGCGAATAACTGAAAAGATACAGAGCAAAATATTAACTGTAAAGAAATTATTTTCACACAGCAAGGCCCGCCTGAACAGACTCTTGGTGTCTGATGGAGGGCGAGAAATAAACCCCTTCAAGTAAAAGTAAAAGTATATAAATGGTCTTAGAGCTTTTGTTTTACGTGTAAATGTTCCTTGTAAATCACACCTGGGGAATGGCATGGTATTTCCATTTTTACCTATTTAGTGAATTATCTAAAGCAGTGCCTAACAAGTTTCCGTATTTGTGTACTGTATAGATCTCCAGAAAAAAATATGATAATGATTAATTTGATAAAATTAGAGAACGATAAAAGGAAATAAAGGAAATTAGTTTTTTTTTTATTTCCCCATTTGCCTTACGAGACCATACTGGAGTTAAAAAAAAAAAAAATATTTCCTTATTTTGTTTATTTCGTAAAAATACTTACAGGTTTTTTTTCAAGCCAGACCTTGAAGCCGTAAAGGCTAGAATATAATTCTCTATCGAGAAGATCTTCAATTCCTAACTGCAATTTCTAACCTTTTCAAGAAAGAAGTTATAGCGCCTCGTTAAATTGCTTGTTGCTGTCTGTATTTATCAGGCTGACTGGTAAATGATACACAGTTATTAATGTTGCATCGTGATACGGATAGCTAGTACTTTATTATTTTATGCTAGTCTTGTTATTTATTATTACTATTTTTATAACTTGGCGTACTTCATTCCCTGACACGTTAATTGACCTTCATTTGTCTAGACGAAATTCTCCTTTTACGAATGATGGCGATAGAGATCTTGATTTATTTACACAAGTAATTATTCGGTACTTAATGACTGCTTGCTCAGAGGCAGTGATATTAGGCCATGTCAATTTTCCCTTGGTGGTTATTGTGATTACTGGCTGCATGTCGAATGCACATCAAGTTTGCTAGCGATAAATCCATTGCTTAATTATAAGAGGTTAATGCAGCCCAGATTCGGCAGAGCAATCTGGTCCTCAAACGTGCTTAAACGATGACACGATAGCTGCGAGACTGATGAGCGAAAACATTGCGTTTTTAATTCATAGAATCATATATACAGGATGTCTGTTCGCTTTTGATATACGCCAGAAACGCACGCAATTGTTATGAAGAGATGCATTTTAAGTTTCCCTGATCTTTATGACACGTTTACATACAGTTTTAGATACATGGTTACCTTAGCTATTTAGTGTTAATCGTGTAGACATAACTAAAGACTATGGTTTATAGCTACAATTTTTAGTGAAACTTAATTATATGCCATCCTAATTAACTTTTCAACGTTGTTCTAGTTTGTGACTCTTAGATTATATATTTTTCTGACATACAGGTTTCGTTGTTTAATCCATTTCTAAAAATAAAATCCTGATATTCACCAAGAAGCATCTCTTCCCACATAAATTGATGAAGACTCAGACTATTTAAGTGAGATAATTCGTGATTAAAAAATTAAATCTTGGGATGGTCTTGCATTGAAAAAAAAAAAAAAGACACCGTTACATGTCTGCAAATAAGGAAAATTCGTTGCACCCTGACCCACAAAAAATACATGCATATATATATATATATATATATATATATATATATATATATATATATATATACACATACATACATACATACATACATACATACATACATACATACATACAAAATGCCATTTCCAGTTCACAAATAGAACTGTATGGTATGAATGTTATGTTCGCAATAGTTTGGTAAGGTTAAGAAATTTCATGCCTTCGATTAGATAGTTTGTTTGGTTTACGCCGTTGTCATAATTCTCTAGCTTTGTGCAGAAATTTAGAGCTATTAAAGTCTAGTACCCTTGAAGCTTACCTTTATTGAATTTAGCAGGCCGAATAAACATTCATTTTGAGTAAACGTACAATGCATTAAATTTCTAAGGAAGCCTGTGGGAAAGTCTCCGTTTTTAAATGTCTTTGGGTTAGTACGTCCGATGCAGTGGGATTTTCGTTTCGTTTTTCAATGCCTCGTCTTCAAATCATATTTTGAAAATATTTTATGTCAAATGGATAAGAAAGCGCGAAGCTACAACTTCACCGCAGATCTTTTTGAAAAAGTGTCCCAAAATAGCTTTTGAATTAACTTCGTTTATGGAAGTGGCTTGATATGAAAAGGGAAAAGATTAGAATTCGTTCAGTTCTGGTATTTGTGAAACGGATACTCATTTTTGACATTGTGCTTTGTGTAGAAACCATCTTTACTTTTACAATGTTGATGTTGATTATCATCTGATAGTGTATTGCTCATCAAAAAATTGTTTTTAATAAGATTTGATTAATTAGCCGTCAGATTTGAAATACTTATTCACATTTCATGTCGGGGTGAATTTTATATTTACCAAGAGGATCTAAAATTAAGTTTTTTTTTTTTTTATTGAGCTGTAGACACTTCTACCTGAATCACTCTCTCTCTCTCTCTCTCTCTCTCTCTCTCTCTCTCTCTCTCTCTCTCTCTCTCTCTCTCTGCCATAAATGTTTAACAGAGTCCCTGTTGTCATTCGCAAGGTATTTCATTTATATATATATATATATATATATATATATATATATATATGTATATATATATATATATTTATATATATGTATATATATATGTATGTGTGTGTATATATATATGTATATATATATATATATTTATATATATGTATATATATATGTATGTATATATATATATATATATATATATATATATATTTATATATGTATATATATATGTGTATATATATATATATATATAGAGAGAGAGAGAGAGAGAGAGAGAGAGAGA
>NC_090768.1:9430913-9433413 GCF_036898095.1 Palaemon carinicauda
ATGCTGGCATAACATTCGTGGGAAATCATAGAGAGAAAGAGGAATGTTTACCATTCGGTGAAGTACACAAGAAGACGCGATGTTATGACATGATCTTTGTTTATTATTAACAAAAGAGAAGAATCGTATTTTGATTGTCGTATAAAGATGCTGTATTTTAGTTTTCCACAACTGCATTTGATATCGTTCGATAGACTGCTCGTAATTTTCTTTTGCTATAACACCTCCTGAGTTATACAAATAATTCAAACTTTTTTATGACTGGCATGCCTTAAAATTACGTTAATAGTGTAAACCTAATCAATAGGCTGTCAAAAACTGAATCACTTAAGCTAAAAACCTAACTTACAGATAGAATACTCAATCCCTATAAAGACCCCCCAACACGTAAGTTGCCATCAGTGTCTTCTCTTCGGTTGTTATGTACCACCAAGTATGAATCGATATACAGAAACTTACAGACCAAAGGGTAAACAAGGAAACCAGAATGAAAAAGAAACAAAACGCTTTTTGCGAAATCAACTGCCCATGAAGGAACTTTGCCTGGGTTTACTCCGAACGAAATGGAATGCAGTAGATTGTAAAGAAACCTGGCTACTTGTTTGTTTACCCTGGTTCTGTTTACCTGGTCGGCTCAAACCAAATGCCTTTCTGAATGGGTAAGGACGGACGTCTGAATAACATCACAAACAGCAGGACTGAACAGACACAAAGGTACGATGGGGAAGTCTTGAGATCCATTACGTGACCAAGGGGTGGAAGGAATCTCCAAGGGGTAAATATTTTGGCAAATTGGTTGATTGTTATTATGGATCCTTCAAACTTCATTCAGTTTACGAGTGTTTTCGTTTTACTCATTGATCCATGTCCGCCTTACTTTATGCGTAGTTTAACGTGAAATCGATATTTGTGATTGAATTTCAATAATATATTTTTTTTTTTTTTTGTGTATCTTCACACAATAGAAGTCTGTTCAGAATAAATACTAGTTACACATTTCTTTAACCTGTGAATGTTTTTAAAATGCGCAAGTGTACCTAAACAGTTTTAAGGTAAAATAATAAGTTCGTTCGTAAAGTAGTTGTCACTAATTGAAATAAGTTGAAATCTATTTCATGAAAGATAGAAACATTAAAATTTCAGTTGTGTATGAAATGTCGGTAAATAGGCAATTTCCTTTTTTATACTTTCAAGCTCCATTTTTTAATAAAAGAAACAAATTCAGAAGTCCTGAAAAAATCTGAAGTCAAATTACAGGTTTTTTTCATCCTTCAATAGATATAAATTAATTTTGGGGAAAGTTGTAAGTTTTCGCTTTGCATCAAGGCGAGCAGGTAGAGAAGCTCTTCGTGTAAGACGTTAAAACCTACAAGACTCTGGACTACTTTTTGCTTATTTTTTTTCTCTTATTTAATGAGATATTACAAATAAATATACGAGTAGGCTTTTTCGTGGTTTCTGGCAATTGTGTCCCATGTAGAGTTTCTATTGTACTGATAAAATACAGTTTGTGCCCAACTGTGTCCTCTTGTATTTTAAGAGTACAGTCTGACTGTAGAAGCATTTGATTTAAATAATGATTAAATATATGTATATATACGTTATATATATATATATATATATATATATATATATATATATATATATATATATGTGTGTGTGTGTGTGTGTGTTATTTTCTTTCAAACCAATTGCGTTAGTGAATACAGTGTCTAAAAAGCAATATATATATATATATATATATATATATATATATATATATATAATCTTTGAGTACTTTTTACTTTGATAAAATAGGTGTTATTGCCAATTTGAAATGAAACCCAGAATCCATATACTGTAGTGTACATATGAGTAATAAAATTGAATATGGTCAGTCCCAAAGATGGTTTCATGGGGACTGATTTGTATCATATTATTAAATCACGGATTATAGGTTCATTTTTTATGAGTTTTCAAAGCATGTTATCTAGGATCGACGCTGCCCCAAGTAAAAGGGATTTTTATGCGTCTTTTCTAACTTTATATCAAAAGGCCTGTCATGTTTATTGCCCGGTTTTCGTATGAATTTAAATTCAAAGAATTCTAAGAAAGTTATAGTTTATGTATAAGGTATAGCACAGTTACAACTATCTACAGCTTTACAAGACAGTAGGTTGATTATTTCTTTTAACAGTTGAGGCAGGTTGTATACCAGCCAGCGAACTTCCATAATTGAAAATTATCCTCGGGTGAACAAAAGTTAAAGACTATTTCGGTCCCGAGTACTGTAATTGTTAACCGGCGTTGAAGACAAATTGTAGCCAGGGCATAATACACGAAACTCGGCGGAAATGCTAACTGCGCAGTCTCCATAGGGTTTTCATGCAGTTGGAACACCCTAAGGATATTCGCTCATGGGATAGTATAAAGTGTGGTATGTCTTCTGAACGCGGCTGCCCAAATATCTGAACTTTAGCGCAAAGTAGTGACAATTTTTTCATTAAAGGATAATTAGTTG
>NC_090768.1:9438413-9445913 GCF_036898095.1 Palaemon carinicauda
TGTTGATGCTTATAATCGGGGTGAATACATTAATTCTCTCTCTCTCTCTCTCTCTCTCTCTCTCTCTCTCTCTCTGCTTGGTATAAGGGGATGTCTTACACTGATGAGGGTGAAAAAAAAAGCGAAAGTGAAATTATGCGAACTTGTTTCGTTTTTTTTTTTTCGTTTGATTTTTTATTCCTTTTATCTGAATTTATTTCTTAATTGATTAAGATTATATATATATATATATATATATGGCTCCATTAGCTGATTTATTTCCATTATTTAAGAAATTAATATGCAAATCAATGGAAGAAAGTCAGTCTGAAATAGCTACTATATATAGCTGCTGTTCACATGTTTAATACAATGACAAAAAAAATTATATTAATATTATGAGGGATAATTTTAAAAATTTGTATGCATCTGAGACCATCTTTCTCAGATATCTATTAGATGTACAAAAAATTTATCAAAAAACTAATTTTCACTAATAGTAATGACTTTCTTTTAAGGATAACAGCTGCACTCCCAGTAAGATCTTCACTGTAATGATTTTTTTTTCTAATTATGAAGCTGAGTTATAACGCGCTAACCTATCTAAAAATATGCTAGTGTGTGCTTTATGATATGTTACTTTTGTTACTAGAATTTTCCCTATGTCATTCACCTTCTGTGAGACCCTTTTTCCCGGATATTTGTGAGAAATTTTGCATGTCATAAATTCAGGTCCCTAATAATCCCTGAATGTTAATACGAGACGTTCGTGGTAATTAGTATTTTCCTATATCTACCATAATTGCTAATAGCATACCTTCCATGCACGTCACTCTGTACACTCCTCGCAACGCGATATTTAGGTAATGCCCTCGAGGCGAGAGCCTCGCTCGTCTTATTATTCTCTATGATCAATATCGTCTATGAAACCCCGCAAGAAAAATACGAAATAAGCTCCATGTATACTAAGCGAAAATGCCAAAGTCCAATGTCCAAAATGAATGTATGCTTTCTTAAGAAGCGACGCGGATTGCCAGCAGATGGCAAGCGGATTGGCCAGGCACTGTTGGTTGACTGCGACTAGACCTCGTCTTCCCGAGTCCCCTACGGTGTTATCCACGCGATGTCTGGACAAAGCTTGGAGGAATAATGAGGGACAAAGGAGATATCTCTCAGGCCGGCATTCTTGCCAAAGGCCTGCAGGCATTGCACGCCTCAAGTCTGTGATCGACTTGTCTTCTCGGAAATTATGATGCATGGTCATTGTTTTAGTTATTTTTGTTTGCTAACCATTTGCTTATTTAAGGAAAATCCAAGAATGGAATAAATGTTTTAAACTTTTCGTCAATATTGCAGAGTTTAAGTTAGTTTTAATTGATGTAGTTAAGGGGATTTTTTTTTCAATTGTTATAAGAAGAGTTTAATGATTTCAATGGATTACATTCTTTGATTGTTGTGTTATTTCGTAGAGATATGGAACCTTGCCTAATATTGTAAGAAATGGAATCCCACTTATTTTGTTCATAAATGAGCCATCTCGCTTAAATATTGATATAATTCCCTATCAGGAGGAAATATAAAACCTATTTCCTTTTTCTATAAGTGATGTCCTTGTGCTCTTTATTTCTTCATTTCCTCTGTAGTTTAATTGGTATTGTTACAAGGGGAGTGAAATGACTGAAGGAAGAAAGGTGATTGAGATGGATAGTTTGGTTTTATCTGTCTCCACCCTTGTTCTAGATTAGTGGAGATAAACTTGGCTGACCTTTAGCTATTTTTAACTTCCCTGGCCCCTCACTTCATTTCGCAAAAGGCATCGCAGGGGCGCAGAAATTACACGCTTTCTCTTCAGTTAGTTCTTCTTCGTGTATTACTTATTTGCTCGATGTTCCGTTGTAAGTGTATTATTAAAATTAATAAGAAGAGATGGGTGAAGACTAAAGTGATTAATTCTTTTAAAGATTTTAGGTCATGTCTAATGAATGAAATATGTTTTTGACGTTGTTAATAGTTTATTTATGACATATCTATTTTGACGTTGTTACTGGTTTTAGAATGATTTATTTTTAATTTGTTCCCATCATTTATTTATTTCCTTACTTCCTTTCCTCACTTGGCTATCTTTCCCTGTTGGAGCCCTCGGGCTTATAGCATCTTGCTTTTCCAACTAGGGTTGTAGCTTGGCTAATAATAACAATAATAATAATAATAATAATAATAATAATAATAATAATAATAATAATAATAATAATAATATAAATAACAACAACAATATTAAGATACATCCAATTATCCGTGACATTAAATAACTTGACAACACGACTGTGGATATTCCAATTGGTCCAAAAGTCATTTTTCCTGTTGCAATGGTATTTTGAAATGTTCAAGTAAAAATACAATTAAAATCACCTTCAGTTATATGAGACATTTGACACGTTTTGTTTTATTTTTTCGATAAGCTCAGTGCTGAAGTGAATGTCAATAAATAGGTTTGAAAGCGTTGGGAAATACAATTTAGAAGGTAATAAATTAATGTTTGTGGAGAAGATGCTTCTAAAATAGATATTTGATAAGCAAGTAAAATGTTTATTTAAAAACTTATTTTTTTCCTATAATTTTGTACTCCATGTAATGTTCATATAGGTCCAATGTTCCTTGGACCATGTGGTTATTTCCAGATGGATTTCAAGTCATGGTGTAATTATAATGATAATGTTTAGAAAAAGTACGACCCTTAACAAAAAAAAATCAATTAGCCCTGAAAGCGAAATTTAAACGAAGTTAATAATTATGACACCAAAACGTATAATGAATTCCCGAGAATTATAATATATTATACGTAAAGTCCTAAATGATCTTCTCAGGGTAACGTATAAATTCTCTTAGGATTAATTTTTAAATTTATCCATGACGATCTTTTCGAAGGACGCCGTAGGGATAGCGGGACAGCCTTTTGGGAGATGATCTGGGAGGAATTTAGGATACCTTTCGGCTATACTTAATGATTGGGAGTTCTTAATTATGTTATAGTAATAACATTGACATTACATTAGGAAGAGTAATTACTTTTTGATGTATAATACTCGTAGAATTAACTACTTTTGTTGGTAATCTCATCAATTTCTTATGAATGTTTTTAACGAACGTGTGAAGTTGTTTCATTATGGAAGTTTCTTTTGTAATTATGGAACTTGACCAAATTGGATGTGCTTATAAATAATTGAATTTTCTTAATTTTAAATTTACTCAATTATAAATTTAGCGAAATTTTGTTCAAACATTGATTTTGAAGTTATTTCTTTATGCGTTATTGGTTAACCCTGGTGTCCTTATTACTACTGACAATTCCATCACTAATATATTAACGTAGACGATAGCAGTAGCATTCTTTGTATCTCTTGCGCCTTTGCGTGTGGATGCTTCTAGAATGAACTAGAAGGCATTATGTAAATTATTACTTGCATTTTTTTAAGCAAGGTCATTTGCATTTGGTTTTTGACCTAAACTAATTCATTGTTTATTTTTAGTAAACAATTCAACTATTTGAATATGAAGCCTCTCATCAGGAAATATATATATATTTAAAATATTTTTACATATAATCACCTAGATCGAGTTTGACGCTTCCATCCGTTACGAAGGTAATAAAATAATGAAATGAAGGTAACCCAAAGGGGGTTGCATGCAATACCGGTCGACCTTGAGAGCATCATCCCCGTCTGGCATTGTCTTTGCAATTTAGCATTGCGTGAGAACGTCTAATGGATGCAGTATCATTGGTGCAGACGCTCGCGAAATGAGGGACTTAAGATATCCTTTTAAGTAAAGTCTGCTGTTCTAATTTATTGACAAGGGTTTTGCAATTCGATGCGCGCAAGAAGGTAGGTTGCGGTCCTCTCTCTCTCTCTCTCTCTCTCTCTCTCTCTCTCTCTCTCCATTTTTGCGTGTGTATACCAACAACACACACTCTCTCTCTCTCTCTCTCTCTCTCTCTCTCTCTCCATTTTTGCTTGTGTATACCAACAACACTCTCTCTCTCTCTCTCTCTCTCTCTCTCTCTCTCTCTCTCTCCATTTTTGCTTGTGTATACCAACAACTCTCTCTCTCTCTCTCTCTCTCTCTCTCTCTCTCTCTCTCTCTCCATTTTTGCTTGTGTGTACCAACAACATACGTGAGAGGAATTTTGATTGTTATGAATGTTACTCAGTCTTATTAGATATATGTTTGTACAGATGCACTGTAGGCCCGAATACTGCAATACTGCATTTTTTTATTTAGCCATGTATAGCGTTTTATACTGCATATGTAATTATTTGCAAGAAAGTTTTAAATGTATATTAATGAGAAGGTTCATTTTCTTTTTAGTAACAGCTTATTCAACATAAGATAGAGATTCGGAATTTAATTTTCTTTGAAGAAATATTCCTGCTTACTTTTTATATGACGACTATAATAAATTTTGATTATGTGTCTTATTTATAGGATACTTATTTCATAATTTTCCATTTTTATTAAACATTTTAATCTTTTTACCTCCTGTGAAATAAAAAAAAAAAGGAAATTTTAGATATATGAGAATAGACGGACGAAAAGAAAAGGGAAACGATCATCATACGTGACATTTATTTTTTCTTAGTGGCCATTAATGGCCGTTGCCTTGATTCGTCTCACAGCTGCATGTAACCTTAACCCTTTGGTGAGAATTGTTTCATGCTACGATAACTGGGAACTGGAGGCTAATGATGATGTTCCCATCAGAGCAGAGAATGGAGTTGTACACCTCATTTGTCCCATGAGAAAATTGCTGAAATGGAAATGTGTAAGTCCTCGTGTGAATAGATTAAAGGTACTCTCTCTCTCTCTCTCTCTCTCTCTCTCTCTCTCTCTCATATGTGAGAATGCAATTTATATTCTTATTTCGTATTTTACTGAAATGATGGTCTCTCTCTCTCTCTCTCTCTCTCTCTCTCTCTCTCTCTCTCATATGTGAGAATGCAATATATAATCTTATTTTGTATTTTACTGAAATGATGGTTGGTCGAACGTTGCTTTTCATGATTAAATGTGTTTGGGTATTTTAGCATTATATTCCTAGAAATTACGATTCAGGTTCTCTTCAACTTCATTTTATCGCAAACATAATTATTGTAAATCTCCCTATAAGAGATCGTGAATTCTTACGATTGAATTAAACGCATTACTTCTCACAGTCGTAAAATTTGAAAGAACGATTACTGCCAGATACCTCAACTGAGTTTCTAATTGAAAAATAATTTCATGATTATTTATTGCATTTTTCACGTCTTTCCGGAGGGAGTCTTCAAAGATTAGAATGTTAAACTTTTGTAATGCGTTTCACATTTGATTTTTATCAGGGTATCCTGCTTGGCTGTTCGAAGGATTAGGTCTCTTGTTTGTTGTATTTAATTTGAGTTAAGTTTCTTCTTGCTAGTTGGTCGCTGTTTTGAATATGTCTGTTAATTTCTGAAGCTTTTATTTGCCTGTTAATTATTCAATTAAATACAGTTAAAAGCTACTTTGAAAATTACCTGTAATCAAAGCATTAAAATTCATCGTGTTCTTGGTATCAGTTGCTAATAATGTAATGCTTTTTAAAGTGCCTTCATGATTCACATTTTGTACATAATGAATTTTTTTTTTTTTTTTTTTTTTTTTTTTTTTCTTTTTTTTTTTTTTTTTTTTATTAAGGCTATAGACGTAGAATTTAAATTATGTGCTGGTGTCTTGGATGCGCATACGTCGCATTTTTCACGTATAGTCATGAATGGTGATTAGGTTTTTGTTTATTTCACAATTATTAACACATATCTTTATGACACCAAATTTATGTGGCGTATTATCATATTCATCATTGAATGGGCTCCACCTGGAGTTTTGTAGTACAAGAAGCTTGATTATATTTCATGAATATTTTCATGGAATTTGCAGGTCAATTGTAACCATATTTTTTTGTTAAACTAGATTTCCCTCGAATATAACTACAGTAGATGTTTTGAAAATATACATTCATGTTTCATTACCATAGACAACAAACACACAGCATCCGTCATTTTTAACAATCAAGAAGTAAATTACAAATATCAGCACGAGCCGACCAAACCCCCCCCCCCCCTCAAAAAAATGAAGTTATTTAAATTATAATCGCTTCATCAGAAAAATTCCATCTCTCTCTCTCTCTCTCTCTCTCTCTCTCTCTCTCTCTCATGTTAAGCATAACCAATCGGATGTCTGAGAAAACTGTAATCGCTAATTACGGTCGTTTTTCTCAGGCGTATTCCCTGGCCTCCCTGGCTGCGAGCGTCTTGCCATGCCCTTTGACTAATTACTTCATTACTTTATTAAACGCGTTATCATTATTCACTTCGAAGGGCGGAGGCGATGGATAACTCATTTTTATAGGGATCACTTTATAGGGGGGAGAAAAAAGATATTAAAGAAAACCACTATTTTAGTATTTGTCTTTCACTATCTTAATTTTTGTCTTTCCAGATAAGTTAAGAAAACTATTATAGGATTAGTTTCTTTGTGTTATTGAAATTGTTACGATGCGCTTGGAAAAGTCACAAACTCTGTGCTATATGCCCATAACCATTGCTGCTCGAAAAATGAAAAATAGAGGATCTTTAGTTAAGATTAGTTATTAAGTGGAACAGATAATGATCGTAGAAGTTTCTTTTTCGTCAGCAGCAAGATATTGAGATGAAAATTAAATTGAGTACAGTCTTGTATCTCATTGCTTGCTTGATTGATTACTATAGATTATTTTCAAGGGGTTAACTACTGCACTGTAATTGTTCAGTGGCTACTTTCCTCTTGGTAAGGGTAAAAGAGACTTTGCTATGGTAAGCAGCTCTTTTAGGAAAAGGACACTCCAAAATCAAACCATTGTCTTCTACCCTTGGGTAGTGGCATAAACTCTGTACCATGGTCTTCCACTGTCTTGGGGTAGAGTTCTCTTGCTTGAGGGTGCACTCGGGCACACTATCCTATCTTATTTCTCTTCCTCTTGTTATGTTAAAGTTTTTATATTTTATATACGAAATATTTATTCTAAAATATTTTATTTTATTTTCCCTTGTTTCCTCTCCTCACTGGGCTATTTTCACTGTTGGAGCCCCTGGGCTTATAGTATCTTGCTTTTCCAACTAGGGTTGTAGCTTAGCAATTAATAATAGTAATAATAATAATAATACGATATGAAATTAGCTTGGAGCGAGATGAAGCTTCATAAATTGATAAAAAAAAAGATAGATAATAATAATTGGGTGAAATATGAAATAGGGAGTTCTCTCATATGGTTTCAGATGAGGAAATTTGACCATTTAATTTTGACCTTTTCATAATAAGGTTAAGGTCCACCACGGAAATGACGACGACGATGATGATAAAAAGCCATCTGTGGAGTACGAATATTCGTATGATTTATGCCCTAATATTTTCCCAGGAATGGTTCATGAATGTCAAGAGGTGGTTTTTATGTCATTACCCTTTATATCTTTA
>NC_090768.1:9450913-9473413 GCF_036898095.1 Palaemon carinicauda
CCTGTGACACAGATCTACCGGAAGTGATGGGTTGTATAGACCGCCAAAGAGGGGTCATTTGGACAGATAATTTTGTCATGGAGGTCGTAAAAGAACATGTGGGAGGAGAAGATCGTCAAGTGATACAGAATGACCGTTTAATTACCCCCTTTTTGCTTGGAGTCTTCCTCTGTCTCAAATAGGGTCTTTTCGTCATGTTTTCAGGTAGAAGTTTTGATTTTGGAAAAGAAAGAAGACAGTGGATGTTTCTGAATTATAGTACTCTTCCTTATGTCTTGGCATAAGGGAAATTTTATAAGGTTCGCCAATATAGATAATAGCATATCTCAGTGAACGAAATATACTCACAATTCAGTTGAAATGATTTATCGACGTCAGAATGCTCGTAATCAGGGTACTTAGTTATTTGTGATATTTATTTGATCTTAAAATATGATTTGAGAGTTTGAAATACTTTTTTCATTATTTCTTCACCTTAGTTTTAAATACCTATAATTATTATTCATCCTTTACCATACCTTTTAAATAAGCATTCAATTGCAAGATGGAAGGAAACACACTTTGAAGTCTAAAACATTACTCGGATAAACTAAATCAAGACTTTTATGAAGACGTCCAAGATCCTCACGTCGAGAGACGTGACAACCTTTCGGGAGGGTACCGTCAGTTCTTTGATTCCTCTGATGGTTTGATTGACAAGTCGGCTTCGCGATTAACCAATTATAGGATGTTATTGGGGGAGTCGAAGAGGACTGGAAATTAGATGTTAAGGGCGGGCCAGAGAAGTGAAAATAGGTGGGTCGAGATCCATAGCAGGTGGGTGGTAAAGGACCGAACAGGTTATTGGAGAGCCTGGAACCAATTGATGGATGGGTTTTCATCTTGGGGATTTGTTATAGGCAGGCGTCTGAGAGCTCTCTCTCTCTCTCTCTCTCTCTCTCTCTCTCTCTCTCTCGAGGTGAGGATGGCAGGTTCATCCTTGCCAAGATTCTTGGACATGATGTGTCCTACTATGCGAGCGGCATTTTTAGATTTATTTCAGAAGCAGGTCTTCTGAAAACTATTTAACTATTATAATGACTTCTTAACTTTTATGGTTTTAATTGAATTCTCTTTTATTTTTCATATATAATAAATGCTATCGGCGTCAATTACCTTAGATGTCAGGATGCCAGAAAACTTTCAATCGATCAATCAATCAATCTCTCTCACAGTCCCATTGCGGTAATTGGCACGTTGTTTGGGTATTGTACACAACGTTGCTAGGTGGTTGGTAAAGTATTTCGTGTAGTGTTTATTAGATAGTAATTGTATACCGATATATTGTATTGAATTATATTTGAAAGGGGAAAATTATAGGAATATTCGTACCAGTATTTCATATTCCAGTAAGAAAAAACAAATTTACCTAACCTTTTTTTATGATGCCCATGTATTGAAACTCGATTATCTAATTTCTTTTACTATATCAAGAGACTTCCAGGAACGTTTCCAGTGTTTATATTGTGTTATTAAACTAAGATTGTATTTGTATTTATAAGAACAGGTAAAACCAGGTCATGATTTATTCATCCTTTCGGCAAATTGCGTAAAAGCCCTTCAATCTTTTTTAAAACTCCCTTTCCCCTACTTTACCCGATAATATTCTCCCATCTTCCTATCCATTAGAATATCAAAAGAAGCAAATTATGATCTCGTTCGATAGTATTTTTTTTCTAATGGACCACAGGTGAAATACACTCCCCCCATAGATAAAGACCTCACATCAAAGGCTCGGCTGAAGGTAACTTTTAAGACCCAACAGTCTTTCATGGGTCGCTAACCACGCCCCGCCCCCTTAACAAAAGCCATCGAGAAGCCTCAACGCCCACACTCTGGCTCTCACGCGCCTTATACCCGCCCCCCCCCCCCTCTCTCTCTCTCTCTCTCTCTCTCTCTCTCTCTCTCTATGCAAACACATTTTATATATACTGTATATATATATATATATATATATATTTTGTGTATATGCGTGCATGTATATACATGATACATGTATATATATATATATATATATATTGTGCATATGCGTGCATGTATATACGTGTATATATACATGTATATATATATATGATATATATATATATATATATATGTATAGATATATATATATATATATATGTATAGATATATATATATATATATATATGTATATGTATATGTATATATATATATATATGTATATGTATATATATATATATATATATAATGATCATTTAACACTGATACTCGGACTTATTTTTTTTCAAGTAAGCCACATACAGTATACTCTTTAATGTCGAATTATCTGTGCCACGGGATCACAGACCCATGGGGATGTTCCTTTAATGATAGATATTGGTAATTGTTTACAACACCACGCTCTCCATTTACTCCAAAGTAATGCAATCCTGCAGGGCTCATCTTCTTGCACAGTAATTAGGTGGTTATTTAAATTCTGGGAAAGTAATTATTAGCAAGATATATTGGGGAAGGGGTTATAAAAAGAAAATAGCTCGGTTTCCTCACCAAACGACTTGGAACTGACATGTCAACATAGTCAAGCAAACAGAATTCATGATGCCAGCGTACATAAACAGAAGTTCGTGATGCCGTGATTAATCAAAAGTGTCACTATTTGTAAATTGCATATTTTATGGACACTTTTGAGTAACTAATCCAGTTTTAATTAAGTATGTTTTGAATATACAGTATATCAAATGTACGCTGGCATCACGAATTCTGTTTGCTTGACTATGTTGACATGTCAGTTCCAAGTCGTTTGGTGAGGAAACTTGAGATATTTTCTTTTTATAACTCCTTCCCCCTTTTCTCAACATATCTTGCTAATTATTACTTTCCCAGAATTTAAATAACCTAATTACAGTGCAAAAAGATGAGAACTGCAGGATTGTATTATTTTGGAGTAAATGGAGAGTGTGGTGTTGTAAACAATTACCCAAATATTTGTGCCCGGTAAGGATTTGAACCTGTAAACCATAAAAAATGAGGGTATGTAATAGTATCACACTAGAATTTAATATTAAAGAGTATCAGTGGCCTATATGATATAAATGAATTTATAAAACGGCCACATGCGCTACCTACAGCGGTAAGGGTGGAAGTAAGCTGCTTTCGATTCCAAGTACAACTCTAAGCAACTCTAATCTCTCTTTACAGCTTGGCAAAAGGTTCGAATCCTTTGTTGGGCAGAAATATTTATCGCTACAGGATTTTCTCCTATTGATCTGTGATCCTGTGGCAGAGCGAATTCTATATTAAAGGGTATTTAGGACTTATTTGAATATATTTATTCATAATTATGATTTCAGTTTACCATAAGAATAGCATACAACCTAAAGGAATCGTATACAACTACTACTATAATGCCGATTTGGTGTGTGTAATAGAGTACCGTTGCTTATTCATTCAGTCTCTTGATGGCTGAATGCACTTACATTCAATACCTGAAAATGACCGAATGGATGATTCATTGCCATTCGATTTTCACAAAAGCATGGGTTTAAATCTTGGCTGTTGTAGGCTTCTCTTTGGATGTAAATTACCTCTGGCTTGATATTCAAGTGAAATACAATGAGAGAGAGAGAGAGAGAGAGAGAGAGAGAGAGAGAGAGAGAGAGAGAGAATATGTTATACCCTGGATATAAAGATATATTTCCAACAGGAAACTTTGGAAGCGATTTATTTGCTTCTATGTCATTGTTTTTTTTTTTAATTGGTCTTTAAAAGGTTGAAACTGCAAGCTTGCTTTGTTGATCTAATAATTTCATTTTTGTAAAATATTCCGTTTAATTTGGTGTAGTTTCCATTAAAACATTTACAACTTGCAAAAGTAGGTCACTTAAGATAGAATACCGTTTTGAGACCCATTTGAATAGATTTTTTTTATTGTTTTATGTTCAATTTATACCAATCTTGAAAACTCGTTCAATCAGACCATATCAGTTCATTCACCTTATCCATTTTTTTCCTCGCCACACACAAAGATGCCCTTTAGTTTGCCTGGCCCTAAAAATGTTTATCTCCATCCTTTTAAAAACTGTTTTGGTTTTTGTCACCCTCTGGGTAGTTATTTTTTAGTTTAGTTTCTGATTTTCACTTTTTACATTTTCCTTACATTGCATTTACGAGTTCTAAAGGAATGGACTTTAAAAAAGGCTTGGTAGATGTATTAGAATAAATCTGAAGATATTTATACACGAGTCGAATACAACGAGAAAATCGTGTATTTTTTTTTTTTATCTGAGATCCTCCTTAAGCTATAAACTTAAGCTTTGTGAATTAGATAGCAATCAGACATAGCCCAGTCATATCGGATCCTTTAATAGAATGCTCACGAAGAAATAATCATCTGGGAAGAATAATGGTTCGGTGTTCTTGTCAGAACAACCATCGTTGTCCTGAGGGGAGGCTTTAAGTTGATTATAAGAATGCAAGACCCCAGAATTCTTCATCTTGCGCAACGCTGCCTTGTATCTGGACCTCCAGACGCACCCATTTAATTCCAAGCTTCCAACCATCTAAATTGTAAGGTACCATAATGCTCCACCCTCTGGCTGCCCTCTGACCCTTCCAGATCCTACGCACAGCAGTCCCTTGGTCTCTATCAGTCATATTTTTTTTTCTTGCTCTAGAATGCCATGCCCATGTCCACTCATCCCCCATACCCTCTAGGATCTATTTTGTTGCCAAGCTCCCCAGAGATGATTATCCTTTTAGAAGTTATTGTTGACAAAACTTTTGTCATCATCATTAATGTTATTTACGAGTGACGTGTCTGGAGAGAGCTCAAGAGATGCCCTTTTATAAAGAGACTTTGTTGCCATTTGGTGTTTCTCCACTTGGTCGATGGCCTCGTTCCGGCGTCTCTCCATTCGCTCACATGTCCATCACCTTCCCATACGCCCTCATCTTCCCTGATATTATCTCCCGCCCACATTTCCCCGCCCTTATGCAAATACGGTTGCCATCTTCCCTAGTCCCTTATAACAACAGCACAACACCTGCCTCGCTCCCCCCCCCTCCCCCACCCTCAGTGCCTCGCCAGGGGATTAATATCAGGGGGAAGAAAGGAAGAGACCTTGTAATGATATTCACTCTCTCTCTCTCTCTCTCTCTCTCTCTCTCTCTCTCTCTCTCTCTCTCTCTCTCTCTCTCTCTCTCTCTCTCTCTCTCTCTCTCTCCAGGAAATTTTAATCGTCTGGTTTCTTAGCTATGTAGTTTTAATATAGTGTTGCTAAAGAAAACGTTGGATAATTGATAGCCTATCATCATTATATGTGTAAATATATATATATGTGTGTGTATATATATATATATATATATATATATATATATATATATATATATATATGTATGTATTAAAATAATAATAATAATAATAATAATAATAATAATAATAATAATAATAATAATAATAATAATAATAATGATAAAAGTGACATCGAGTTTGATCCATACTGTTGAAGGCCGTAGTGACATCGTTGTATTGCAAATATCTAGGTCATTTAGATTAAGACATATTTCGTCTGGTCATTGCTTATATGACCCCTATTGTGAAACCAAGCAACGTTTGCTTCCGTGCTTTCATGACATTATGTGAACTGTGTACAAAAGGCTTGGGAAAGGTGACCTCATCCTAAGAATAAGTTTGTAATAACCTACCACTAATAGGAATAACCTGGTGTAAGCTGTAATGGGCCACAAGGAGGCATCTAAAACCCAATAGAGTCAATGCGAGGTTCGCATCATACCAATGTCTAAAACGAGAGATGCCTAAATTAGGTATTGCTGTAAGAATATTTCAAAAGACCCATATTCTGAATTAGAAACTGATTCATTGATGCATATTTTCCCTCTCTTCTTTGCCTTGTTTCATTGATACGGTAACCCGGAAGGAATTTGATATTATGCAATTGCTGCTGCCTGACGAAAATTACTTTTAGGTATCCTTCACTTCTCATTCTTTATTTTAATGGCCTTACAGTTTAGTCCTCTTTTGTTGCAGTTTTTTTTTCCGTATGGCTCATATATCTCGATGTTTTCATTCATGGCTTTATCTTGCGTTGTTAACATTCGTATAGTAAATTTGGAAGAATGCGAGCATTTGTATCCCTATTAAACTACACTATCCATTTCCCTATTGCTCGCACTTCTCTCACAAGTTTTCATAATGAGAGTATATAGCATGTTTTCTTCGTTGTTAAGTGTTTGGTAAAAGGCCAATTGTCTTTAATTCCTTTTGATTTTAATTAACCACGTATCTATGCCCTCCTCAATAGTTGCCATACTCACGGCCAAAGTATACACTTAGACCTTTTCCATAATGTAGTTGTCCTTATGCCGGATCTCCATTTACCTTGTTTATGCATTTCTCTCCTTGGTTTATTCTGGCGTCCCTCCCCACCAGGTGGACCACCCAACTCGACGAAGAAGACATAAGCTCTCCTTGTAGAGCCGGAGTCGGGGCTGTATAATTACAGCAGTGTTACCCCCTTTGCTGATGAGTTAATTTACTCAGTACTCATTTCGTTGTCCTTTGTGGACCCTCAGGGACGCTAGGTGAGTGTGTGGAAAAGAATATGGGAGAAACGACCTTTTATATATATATATATATATATATATATATATATATATTTATATATTGCGTATGAATAGATATGCTATGGATTCTTTAGGTGTTTTGAATAAGCAAGATTATGATATGTTGAAATAAGCATTCACCATTTCGCAAAGGAAAGTGAAGTTTGTTTCACAGTCGATTATTCACAGAACAATCCCAAATCTGTTCATATTCTTTCAATTATATCTCTCCGACGTTTTGTAGGTTGATACGATTGAGGTGACTTTATCAGTACATGCGTCTTGTTTGTAAACTACTTGTAAATTGTTATTGGAATGGGTGTATTGAGCGATTTTGACCAACTAACCTAGGTGATTTTTACATGTTTAAAGCAAAAACCAATATGGCATGGATCGTATAATCAATAGGAATGTACACAGAAAGATAGACTAATATGTATACGTTCGGAAGTCAGCATATGGAAACACGATATCGCATGACTGGTCTCATAATTCATTCCGAGTATACTCTGATTTGGGGCTGCACAGCAAAATGAACTACACAGAAGAGAGTCGGGGAGAGATAAACTAAAGAAAGCTAGTCATGATGCTCATTGTTGATTTAATTGTAGTGTGTAAGTGATTACGCCCTTATTTACCTTCCAGCTTTGAAGGTCTGGTTAGCAAGGAGTCGAGACTTAATCACCGGGAAGGCAAAAACGAACGCCAATTTGGTTAGATATATATATCTGTTTTCGGTGCACATATTTTAAGACCACATGATTCATGGACGAGAAGTATTGAAAATTGTTGCAATGAGTTTTAACGTATGTGGAACGAGACTGTTTTCTGTGAAGCATAAATTGTAAAAGTTGCGGGACCAGAATTGTCTGACGCGATAGATTGAATGAAGTGATTTGTTTTATTTGCTTATTTAAGGGTCGTTATTTTTAATGTTTTTTGTTTTATAAGATTTAATAGAGTATTAAGAGTCCAACCGGTGCAGTCTTCGCGTGCAAGCGCGATCATCTAGGAAAATTTAGGTAAACTTCCAAGTTCCTGTTTAGAGAGATACTGGTTATGTTTCCAGTCTGTTAGTTGATGTCCCGATAAGAGTGAGTTATTCTTAGTCTCCACATCTCGTTAATGTAAGTCTTTTTATAATGACTTAGTTTTTATCCGTTGCTTGAGGATCCCGATACATTTAACGATTTCTTATCCCCATTGAGTGATTCTTGGAGGCATTATTAACGGCAATTATTAAGCCTTAATCTAGGCTTCTTTTTCCAAAGTATTAATTACCAGGGATTCAATTTTGGCCAGTGGCCTAAAGCTACCCGCCATTATGCTTGACGAGTATTGTCTTAATTACATAGTGTTCGAGACTTGGTCATTAAAATTCATGGATGTATTATCATGCCGTCGATCGCAAGCTTCGCTGATCGGATGTCTATGAAATTTTGCACGTTTTTTTTTTCTTTTCTTTTTCTTTTTTTTTTGGTAAAGAAAAATCACATCTCTTCTCTCCTCAGGAAAGGGGAAAAGGAGTTGAAGTCGTTTTGAAAAAAATTAAAAGCTCCAGTAACTATGAACAACCTAGTTATCATTGATAGGTAGAAGTTCAGTCATATGGTGACTTTCGTTAAAAAAGAAAAAAAAATACATTTGCTTAAATGCAGTTTAGTGATAATATCTACACTAAAATGAAAGAAAAAAATAAGAAGGAAGAAAGGGTGAAAGTGTACGTCCAGCTCACACTACCCGCCTGATCTTCCAAGCATTCTCATATTTCAAGGGAAGTTACTTCACCGGTGTTGTCACCTATCTCAATAAAGGGATTCATAATACTTCTCTCTGTTTTTACTGTTATGGGATTCTTTTGAAAATTACCTGTTAACGGTTAGCGAAATTGAATCTTTAGTAGATTAATGTTCATAACAGATTGGAGGCCAATTACCAAGACTGCTTCAGTAGTTATTATGGTTATGATGCAATCCTAGCTTGTTGTTCAATTATTAAGACAAGTTGCTAATGAAAGGAAATTAATTTGTGAAAACTAATGAATAGAAAAAAACTTGTCTAATCTGGATTCCTTAAACTATTCGTATTGTCAAGTAGTTTAAGTCAGAGGCTAGGAGTTTCTTTTAGAAATTTAATTGATATCTATTTCCAATATCATTGATACTATATAATGATTTTAATTGTGAGTATGCAAAACTATATGGTAGTGGAGAGGGGTGTCAATGATAATTGTTCTTGAGGGAGTGCTGTGCATTTGGCCTTATAACCTTCTTAACTTAATGTAAACGAAGCTGACTAAGAATTGAATTCAAAAGCCACTCCATGATTCATTAAGCTAGATTTTAGCTAATTTGATATACTTATTTATAGATGTAACCTCTAGTAATAAGGTAAGATATTGGTGATGAAGTAATTAGACATATAAGCTACTGGGATCACTCTCTCTCTCTCTCTCTCTCTCTCTCTCTCTCTCTCTCTCTCTCTCTCTCTCTCTCTCTCATTAGACGTTGTTCATAAATTCTAATTACGTTCATGGTATCTTTAAGATTACTTATGATTAAAAGATGCTTCCAAACAGACAGTGGACAAGAGAGACCGGTTTGAACTCGAATAAATCCCAGTAGAAGTGCCTTCTCAAAATATGACCTGGAAGACATCTTGAATGAATAGTTGGAGCCGGGAAGGATGCGGTGACAAAACCACCAAACTTGTCCTGTAAACACTTACAGCCTTGGGAAGGACCACATATCGTTACGCTTACCTCGCCAACCATGATAACATTATCCTAGGAGATCTCGGGGTTATCTTAATCCACGGGGGGGGGGGGGGGGGGTGTCATATTATCTTGACCCCATCTTGAGTTTAATCTGGACCCCAATCTTGACCCTAGTCTTGCCCTTGCCCGACGCAAGGGGACTGGATTTCATGACTGACGTATACTTCATTCATGTTTAAGAGAATCTCCCCCTTTCCAAGAGTCAAAAAAGTTTCTATATACTGTTTTCTTGTATATGAGTATTTAAAAAGGTCTTATTTATAACTACTGTATATGCTAGTAAATGATCAACCTGTTAATTTGTTCATGCTGAATAAAAGGTACCCTACATTTCGTATAACTGTGAAGATATAAAATCTACGCGGTGTCGCGCTTTGATGTGTAAAAAAGTATGGAGATAGCACATGCTAGTCGAGACAAGCCAAACTTGGACATGAAATCCGCACTGACTATATTTATGGCAAAATCGTTGCTTCCAAACTAACAATTTAACGTTCGACTTCCAAAAATGACTTGAGGGGAGGTATAAAAAACCGTAAAAGTTAGGAGAAAGCCTAGAGAATACCTGAAGGCACGTCGACCGGTTTACTGTTCCGTTGAAATTTGTTTGTGAAGAGACTCTTACAAAACTAACAAGCAAACTAAGTAATTTTTTAGGGGTCCGTGTAGAAAAGGTTGCCATCAGTCATTGGCTAGTGAATTCTGGTCGAGCCAACGGTACTATATGGAAAGAGAAGGAATGTTTTCTCTCTTTTCGGGGGGTTTCGCTTTAAGGCAGTTAGTCTCGAGTTCCTGAAATTGTAGGATGGATTGATTTTTAGTTTTTAAATGTGTTTGTCTCATCTGAATGGACCGGGAAAGGAATAAAAGCTACTTACAATTATCATCAAAACTTACCAAAAAAGGATAACTGAAAAAAAAAACGAGACAAAATGGATGGTAAAAATATTCCTATCTGAATGGATATCTTGAGTATGGAATGATATCTCGTACCATACCATGATTTTTTTTTCACCTTTTTTCCTGCATTGCATAGGCTTTTGTATTCCTTTATACTCCAAAACTTGAATGAGCTAACAGAAATTTAATGTGTCAGTAATCGCCATTCAAGGTGTTTATCGTAGCTATAAAATCCTTATTTGATTGTGCTATAGTGATAAATTATCCCCACTGTGGTAATTACACTGTGCAGTCACGACGACACATCAGGACCCTCGGTAAAGCTTCTCCTTGTTGTTGTTTTTTTAACGCTTCATAGATTTCTTCCAATCCAACAATGTGTAATCTGTAATCGTTAGTGGAGAATGTAGATGCTGAAAAATATTACTTGTTAATGTATCATGTTGTATGTAAAGTTCTTTATATAAGTATATTTAAAGGACCTCGGCTGTATGGTTCAAGAATTTGAGCAATATCTCAAAATCTTTCATGAAAATATCTACCCATAGGGTATATGAGTGACAATTCTAAAAGAATTAGGTGTTAACATCGGAAGAGCGTATTGCGTCAAGGTTTTTTCGTCTTCCTCTTTGATGAATATTAATATCGAGCTTTCGTTTTCTGGAAATGAGAGATGACCTCTTTCTAAACAAATTATATACATTATTACATACATTTGAAGTTGGTTTTGGGGTTCTTTTTTCCTAGTTTCTCACTTAACTGTTAAATGTAAATACAGTATTTACCTAACCGTTGAGAAACATATGAAGGTCCAGTTCATTCCTAAGATAAATTTAAGCTTGTCAGTATACCAACAACCCTTTTACTTGCTTTCAAATAATAGCCCTAAGTTTTCGTAACTCAATAACCAATTCTCACCTTCTAAGAACCAATCATCTTTCTCTTGCTGGAACTCGTAAATGGCTGTCTATTATTCACAGAGAACTTTAACCTAACTGTTAAGTGGTTGTTCCCTGTATGCTGCTTCTAATAAGAATATTGGATATTGTTCTTGTTGATAAGTTTATGGCTATAAATATTGTTGGCTGTGCTTTCTGCAATTGTCTCTTGATATTTTTTGTTGGTACATCGAACGTCGCTTTTAGTTAGTTTTTCTTCTTCTTCTTCTGATATTAATATTATTGACTGTGCGATGTCTGCTACCTTATTTCCCACGTATGATGTTTCCATCTAGCTCTTTATTCGGAATCACTATCTACAATTAATTATCGCATATGCATGCTCTAACCATGATTCTTGGATCTTATTTTCTAACATTCCAACTATCCCCTGCTTCTCTTGCGTTGTGTTGGCTTCTTTCTTCATCTATTATGTAAGGTCTCGAAAGTGTTCCCATATCATTGCTCTATAATTCAGTAGATGTTCAATGAGACACTTTCAACATACTCTTCATTTTCCCTCCCCGATCTTCATTTCTGTATTGTATAAATGAAGAGGTTTGTCTCTTGATACGAATATTCTATTTTTTTCTTAATTGTATACCTAAAAATGCTAAATAAACTGAATTTACAGTATTCTGTTTTTTGTGTATATATATTGTATGTGTATAAATATTTATCTATAGTTGATAGTTGGATTCCTCTCGGAAATCGCAATTTAAGTAAAAATAAAATGGTTAATGCTGCTATCATCATCTTTATTTGGTAGCTTTCGATATAACTTCTGTCATCATCAGCCTATTTATGTATATATATATATATATATATATATATATATATATATATATATATATATATATATATATATATATATATATATATATATATAATGTGTGGGTGTGTATATATGAAATTTATTTACATTTTTGTGTATATTCATATATTCATCTACTGTATATATCTACAGTTAGAATCAAAAGAACCCCGACACTCGGGAGAAATCTTTCATCAGATGTCTCTTGTGTTCCCATGACAAAACAGACAAGGTGTTGCTCTTCTTACTACTACTACGAAATGGGCAGAGCCTTCTCCAACCTTAGCGAACCAAAGACAGTAAAGGGATGTCTTTCTTAGCAAAGGGCTGTCTGTTAGCAAAAGCATACAGAAGTTACAAATCGAGTTGCCATATTTCAATTCTTTAGCATCGTAGATGCGAAAATGCTTTCTCTATATATCTTTTCTTGTCTGATGTTTCCTCAGTTTCTGTGGTGGTGTAAACACTGCTGAGGTATTCGTCTCACTAAAAACTGCTTGGGTCGGCACTCATGGAATTGGGTCTCACTTGCGAAAAGATCTAGTCCTCTTATTTTACATAGTAAATCTTCATCATCTAGTTAAATTTTCGTTTCTTAATGTTTTTATACGCATCTAAGTGGAACTTCTGCAAGCTATGTATATTACCAGAATCCTTTACCTTGTCACCTACAAAATATACAGTATTTACCAAATATCACTATTTAACATCCTTTTTTGGCGACTTATTCACTTACATTCAAGCATTTGTTTTTATGCTTAACAATGTGTGGCGACCAATTCATAAACACTCGTCGGCAACTTTTTAGATAAACCAGTAAATAAACAAATGAACAAATAGGTAAGAAAAATAATTAATCTTAACTTCGAACTACAGTGAACAAATACCTTTTTTTCTATAAAAAATTTAAGGCACTTTATCTTTTAAAATGAGTTTGGAATTTGTCAGGAGAAAAAATCACCACTTGCTTATTTGGATTTATTCGTTTGAAACGGATAGAAAAGTTTTGGTATCTATTCCGATATAACGTAAACTTTGGCTAAAAAAAAAAGCGTATGTAACAAGGACGTATTTATAATGTAATATGCAATTACAGATTAGTTATTATTTCCTGAGAGGACTTCGTTTTCAAAGAAATATGTTAAAATCAAGATTTTTTTTTTCTCTTTGTCTGTGTACATTTTGTATCCCTTTAGAAAGACATATTATACTATTGAAATGTTTGCTTTTTTACATGTTTCTTGATATATGGCAATAGTCCCTGCAAAATTCTTTGGAAGTCTGAGTATGATTGACCGCCCATATATAGGCTTAATGTAGATTTATGTGAGGCAGAGTTGAGCGTAGCGTGAAACAGGGGTTTTTGGTCCCCTATGTGAGAACGGCCCCGAATTGAGAATGGAAGTAATAATGTGGTTTCTGGAAGGGTTACAAGATTTCGGTAGGCTTGGATAAATGGATAAATTCTAGGAATTTAGAAGATAAGAAGAACTAATTACGTTTAATAAATCCAAAGAAATATCTTGCAATTCCAAATTATAAAAGGGCTCAGTGCGCGGGCCAATACTCACCTCGACAGAACTCGCAAAATTTACGTTTTGGTCCAATTATTATTATTATTATTATTATTATTATTATTATTATTATTATTATTATTATTATTATTATTATTATTATTATTATTATTACCTCCGCCAAGGAGGTCATGTTTTCACCTCTGTCCATTTGTTTCTCACCAACCTAATTCAAAAAGTTACGGGAGAATTTTGACCAACGTACTACAAATATGTTAGAAACGATGTATTCAGGCCGACTCTCTCTCTCTCTCTCTCTCTCTCTCTCTCTCTCTCTCTCTCTCTCTCTCTCTCTCTCTCTCTCTCTCTCTCTCTCAATGTCATCTAGGCCGGTATAACTCATGTATGGTATTCATAAAAATGAAGGATATCCTTGTAAGCATAAGGTAGAAGTAAAAGGTAATTCTCTGAAGCAAAAGGTAGAAGTATAAGCAAATCTTTCTTTCCATATTCATAATGATTACCTTTTACTTGCGAGGATATCCTCCAAGCAGAAGTAAAAGGTTGACTCGTGCTTCGGGAGCGCTTAGTTACATGTTGGAACTTGTAAGATTTTATTTGTGCTGTCAAAATAAAAAAAGAGTTTAGTATTTATAATACGTAATTAATGCCCTGTTTTTACTTGTATTTAATTAAGTTTACGCATCAGAAAGAACACAGACGCCGGTGCGCCTTCCCCAAAGCCTCGCTGGCGACATCTATCCCCCACCCCTTGCATTAGAAGTTCTTTGACCTCTTTTTAGCTCCCCCCACCCCTTGCATTAGAAGTTCTTTGACCTCTTTTTAGCTCCCCCACCCCTTGCATTAGAAGTTCTTTGACCTCTTTTTAGCTTCCCCACCCCTTGCATTAGAAGTTCTTTGACCTGTTTTTAGCTCCTACACCCCTTGCATTAGAAGTTCTTTGGCCTCTTTTTAGCTCCCCCACCCATTGCATTAGAAGTTCTTTGACCTCTTTTTATCTCCCCCACCCCTTGCATTAGAAGTTTTTTGACCTCTTTTTATCTCCCCCACCCCTTGCATTAGAAGTTCTTTGACCTCTTTTTAGCTCCCCCACCCCTTGCATTAGAAGTTCTTTGACCTCTTTTTAGCTCCCCCACCCCTTGCATTAGAAGTTGTTTGACCTCTTTTTAGCTCCCCCACCCCTTGCATTAGAAGTTGTTTGACCTCTTTTTAGCTCCCCCACCCCTTGCATTAGAAGTTGTTTGACCTCTTTTTAGCTCCCCCACCCCTTGCATTAGAAGTTCTTTGACCTGTTTTTAGCTCCCCCACCCCTTGCATTAGAAGTTCTTTGACCTCTGTTTAGGTCCCCCACCCCTTGCAATAGAAGTTCTTTGACCTCTTTTTAGCTCCCCCACCCCTTCCATTAGAAGTTGTTTGACCTCTTTTTAGCTCCCCCACCCCTTGCATTAGAAGTTCTTTGACCTCTTTTTAGCTCCCCCGCCCCTTGCATTAGAAGTTCTTTGACCTCTTTTTAGCTCCCCCACCCCTTGCATTAGAAGTTGTTTGACCTCTTTTTAGCTCCCCCACCCCTTGCATTAGAAGTTCTTTGACCTCTTTTTAGCTCCCCCACCCCTTGCATTAGAAGTTCTTTGACCTCTTTTTAGCTCCCCACCCCTTGCATTAGAAGTTCTTTGACCTCTTTTTAACTCCCCCACCCCTTGCATTAGAAGTTCTTTGACCTGTTTTTAGCTCCCACACCCCTTGCATTAGAAGTTCTTTGACCTCTTTTTAGGTCCCCCACCCCTTGCATTAGAAGTTCTTTGACCTCTTTTTAGGTCCCCCACCCCTTGCATTAGAAGTTCTTTGACCTCTTTTTAGGTCCCCCACCCCTTGCATTAGAAGTTCTTTGACCTCTTTTTAGCTCCCACACCTCTTGCATTGGAAGTTCTTTGACCTCTTTTTAGCTCCCACACCCCTTGCATTAGAAATTCTTTGACCTCTTTTTAGGTCCCCCACCCCTTGCATTAGAAGTTCTTTGACCTCTTTTTAGGTCCCCCACCCCTTGCATTAGAAGTTCTTTGACCTCTTTTTAGGTCCCCCACCCCTTGCATTAGAAATTCTTTGACCTCTTTTTAGGTCCCCCACCCCTTGCATTAGAAGTTCTTTGACCTCTTTTTAGCTCCACCACCCCTTGCATTAGAAGTTCTTTGACCTCTTTTTAGCTCCACTACCCCTTGCATTAGAAGTTCTTTGACCTCTTTTTAGCTCCCCCACCCCTTGCATTAGAAGTTCTTTGACCTCTTTTTAGCTCCAACATCCCTTGCATTAGAAGTTCTTTGACCTCTCTTTAGCTCCCCCACCCCTTGCATTAGAAGTTCTTTGACCTCTTTTTAGCTCCAACATCCCTTGCATTAGAAGTTCTTTGACCTCTCTTTAGCTCCACCACCCCTTGCATTAGAAGTTCTTTGACCTCTTTTTAGCTCCCACACCCCTTGCATTAGAAGTTCTTTGACCTCTTTTTAGGTCCCACACCCCTTGCATTGGAAGTTCTTTGACCTCTTTTTAGCTCCCACACCCCTTGCATTAGAAGTTCTTTGACCTCTTTTTAGGTCCCCCACCCCTTGCATTAGAAGTTCTTTGACCTCTTTTTAGGTCCCCCACCCCTTGCATTAGAAGTTCTTTGACCTCTTTTTAGGACCCCCACCCCTTGCATTAGAAATTCTTTGACCTCTTTTTAGGTCCCCCACCCCTTGCATTAGAAGTTCTTTGACCTCTTTTTAGCTCCACCACCCCTTGCATTAGAAGTTCTTTGACCTCTTTTTAGCTCCACTACCCCTTGCATTAGAAGTTCTTTGACCTCTTTTTAGCTCCCCCACCCCTTGCATTAGAAGTTCTTTGACCTCTTTTTAGCTCCAACATCCCTTGCATTAGAAGTTCTTTGACCTCTCTTTAGCTCCACCACCCCTTGCATTAGAAGTTCTTTGACCTCTTTTTAGCTCCCCCACCCCTTGCATTGGAAGTTCTTTGACCTCTTTTTAGCTCCCCACCCCTTGCATTAGAAGTTCTTTGACCTGTTTTTAGCTCCCCCACCCCTTGCATTAGAAGTTCTTTGACCTCTTTTTAGGTCCCCCACCCCTTGTATTAGAAGTTCTTTGACCTCTTTTTAGCTCCACCACCCCTTGCATTAGAAGTTCTTTGACCTCTTTTTAGCTCCCCCACCCCTTGCATTAGAAGTTCTTTGACCTCTTTTTAGCTCCCCCACCCCTTGCATTAGAAGTTCTTTGACCTCTTTTTAGCTCCCCCACCCCTTGCTTTAGAAGTTCTTTGCCCTCTTTTTAGCTCCACCACCCCTTGCATTAGAAGTTCTTTAACCTCTTTTTAGCTCCCCCTCCCCTTGCATTAGAAGTTCTTTGACCTCTTTTTAGCTCCCCCACCCCTTGCATTAGAAGTTCTTTGACCTCTTTTTAGCTCCCCTCCCCCTTGCATTAGAAGTTCTTTGACCTCTTTTTAGCTCCCCCACCCCTTGCATTAGAAGTTCTTTGACCTGTTTTTAGCTCCCCCACCCCTTGCATTAGAAGTTCTTTGACCTGTTTTTAGCTCCCCCACCCCTTGCATTAGGAGTTCTTTGACCTCTTTTTAGCTCCCCACCCCTTGCATTAGAAGTTCTTTGACCTCTTTTTAGCTCCCCCACTCTTTGCATTAGAAGTTCTTTGACCTCTTTTTAGCTCCCCCACTCTTTGCATTAGAAGTTCTTTGACCTCTTTTTAGCTCCCCCACCCCTTGCATTAGAAGTTCTTTTGCCTCTTTTTAGCTCTCCCACCCCTTGCATTAGAAGTTCTTTTGACTTCTTTTTAGCTCCCCCACCCCTTGCATCAGAAGTTCTTTGACCTCTTTTTAGGTCCCCCACCCCCTGCATCAGAAGTTCTTTGACCTCTTTTTAGCTCCCCCACCCCTTGCATTAGAAGTTCTTTGACCTCTTTTTAGCTTCCCCACCCCTTGCATTAGAAGTTCTTTGACCTCTTTTTAGCTTCCCCACCCCTTGCATTAGAAGTTCTTTGACCTCTTTTTAGCTCCCACACCCCTTGCATTAGAAGTTCTTTGACCTCTCTTTAGCTCCCCCACCCCTAGCATTAGAAGTTCTTTGACCTCTTTTTAGCTCCCACACCCCTTGCATTAGAAGTTCTTTGACCTCTTTTTAGCGCCCACACCCCTTGCATTAGAAGTTCTTTGACCTCTTTTTAGCTCCCACACCCCTTGCATTAGAAGTTCTTTGACCTCTTTTTAGCTCCCACACCCCTTGCATTAGAAGTTCTTTGACCTCTTTTTAGCTCTCACACCTCTAGCATTAGAGGTTCTTTGACCTCTTTTTAGCTCCCACACCTCTAGTATTAGAAGTTCTTTGACCTCTTTTTAACTCCCACACCTCTAGCATTAGAAGTTCTTTGACCTCCTTTTAGTTCCCACACCTCTAGCATTAGAAGTTCTTTGACCTCTTTTCAGCTCCCACACCTCTAACATTAGAAGTTCTTTGACCTCTCTCTTTAGCTCCCACACTTCTAGCATTAGAAGTTCTTTGACGTATATTTCTAGGTTCCATACTTTTAGCATTAGAGGGTCTTCGATCTATATTTTGAGGTGCCTTACTTCTAGTATTAGAGGCTCTCTATTTTTAGGCGTCTTACCTCTGGCATTAGAGGCTCCTCTTCGCTGTTCTTTCCTGTCTTCTAGTTTTCAAGATCTTCTTTCATTAGATTATCTGTTTCTTTCGAGATTTCATTGTCTCTTCCTTAGTTCGTCAGTGTCCTTCTAGATTTCAAAAGAGATTTCAGTGCCGCGAGTCCTCACTTCGTCAGATTCCTCGGGAAATCGAAAGCATTTATTCTTTACCTATCTGAGCAATGAGTAAAGAGATGAATACTATCGATTTCTCCGCATACACTATCATGCCAAAGTAAATTACGAGCAACATGATATATTTACCAATGTCGTCTGGATATGTCCTTACTTCAATGGCGAATTTTAGGACAATCCTGTTGAAGAACTAAACGTCACTCACCGTTCAGTTGAACCATTCTGCCTCCATCTTCATTCCCCGCAATCCGTTTTTGCACCGATACAAAGCCTCGTACTTTTTCCAAGAGTCTCCTTTAATAAGACATCGTCGCAAAAGCCCAAGCAAAGGATCCTTCAGGGCGCATACATAATGATCTTCAAAGCTCAGCTGCCAACGGAAGATCCCGTGTCTTTCTATAGGTCGGGTGATATAAAACGAACGATCGGCAACTTCGGCAGCAACCAAAACCATCTGTAGTTGGTGTTCCGAAGACGTAACACATAATTCTTACCGGCAGCTTCCTATTCCGACAGAACGCGATCTCTGTGAGTAAAGTGAAATCCTTCTCCCAGTCATCAACTCATTTCCTCTTACTCCTATTGACGCGCAATTCCTTTCGCCAGCTACATACAGATCATGTGAGGTGTTGCAGGCTATGTTTGAAAAAAATGAAGATCAGGTCTTCAGAAGTCATTTGAGGCTCGGGGAGGAGTTGTTCAGGACGACTGCTGGAAATTTCAGTTCTGGAGTCATTCAGAAATCCATGTTAAGCATACAGCTATGTCCTTTGAAGACTTTTGGAAATTCGGGAAAGTTTTCTCCCGAAACCGTTCTGAGATTCCGTTCTGGAGGCATTCAGAATTCTATGCTAAGTCTATGGCTATTTTTTCTGAAGCCATTTGGAAATCCGGGAAAGTTTTCTTCCGATACCGCTCTTAGATTCTGTTCTGGAGGCATTCAGAATTCCATGCTAAGTCTATGGCTATTTCTTCTGAAGCCATTTGGAAATCTGAGATGATTTTCTTCCGAATTCTTTTAGGACTCGCGAAAAATTCCATTCTTGTTTTATAACAACAACAACAATAATAATAATGATAATGAAATAATAATAATAATAATAATAATAATAAACTACGTTATTTGATTTATGGAATTGAGTTGAAAAGTTTTCAAGACGCTAAACGCTCAGCTTTGCAGTTTGAAGGAAACTTTAAGATACCCGGACGAAGGGCGAAGGGTAATTGAGGTTTAAAGCAAACTGAATTGAAATACTGTAGTTGATTTCAGCTAAATTATTTCAGGTTTGGGATTTAGAACAATCTATTTCTGGTACGAATCGATATATATATATATATATATATATATATATATATATATATATATATATATATATATATATATATATGTGTGTGTGTGTGTGTGTGTATACATGCATGTATATAAGCTTTTGAAGTATATGAATATTCTGTGTATATATGTTTATTTATACGATGTATATACATATATACACAGACACATACATATATATATATATATAATATACATACATATACATATATATATATATATATATATATATATATATATAATATATATATATATAAATAAACTATATTTATATATTATATGAATACAGTATATTTGCATGTACTGTACACACACACACACACACACATATATATATATATATATATATATATATATATATATATATATATACACATACATACATATATATATATATATATATATATATATATATATATATTTATATATATATATACATAGATACATATATACTGTTTGTACATACATACATCCCTAAATACAGCAGCCTTCGTATTCTCCCAACTGTTTATACATGCAAAAGCAAATGTAAAATGTATATCACCAAGTTATGGCTTAACCTTGATATTTCATCGAGATTCCAGGTGTGGACAAGATATCTGTCCGCAGACCACTGTACATTTTGTTCTTCAAAACAGAATTACATCTTGAAATCACGATCAAGTGTGGGTAAACGGGGAATGTATTTTTTAACATGCCTCACATCCACAAAATCTGCCATCGTGCTGAGAATCGGACAGAACAACCTTTCTCTTCGAACTGCAGTCTGCTACTGACCAGACTCAGCTTTTTCGAAGCATATGCTCTTTATATGAAGTAAAGGGTCTTCTTTATGTATAACCATTTACTTTTATGTGATTATAAGGATATGCTTTTGCTCTAAAAGTAGAAGCTTTTGCTTGAAATGTTTATGAATACAAGTAGAAGGATTTCCTTCATATTTTGCAAGTATAAGCATATCCTTTTCTTTATGAATACCGCCCCATATCTAAAAGTACTTTTTCTTTCATTGGTGATTTGAACAAGACTAATGTCGAAATACTCTAATGTAGCTGTTAACGGAAGGAATTGTTTAGCTGCGATACTCCAATAATTTCTACATGATTTTGCGGATTCGTGATATATATATATATATATATATATATATATATATATATATATATATATATATATATATATATGTGTGTGTGTGTATATATACAGTGTATGTTTATATATACACATATATATATAATATATATAATATATATATATATATATATATATATATATATATATAATGTATATATATATATATTATATATATATATATGATTTATAAATAGGCCTATTTTATTTATTTATTTATGATTGGCTCTGCCATTGTCTTAAGCATGATATGCATTGGTAGTTCCTATTATTTATCTACTCCTTGTTGTAATGTAATTATAGGCATCTAGTTAAGTTTACGATCTTTCCACCCATACCCTATCTTTCTGACTGGGTAACTTTGCCATATTGTAAATTTTTGTGTGCATCATTTCTTTGATCCCAGAGACAGTCGCTCACCCGCATGGTAGCCACGTTGCTTAATATCTGCTAGACTACCACCTGTTTTTTTTTTTTTTTTTTTTTTTCCTCTCTATATTAGCAATCCCCAGATAGGCCAGACTTGAATGATCCTTATCTTTAACATCTATCCATTGTGCATTTTCGGCTTTATAACCGTTTGCCCCTTCAGAGTGATTCCTTTACTTCTAGAATCGAAAATTACGGTACTTCGCTTGGCATTCCTTCTCTTTTTTTCTAATGCGAACTTTTCTTGATAAGGATAGAGTCCTTTCTGTATGGTCTGACTCTCGTGTATTAAAAAAAAAAAAAAAAAAAAAAAAAAAAATTCTCGAGGTAACTTTGGCGAACACAGACTGAAATATTATGCGGTTTCATTTGGTGCAAGGAGCAAACGTTTGAATTAAATTATATTTTTCCTTCTATTTCGACCTGTAAAGTGGAGAAAAGCTCCTTCACCCTCCATAGAAACCCCAGCACAATGGTTTCATATCACCACAACCACCATCTTCAGGTAGTTGTGTTCATAAAGGAACGGCGTATGGAGAAAAGATGAAATCTTAAGAAAGGTTGTGCAGGAAGGATGATGTGTTCTGTTAGAATGAAGTTTGAAATGCTGTGTTCAGAGGGTGAAGGTAGGATTGGTGCATAGAGACGAATGGTATGCCGAAGTGTTACGAAGGCTTAAGGAGTGAAAGGCGTCAGTGAAATCCCGTTTTGGTGGTTTGCATGTTTTTCGATGATAGTTTCAGTATTGATTCGCACTCTGTTGGGAACATTGAATTGCAGGTAATTTCAAGTCTTATACTGGAATGATTAGTTTGTTACACTGCCATACTTGGTAGATTGTTGTTAATTTTATGAAAATACATAAAATTGAGGTTATAAAACACCCAAGCAGTAGTAGAATTATTTCAATTAAATTTCGTAGTGAGAAATGAGAAATCACCTATTTCATAGCAAGGCATATGCATGTCAATGGCACTAAGGCGCAGAGAGCTCCAAATAAGTTCATTATTGTTACATCCAGATTTTCCGTGGATCAGGATATTGGACTGCAAGTACAGTTGGCTTCATTAATTCCGGTAAACTTCATGGAAAAGCTAAGGAGACATCAGTTGTCATGAAAATATTTAGTATGCGTATATTTCTCTCTAGTCAAAGCTTGATGAAAAACTGAGATGAACAAGCAGGATTTAGAAAAAGAA